>NC_060281.1:17873195-18205057 GCF_021613505.1 Equus quagga
GAAACCCTGGATGGCTGAAGCAGAGCGCACAAACTTAACCACTTGGCCCTGAGGCCGGCCCCCAATATTTTATCAGTTTTTGTGTTGAGTATGGATTTAAGTAATTCCAAAAATTCAGTTTTAATTTTCCTTCCTTTCAACATAACCTTTCCATTATCACCTGTCAAGTCAACCTAGGTGATGCTGGCTGGAGCCAAAATTAGTTTTCCCCCTGGATCCAAGCCCAGATAGTAGACTCCTGAGAAAAATGTATTATTGTTGTTCTAAACCACTAAGTTTTGGGGTGGTTGCTATGCAGTAATAGATAACCAGTATGCCATTACACTATAATATCTAAAATCATGAAAGGCAGAATGCCAGAATTGGAAAACACTCTGGAGGTTGTCAAGGTAGGAAGCAGCAAAGAGAAACGATAGAATAGTTGAATGCACTGAGTTTAAAAGGAACTGGGTTTTTGCTTTTGGAGGGTTTTTTTTGTTTGTTTATTCTGAGGTCAAAAAAAGAAGAGAAATGGGGGCTGGCCCCGTGGCCGAGTGGTTGAGTTCGCGTGCTCGGCTGCAGGCGGCCCAGTGTTTCGTTGGTTCGAATCCTGGGTGCGGACATGGCACTGCTCATCAAGCCACGCTGAGGCTGCGTCCCACATGCCACAACTAGAAGGACCCACAACGAAGAATATACAACTATGTACTGGGGGGCTTTGGGGAGAAAAAGGAAAAAAATAAAATCTAAAAAAAAAAAAAGAAAGAGAAATGCCTTGGAAGCAACAATTGAGAGTTAGGGATATACTTATACCATTTTCTGGCCTTGAGGTTTATGAGATGTGAGAGAGAAATAGAGTCTTTATTTATGAGAACCACAGGAGAACCCTTGTCATCACAGAAAAGCCAGGTTTTAAAAAAGGCAAGAATATGGAGGAAGGATTCAGAGAACCGTTAGAAGATACAGAGAAATCAGCAACTCACAGACTAGCAGAGAGAGTCGGCTGGGGGTCTGGTCAGTTTAGGGGTTGTACAGAGTAGCGGGAGACGAGCATCTAGTCAATAACAGATGACAGAGAAGGCGTTGATACGTGACCTTGCCAGATTACTTCAACTCCCTGAGCCTGAATGACTTCTGAGGAAAGTGGAACGTACACATCCACCTAAGGAGATGCAAAACTTAAATGAAAGTGCTGGGAAATATTTATACGCTCAAGCCTATGAGAAGTGGCATGGAATCAAATAGGGTCACCCCAGTCACCAAAATCAAAACAACCTGAGGCAAATGGTAAGAGAGAATAAAGGGTCAAATTAAATTGCCATTGTCCAAGGGCCATGGACCTTCTGAAGGAAGAGGTTTGGTATCTACTGTGCAAGGGCTCCTGGGTAAGGTGGAAACTGACCTGGGCCTGCAAAATGGAGCAGAATTAGTACAGAGAGAACCTTCCAGGTATAGTAATAGTCATTTTCCCCCTCCTTGTCACTCCCTTTTGAGGAATAGCTAAACTGTCAGGCCCTGTTACACATGGTTCTTTCCTCTGAGTATCTTGGATTGAAACTCTCTTTTATCATTCCCACCTTTTCTCTGGGTCTAATCTCCAGATCTAATTAGTTCAGCACTTCAGTCAAAAAAGGCTTTTCTCTGTGCTCTCTCTGAACATCTTAACATCTACCAGGAAATTCCCCTTTCATACATCATCTTTTCATCCATGTTCCCTCTTTTCATTTATTTCTCTTTATATAAATATTTTCTATTAATGCATTAAGAGAACTTTATGCCATATTTATTCTAGAAGGACATTTGCTTCCAAATTGTAAAACAATCAGGGGCTTTAAAGGCAGAAGAAAATCTTCAAATAATTCTTTCAAAATTTGAGTCTCTTTTCTTTTTCTCTCTTCATAGCTCATGATTAAATTAAAAGTTACTGCCTCCTATTTAGAGCTCACTATGTGCCAACCATTGGGTGAAATGCTTTCCACCTCTCATCTCATCTAATCTTCACAAACACACCATGAGGTAAATATTACTCTTATCCCCAATTTCCTGGTTTAGAAATTGAGATTCAGTGAGGTTAAGTAACTGGCCCAAGATCACACAGCTAGGATGGGGTAGAGATGGAGCTTGAACCCAGAGCTGACGCCCAAGCCTATCCTTTCAATCATGCTATGCTGCTTGAGAGTCAGTCCCAGTTGTGAAAATATGAGCCCCTATTTGACATCCATGAGTTAAAGTGAATATATGTACACGCTCTTGAATCCAAAGACAACCAAGATCAATTTTCCAGATCTTCAAGGCTTTGAATAACAGGTCACAACAGGAGACTAGAATGATTGAAGCATTAGTTGAGAAAAGTTAACGGAGGAGCCCCTGGGTCTTTTGAATATATGCTGCAGGTGTCACTCAAACAATCGCCACCAAGATGAAGAGCATTGGCCTCTCTAATAATTTTTCTTATATATTCTAAAGCCAGTTGGAAGATAACACCCAAAATAAAATTGCAAGAAAATCCTAGGAAGAACGTTTTTTCTCGGCATCTGAGATGGTACTTTCAAAGGCATTGCTATTCTAGCACCAGGCTCATTCTTATTAGTGGAAAAGAAAGAGAAATCTAGTTATGACAGGCCCTGAAACTTTTGCTTCTCTGGTCTGGCAGGCAATTTTGCTTTCTTAAGCATTTTGATAAGTTAACTTTGCCTTCCTGCCAAAAGTCCTCTGCTGAGAACACCCAGTTACTAGTACAAATCTAAGGAGCTATCACCCTGTCCTATTTTCAATTGAACTTGACCTTGAAGAAATATTAAGCATGACTTGTTTAGAGGGGAGGAGAAGAGAATTACTTCATTCTCCTGCCTCTGTCAGCTCTTCTTAATCAGAGGAATTTCACGCCAAGAGGAATCTGTGACATAATGAATTGCTAAAGTGTGAAACCCTCCAGAGATGGTGTACCACTGCTTTACGCTTATGGGGCTGAAAACGTACCACCGTCAATAGATTTTCATAAGACATCCCCTGTCACTTTGCCTAGTGAGATGAAGTAATTTCCCCATCACTGAATCTTCAGATTGGACATAGGAAGGAAGAGAGAAAACGCTTGAATCTTTTTATAAGGGAAGCTTGTTATTATACTTCCCCTTCAATTTGATCTTCAAATTATGTGAAATCCATATTACTTACATTTTATTAAAAAAACAAGAATGTGGCAATTTTATTTATTAGTTTTATTGACTATTGGCAATGTTATTGAACTTCAGATAGTTCTAAATTTTAAAAAAACTAATATTTTTATTTAGGACTTGTCAAATTCTGTCAAAGTGCCCTCTGTGGAGAGTGAAATGTTTCTGATCATCCTTTGGGATTCCCCACATTACACGCATATCAGCCCCACTTCAAACTCACCTTCTTTTTGCTGTGTCACACAGGAGCATGTCTCAGAGTCATTGGTTCTATTCTATTCTTTATTCAGCACCTCTAATCAGTCCCCTGCCCCCCTCGCATATTTTTAAGCATGTCTCGCATCTACCCTTTCACTCCCGTTTCCAAAACTATCACCCCTCTCCTGGTGCTGCTCCATGCAATGATCTTTATACAAGAGAAATCTGACTTGCTGAGCCTTTAGCTCCCCGTTACCATCAAGATAAAGTGTCAACAAAATCACTTACAAAGCATGTGGTCCACCTCGAGTTCCATCCCCAAATTAACCTCTTAATTCTCCCATCTCCCAAATTCTGTTCCCATCTTTCACAGTTCTGAACTGCTATTTTGAGTTATTCTTACATGCTGACTTGTCAAACACTTATATTCTCTTTCCCTAGGACATCTCCCCAGACTCCCACCCCTAGGCTGGCTGCTCCGGTTGCCCCCGCCCCACATGCCTGGGTTCCAGGCTGCTCATTTGTGTCCCTGTAACTTCTGTACTGCCCCTATAGCAGGATGTTCTAACTTGTGCTCCTGCAGGCTTGCTTACTGCCTATTCCCCTCAATCGATCTAAGGCCCATGACAAAAGGAAACAGGGTTGTTTAAGTTTGTTTGTCTTGGTTTTTTCCATGCTTTTACCCTTATGGTCTGGCTTAATGCCAAATTCACAGCAGACACTCAATACATATTTCCTAAATAAAGAAATGAGCGAATGGACTAAATAACTTTATTATCTAACATTTACCTATAATGCTATTCCCTGCCAGTTTTCTCTATTTCTTGGTATCTGTCATGGGCAGAATAATGGCCCCCAAAGATGCCCAAATTTTAATCTTGAGGAGCTACGAATATGTTATGTTACATGGCAAGGGGGAATTAACATCACAGATGGAATTAAGCTTGATAATCAGCTGACCTTAAGATAAGGAAATTATCCTCAATTGTCCAGTTGGGCCCAATATAATCACAAGGGGATTAAATGAGGCAGGAGGAGACAGGAGGGTCAGAACTAGAGAGATGGCATCATGAGAAAGACTCGACCATCCATTGCTGGCTTTGAAGATGGAGGAAGGGGTCCATGAGCCAAGGACTGTGGTTAACTGAAACAAGCAAGAAAATGAATTCTCTCCTTTAGCCTCCAGAAAGGAATGCAGACCTGCTGACATTTTGATTTTAGCCCAGTGAGACCCACTTCAGATTGTTGATCTCCAGAACCATAGGATAATAAATTTATGTTGTTTTAAGGCACTAAGTTTGTGGTAATTAGTTACAGAAGCAATAAGAACATAATACAGTCTTCCAACAAATTTTCATCTTGGCTTGAGTTTTCATTATGTAGAAATTTGTTTAGTAACCTCCCTAGTCAGGGGCAATGCTTCTAAATGTGTGTGTAGCGTGTGTATGTATTGTGTGTGTGTTGAGTTGGGGCCTTGGTGGTAAAGAACAGACATCAGATGAACCCCAGAAGCTCTTTCAAAATCCACCTTGCTTAAATAACATAGTGTTAGAACAGCGTATCAGAGAATATGTATTTCAAAATACACAAATCCCCCCCACAAACACACACGCGCACAATGGAGGGCTATCGCTCTAGGATCTGTGACTAATGACCATCTAGACCTTGAACTGAGGCAATTTCCTCTTTTCAGAGAAGAAGTTTACTATAGTTTGCTATTTTATGAAGGATTCTTAGGAATGAAGCCCAAAGTTAGGTTGGGAGGGGGAGCTTCCCTGTATCCTGGATTGGGGTGGGGAGTGAGGAGTAGGAATGGGCTTAAATGACACAAACTACTTTGTAAAACAATATAAATGCACAAGAAGATGTACTTTTTTATTCTAGTGAACTACTTTCACCAACGAGAGACTGAAAAAAAAGACATGAACACTGATGGGAATTCAAACATTCCTAGAAATGGAAACTGCTAACTCATATAACACCAGCTGTCAATATTGATTGGTTGTGGCCCTCAGAAACCACTGAGTCCAAATCACTTATTTCATAGACGAGGATATCAACATTCAGATCCCAGGTGCAGACCTATGCACCACTTGTCAAGCTACACTGTGGCAGGCAGCCCACATATTAAATAGAGGAAGATAGGCACAGATGTTAGCTCAGGGCCAGTCTTCCTCAGCAAAAAGAGGAGGATTGGTAGCAGATGTTAGCTCAGGGCTAATCTTCCTCAAAAAAAAAAAAAAAAGTGTGTGACTTTGATCCCTAAAATAAACCCCAAACTCCTAAACCTGCACTGGCAGGAAGTGGGCTGAAAACCCTCTTCAGCCCTCAGGAAGGGCACACTCTCCAGTGCCCACTTCGGACTGAGTAGTGGATAACGTAACTAAGTTCTGGCTAAAGGATGTAAAAAAAAAAAAAGATATGTAGGACTTCCACATTGTGTTCTTAGAAACAATGGATATGCTCTCTTCTCCTTTTTTCTTCCTGCTCTCTGGAATGTAGAAATTATGGAGGGAGCTGGAGCAGCCATGTTGGTCATTGAAATGGATATTTCACACTACGAATGATAGAGCAACAAGGCAGAAGAAGCTGGAGTCCCTGATGAGAGTGAATCTATCTATGAGTGCTATTCCTCATAGCACCAAACCACCTTCCAGAGAAAGAAATTTTTGACTTATTTGAACCACTATTATGTGTAGTCTCTATTTTCGATGTTATGAGGGAAATGTTGGAGACAAGTTGACGACTGGATCCATGGGCCTCCATCATGGGTAATATTATCTATCCTTCTGCTATATTTTAACAGGGACTTAAAAAGGTTTGAACTAGCATTAAGAGTTGATATCTTTACTGGTACCAACAAACAAAACAACCACCACCACTTGTGCCATGTGTTCACCAAAACCATTTCATTTTCCTCTTGGGCACACAGGAAGACTCATTTTTCCATGCCTTGTTGCAGCTGGGCTGGGCCACATGCCTCCTTTCTGGCCAATGGAAAGTGGGCAGAAGAAATGCATAACACTTCCTGGCATGACCCATAAAATTTCACTTCTTGAGTCTCCACTGTCATTTTCTCCCTTCACGGTGATCTTGGAGACTGTATGTTGAAGACGGAGATGTCACAAAGTGGAAGGAGGCTGACCCTGAAGGACTGCATGGAGCAGAGTCCCTCTGCCCATTGGCATTGGATTGCAACGTGAACAAGCAGTACATTTTTACTCTGTTAAACTACTGAGATTAGGGGGGAATTTTTAGGTTTTTCATGCATGTGTATCATTACTGCAATATGGTATAGCACTTGATTTAACAAAACTTATCCGTAGCAATATTTTAAAAGGTTTTTAAAAATGTGGCTTTCACTACATGAGAGCTGCTTTATGTCTGTCTGTGTTAATCCCTCTTATTTGTGCGTGTCTGTCTCTCCCTCAGACACACACACTCTCTCTCTCATGCATCCTCTCTCTTTTTTTATTTTCTTCCCATGTTTTTTGTTTCTTTCTTAAATGGTCATAATACAGGTTTAAGATGTTTGCTGCGGCATTAGGTTTATTGGATAGTATGTCTCTAAACTCCTAAATTTCTGGGGCCCCTGTTGCAATATACAATGACGGCTCTACTTATAGTCAGCGGGAAAACCAGCTTTTCTGATGCTGCCTCCTAAGACGAAGACATAAAGATTACAATAGAATATTTATTGGTTGTTCCAATTTTTAGAGGGTGACCTTGGGGGACTTGCTTTTGGTTAGACACGGAAATCAGTGATATAACTCCCAAAGATATTCTTAATTGCCTTGACAACTCCCAGTGCCACCAAATGTTAAGAAATATTTCTAACCAGTGAGCATTTTACCTAAACCTTGTAGTTTTAGGAAAGTCCACACAAATCACCATAATGGGCAAACAGAGATTGCTGAATTTTGCTGGCCCCTTTAAGGCAAGGTACCCTTATTTTAGTTCTGTCAAATTCTCTCATTTATTACCCACTGTGCTACTGAATCTTTAGATTTAAAATAAGCAATACCAACAAACCAAAATGATTCAGAATGTCAATGCAGTGTATTTTCTTTATTGAAAAAAAATGTGTTTGAATAACACAGCTGTGGCTCAAAAAGAAAAGACAGAGAAATTATTTTAAATGTGTGAATAAAGAGAAACTGACAGAAATGAAAAGAACTAATCCATTTTTCCCCAGTGTGGTAGCCAAATGTGCCCTTCAGTTCAACACACAACTGCACTAGAGATAATGATCAGAAACTAAAACATCTTCTGAATATTCTCATGGAGAGTACTTACAAATGCTTTGTACAAGTTGACTTGACAGATTATGCTTCTAGAAGTTTCCCAGATAATATTCAGAATTCTAACCATCTACAGAAAGGAATAATTGGTAGTTTCAAGGACATTTTACAATAACAAATGCATTGAGAAGCTCAATTGCTATCATAATGAATGAAAAATTTAAGCTACTCACTGCCTTCCCATTGCTAAGAATGTCCTTTCCATCTTGGGTCATTATTTTCAATCATCTATGAAGACTGAAGAGTGATTACTTAACAACATATGTTACATACTGATAATTAAACTTCAATAACAACACTTCACCTGGCATTGGTCATATATTTTTCTCAAGCTTAAAAAATAAATACAAATAACATAGTAATTTTTTTCAGAATTTCAAAAAACGTATTAGAACTTAGTATCTTGTTCTGAAGCTCTAGTGATCAGTTTCTTGGCCTCAGAATATAGCTTCATACTTCTTGGCACAGTCACAATTATTACCACAACTCCCTCCATCCAGATCACAGGTACTAGTAAAATTGTACCTGCTCTCTACAGGGAACAACGATGTTTTTGAGGTGCAACATATCCATTGATTTTAGCATCTATTCAACAGCTTTTCATATCTATTCACAGAGGGCAGAACAATATGGACACTCTACAATCTCTGAGCCAAACCTTCTGAGGCCACATTCATTTATCTATTTATTTACACACATCTCAGCAATGGATACTGGAGTGGATATGGAGAGTTGTTTAATTGTTTTCACAAAGCATCAAGTTTAATGCTTGCCTAAGGCAACTTCAGATAGATCCTAAAGATGAAAGCTCAATGTGAAAGAGAAAGCTCCAAGAGCAGTGGCCTAATCCAGTTGAACTCATAGTCAGAATGGCCTATTGTATTCTGTCCCACTAACAAATGTATAAAATTTCTAAGCTAAGAAATCACTTCTAAGCTTTCTGTAAATAAAACCAATTGTCACAGAGTAAGAAATATGCAATTTTCCCATTTCAAGAAACCCCAGAAATAATGTGACTATTACTTACCACAAGGCTTTACAAAAAATTTTGGATGAGAGATTGGCCTATTGTATGCAGACATGCATATGTGTATATAAAGACGTATATACATACATACATATGATTAGATAGATAGATAGATAGATAGATAGATAGATAGAAGGGTTGTTTCCTCAAATTCTTTAATGGAGGGGATAGGTACATTGTGTAGCTATAATGCTATTTATTATCTTACAATTTGAACAGCACACTGCAAGTCAAAAGCCCCAAACAGATAACTCAAGCATAATAGGATTATGCTCCATTGGGTTTAGATTGAAGGTTTATCTCTGTGTGAGAAAATTACCTTTCATCTCAGCACTTCCCTGTATCATATTCACTAGGCAGAGGTAGCCGCATGTCTGGAATCAAGGCAGCTTTTCCTCTCCAGACCCATCTTGTCCAAATGTGCATCTGCTCCAGATTCTCTTCCCTCCCCGTCCCACAGAATGCCAACCACATGCACCACAAATATATAAATCCTTCATTCATTCTGCGACTTGTTTTACTTATTTGCTTCTAGGTTTTTGATTTCTCTTTCTGTGCTCTGAAAGACAGGATCATGTCTTCTCTTTAGCTTGATTTCCTAAACTTTGCACCATACAACCATGCCCACAAAGATGCATATTAAACACAGTTTGCTGATAAGAGCCATCCTAAGGATAGATGACCATCACTGATTGCCTTGTCACCATATGCTTCTTTCTGTGAAGCTGGGTTAAGGAAATGGAGAATAAGGGTTGAGGGAAGAAGTCTGATGTCTAGAATCTAGGATTCTTCTCGGGGTTAATTTTCTAGTAATAAATTATTCCAGGTCTGCTTTTGTTGGTTTCCTTTTTGATCTCTGCCTGACTCTAGCCCCAAACCCTTCAAAATAGTTTCTTCTATATTAGGATTCAACTTGAAGAAGGTAGTCCTGGTTGTCTCTGATCTTGCTGAAAAGAAGTGAGCACTTTGAGATTCTCTGGTCTTATCTAAGAGTTTGCCTCTTTTATAATTTTTTCTCCTATGTGTGACTAGAACACATATCACCCTGTTAACACTGAGATAACATTGGAGGGAAGGTAATAGATCATCTTCACTTTTATACATCTCTGTGCAATACTGTTCCAATTGTCCCAATGAGACTTTATCACTATTTTAATTTACATGCATCAGTTAAAAAACTTTTAAAAATTCTTCTTAGCATTGTTTCGTACTCTCTTTAGGATGAACTGAAATCTGTCTACATTTCCTCTCATTTTGACATTTATAACATAAGAGACAAACTTAATTACAGAGGAAATAATTTTCCCCCAACAATTCAACCTGCCACTCAAAATATTTGTAATCTACACAAGGCTCGCTCTGAAAAATAACTGGAAATGTTCCTTTTGGAGATTCAGCAATGTAGTCTCAAATGGGAATTTTTTTCTGAATAGTATGAACTTGAGATGAATTTCCCACATTTGCCAGCTACTCACCTTTAACGGACTCACCCTTTTCACCTCCCTACCAAATTATAAGATGCGTTCTCCCACTGCTAACCTCCCGTGCCCCCTGGGACTTCCAGTGAGGCATCATTTCTTTTTCATTTGGAAAGATTATATACCCTACCTTCTTACTTAGGATGTAATTATTGCAGACTTTCTTTTACCAGATCTCCACAAATCCCTCTGAAAGTTACCCTCAGCCTATCCCAGACACTTCTACCTACCTTTGTTATGTTTTAAGGTCTCTTTCCCCCTTAATGATATTATTTTTGTAGAATAACAGTGATACTCAAGATATTTTACAAAACATCGTTTAACTTCCAGTAGACAAAGCAGGTGGAAAAGCCCTCACTCATGAAGGCTTCTCTAGCTCCCTCATTGGCTTTCTGTACTTTTTGGGAAGTCTTTGGGGCTCTCTGAGTCTGGGCACCTCCAGGACTGAATCACGGTTGGCTGACTGACTTCCTACGGCAAATAAGCACTTTAAACATTCATTGATTTGAAAGTCTGGTGCTAGCGGGAGCTCCCCAGGAACACGGAAAGGGTATTTTTCGTTCTGGATTATTACAACCTAATTAAACTAACCAAAAAATAAACAAGATTCACACTCTCACTTCATAATAACCATTGACATACACATACTTGGAACCAGGAACCAGGTGTGCAGGCCAAGAAAAAAATACATCTTTTTTTTGTTTCTTCCTAGTGTCACAGATGCCAAAGTCAATGCTTACTCCATCTCTAGGCTGATACTTAGTGTGTGGTTGGCTCTTGTTTTTCTCTGGCTCATTCTTCTTGGTTTGGCTGAGGTTTCTCTCATCAATGAACCTAGAGGCAGGGCCATGTGCTCCTGTTTCAGAGGAGCGGGTCTCACATTGGCACACCCAGACACACTACGTCTTAAAGTGGACTGTGTTGTCATTTGTGCTGCCTTTCTGCTCTGGCTTTATTGCTCTCATTTTTTTGACCATTATTATTAACAATTTGTTTAGGACTTTGAGGGTCCATATATCATATTATTTTATCCCCAGAAAAAAAAATTTTAAGTGTTTATTGTTATCTCCATTTTCAAATAAGCAAACCGAGGCTCAAAGAAGAGAAATGATTTTCCCAAGGCCATTATATCAAAAGTACAAGAGTTGATTCCTTAACCCTGATTATCTAATCCAAGGACCAACACTCTTTTTGTTGTCATGGTGCCTCTACATTTTTAATAAGTTTTAAATTTATTCCTTCCTTAATTATGAGAGGGAATATAATAAATAATGGAATTATGGTGTTTGACTCTGTATCTCTCTTCTGTTTATCTGTCCAGAGACATGCATTTTAATCATCTGCAACGAATGATTGTTTATTATACAATTTTACGGTCTAGGTATATAGAAGATTAAACTGAATTGCTCTTGGTAATTACAACATGTGGAAAAAACCTACCACATTTGCCTACCTTGACCTACTTTAATGAAGCAATAATGTTCATTATTAGCAGCCCCACATCCAAGTGTTTCCTGTCTCAGCCAGAATAAATGCTCAGTTAATCAGAGGTGTTTTAGTTTGCCTCAGTAAAGCTCTAATAATGCTGGTGCTTAATTCTCTGTAGCTATTACACAACTGTCTTGCTTCCCATGATACATTTGAAAATAATTACGTAACTTAAATTTTTCTGTGTAATTTTATATTTAGGGGAGATTATGCCAAACATGTACTATAGAAGGCAATATTTTGACCTTGACAAGGAAAGCGAGATAAAAGGTAAATAGCTGCTGTTTCAACTCTCCATTCGGTGCTCTTCCCAGCTCTATCACACACACCTCCACTGAGGAACCACTAAGTGGTTCCACAGAGCCTCTCCCATCACTGATGGGACATGGACTAGAGCTTCCAAAACAGGTTGGGAGTGGAGGTGGGTGGATATCAAAATGAGCATCGGTAGAGTTGTCCATGGCTAGAACAAGCAAAGGGCTATGATGGTAGTTATAGGTTGTCCTAAGAAAATGAAATCTTTAGATTCCTCCTTTCCTACCCTAAAACATGGTTTAGATTCTGAGGGAAGAACCAGACCTTACCTCTAGAATATTTTGAAAAGAGCATTGCCATTGGTAGACTCTCCTCTGCCGAGTAATTCTAGATTAAGGCTGTCTCCCCCACCTCCGTTTCCTTTGCCTCCCCAGTTCACATCAACCAGAACAGGCCGGGAGTCAGGGGCACACCCCATATGTCAATGCAACATTCACGATATAGTCAAAAGAAGTGCAGTGGACATAAATATCTAGGTTCTAATTCCAACTCTGTAATGAATTTGTGACCTTAGGCAAGACATGTACCTTCTCTGTGCTTTATTGGCTGAATAGGTATAATGCTGATCCTACCCTTTTACAAGGCATTGGGAAGTTTACCTAAAACAATAGATGTGAGGCTAATCTAAAAAGTACAGAGTGCAATGGAAATAGAAAATATTATTATTAAGCAAAATCCTTAGCCTAGTGACTCTGACCAAGTGTGTTTGGTTGCACCCTTATTTCCCGTGGCACTATAAGGAAACTTTATATATTAAAGCCACTAGCAGATGCTCACATCATCAGGTGTAAATAACACCTCCTCTCCAAATGTACAGCACAGATGTTAAGAGCTCAGCTTCCAGGGGTCACACAGACCTGGGGGTAAATCCTACCTCTGTCTCTTACCCGCTGTGTGATGGTTGTCAAGTTATTTCATATTTCTGAGCTTCAGTCTCTTCATGTGAAAATGGGGTAATATATTCATCTATAAATCACATCTCAAAGGGTTATTATAAGGATTAAATGAAGTAATGCATATAAAAAACATTTAACAGGGGCTGGCCCCGTGGCCGAGTGGTTAAGTTCGCGCGCTCCGCTGCAGGTGGCCCAGTGTTTCGTTGGTTCGAATCCTGGGCGCGGACATGGCACTGCTCATCAGACCATGCTGAGGCAGCGTCCCACATGCCACAACTAGAAGAACCCACAACGAAGAATACACAACTATGTACCGGGGGGGGCTTTGGGGAGAAAAAGGAAAAAATAAAAAAAAATCTTTAAAAAAATATAAAAAAAAAAAAAAACATTTAACAGAAAGCTTGGCACACAGTGAGTCCCTAGTAAATGTAAATATTCTCTCTTCACATTTCTTCCATATGATGTAAATAAGATCTGCTGAAAATAAAGAGGTCCAGGCTCAATTAATTTTGGAAGATACTGGTTTAAATGAGTTCTCAGTTGCAGACTTCTCAGAACCATTCATGTATTAATGTACAAGGCAACTCTTCAAAATACTTGAAGATCAGAACCCTTTATTTTTTGCAGTAGTTTTGAAGGACAGCACTTCTATGGATGATACTTTGGGAAATCTTATTCTCACAAATCAGACATTGATAAAATTGTGGTGAAATCCCTGGATGTTATTTGCTTCCAAATAATGGGGGGAGAGGGGAAGGAAGGAAGTGCATGAGGGTATATGTGAACCAAAATAAGCTGTGTGTTGATCATTGCTGCAACTAGGTGATGGATACACAGGAGTCCATTCTACAGCCGTGCACCACATAACAATGTTTCAGTGAATGATGGACCTCATATACCATGGTGGTCCCATAAGATTAGAACTATATAGCCTAGGTGTATAGCAGGCTATACCATCTAGGTTTGTGTAAGTACACTCTATGATGTTCACAAAATGATGAAATCACCTAATTACACATTTCTCAAAACATATCCTCATCATTAAGTGATGCATGACTGCACTATTGTTTTGTGTATGTTTGAAAAATTCCATAATAGTTTTTGAAAAAATACTAAGCAAACTGCAAAAGAATATGTATGTATGTGTGTGTGTATATATATATATATATATATATATATATAAACACACACCAAAGTCTAAGAAGAATGGCTAATCTCCTGAGTTCACAGATGCACTCAAGCAAAGCTAAGTTATCTTCTCTCACTCAACTTGGAGATGAAGCTCTTCACACACCTCATAGAACCTGAAGAGCTCACCTGTGATGCCAGCAGTCAAGAAGAACGCGGCTGGCTTAATCTTTTCTCTCATATGCCAACCAGATGTCTACTACAATCAAAATCAGCCAAAGGTTTGGCAGGAGGTAAAACAGAATCAGCCCCTGAGTAACAGAGAATTGAATATGTCATACACTCCATTGACTGGATGCAATAAGCAATAGGCTTGACTTGAAGATTTGAGCACATCTTTCATTTTAACTAAAGCTATCTTTTGGTAATGCTAAAGTTTCTAGCTGCCAGGGAATCCCAAAGGACTTGTAATTGGCCTAGAACCTAATTCACTTGCCAAAGTGCCCAATTTATTTTAGTAAGAGGATTATCTCTACTGATAATGATGAAATCACCAAGCAACTATAACTTTTTGGCTTTTTGGACAAATTCTCCCTAACCACCCTCTTGTTCTAAATGTCATTATTTTAAACATAGCTCATTATTTTTAATTATGCCCTATTAAAGGTATTTGCATATTTGCATCATGTATTTAATGGCTTAAACTCACTTTAGGGCATTAACAAAATCCTATTATTGTTCATTTAACCTTTAGAAAGTTCACAGATAGCTAACCCACATATCACCAAGATTTGTGTTCATGCATTAGTCATTTTCCAACTAGACCATTTCACAGTCTCCTGGCAGGCTCTTTTATTCATCTCGTATGTGCCTTCAATCCAGTCAAAATTTATAAGGTGCTTAAGTTTGTTTCCATCCTCTAAATTTCCATTTTCCTCATTCTCTCTGGTCAGGCATAATGACTTTTCTCTTCACCTAAGAATTATCTTTGAAATTAAGGTACACTCTTTTTATTTTTTCCTGTTGTATAGTCCAAATAAAGACAGAAAAAGAGCTATTCAATTGAGTTACAGGAATAATGGGTTTCCATTCTCCTCTTTACAAAAAATTGATTCAGGTTGCCCTAGTTTGACTTCTTATTCCCCAAATACTTCTAAGAGTAGGCATCCCCAAGATCCTTAAGCAGAATTAAAAAAGAGTAGGAAGTAATTCAATTGCAAGAATTAGACAGTTTCTGCCTACCTGAGACCCACATCTGGGAACCTGCAGCTGGGACATGGTAATAACCTCACATTAAGTGTAAAGAGTGGAAACAGTTCAGTATAGAAAGCCCACAGTATCCTCCTTGAAACTTAGTTGGCCTGAAACCCCAGAGAGATGGTCAGATACTGTGGTAAAGGCATCAGGACCAAACCCTAATCTAGTGACCCTTCCTATCAGTAGCAGACTCCTTTGCATTACTTTGTCAGTTATAAAAAGGTATTTTCATCAATCCACACCCACCTCTGCCCAGCACCTCATCTGTAAGAGAACAAGTCAAATTACAGATGTGGAGTGAAGCTGCCCAGATGGAGCTGCACCCTCATCTCCTTTAATCAGCACTACGTCCAGACCAGCTTTCACAAGCCCAGTTCAGTAGAAAGTGAGTTCCTTAGGCACTGGACTGGGGTGTGCAGTGGAAGATGTTGAAATCGCAGGTCTCCAGCACTCTGTAGTTGGTAACTCTGCCATTATACTAGAATGGGACCATTCAGCTAAGGTATTTGACTTCAATATTCCTAGGGTGCATCATTATTTTTACATTCCTTGTTAATTACTTTTCTCCTGACAGGGTAAACAGGATGAGGGTGAGAGGTCAGAGAACTAACATTTGTAAGCTACCTCCTCTGTATGTGTCAGACACTATGTCAGCACTTTAGATGCACTCTCTACAACCAGTAAGTTTGTTATTTCCATTGCAGAGAAGAAAAAATTGAGTTTCAGAGAGAAGCATACCACCAGTTAGTGGAGAGATTCCCAAACTAAATTCAGACCCTAATCATACCACACACACACACACACACACACACACACCAGAAGGACAGAGACTGGGATGGACATTGTCATGGAGAACAGCTTCTCCATGAACTCCTTTCTCCCTTTTCCCAGATACAATTAGTCCTGCAGATCTGAGCTTTCCAGATACATCTTATCCTTTTCCTTTCCTGGACATTCTAATGGCCACTATTCTACTTCAGGCCTCCTTTCTTATCTATTTCTCCTCCATAGTCTCCCAACTCATTTCCTTGTCTTCTATTTCTATGCAACGCCCAGAATGAATGCAACTTCCTAAGACTAACCTGTAAGGCCCTCTAGGATCTGCTCTCTATGCTTATGTATAGTCTAATTTCCTCCTACATACCTTTCAATCCATCTAATACAAACTGTCTCTATCTTCTAGTTATGCCCCTCTGGAGGCCAGTCCCTCCACCTCCTCCTATGCCTGAAAACCTAATCTATCCTTTAAGTTTCTGCTCAAACTCTATTTCCTCCTTGAAGTCAAACCATCCATCCATCCCTTGATTCTGCCTTTCCTATTAGAAAGTGAGCTCCTTGAGGGTTAAATTCGTATCTCATTCAACATTACTACCCAGCCACATGCTGGGCCAAGGTCATACAACTAACCGGAGGCAGAAGCCGGTTCTGATAGCTCCCTTAGCAATGTTCTTTCCAATAAGCAAGTCACTTAGGGCTTTGCTGGAATCACAATAGGGTTTTGCGCTAACCCCATGTGCTATTCAGAACATCTGAAGCAAACTGTATCCTCAAAAGTGTCTCCTTCAGATACATGGGAGGGACCTCTTATGCAACTTCTTGATTATCTATGACAGATTAGCTTGTGGATTTGTGAAGTATGAAGATTTCATTTGGAGAATCTGATCAACAGCAGGACGGCATGATAAAAACTATCAACCAAATAACATTTTATCACAGAAAAAAATAACTATTATGATGTTGGCTCATAAACAAGTCTTCCTTAGTTCTCTAGTGGCCAATCTGCCCACAGAACAGACTCCTTAATTTCACTAAAGTGCTCTTCTTGCCAGGCTCCACATCCCTCATGTGTGGCATGATAATTTCAAAAATATATCATATTATGTATTGGGATCTTCATTCCAATAAATATATATTCCAACCAACCGCTCTGGACATAGTTTTGAGTTTACGGGGAACTGAGCTGATTTCTCCTCTCCAGAGTGAAAAACAGAGAAGTTATTGACCAAGTATCTGAATTAACCTGGGAGAGAAGATAGGAAGAGGGGCAGTTTTAGGTCATAAAAAATTATTCTCTATCTCATTTCAATAACCTAAGCCAGACTTATTTTAATCAAGAAGGGCATTTCCTTTGCCTTTGCTATCCGCTACCCACATCCAATTAATCACCAACTCTTGTCAATTTTTATTTCCAAAATACACCTAAAATCCATCCCTTCCTCTGTAGCCTGAGTACCCCTATTCAGACCCTCATCAGCCATCACCTAGATTAATTTTCCCGTCACTCCTTCTTAAAACCTTCCTTCAATGCTCTTCAAACTGTGGAGTGTATAAGAATCACCTGGGATGTTTATTTAAATGCAGATTGAAATAAACACTACAAAATTTAAACATCACACAGATTTAAATAGGTAGCACTCCACAGAGAATTTGATGTAGAAGTGGGGCCTGATGATTTCTGCTTTAAACAAGCATCCCAGGCAACTCTGATACAGGTGTTCCCATTGCCATGTTTTGATAAGAATGATGACTACATTGACCTCAAATATATGGCCCAAAATGGAAATATGAAAAAAAAATACATGTACTAAAACACTTACATAGTTTCCTATAGTCAACTGAAAATGAAGGACACTAGTGGCCACAATGTCATAATGTTCACAGACCTTCACGAATTGATGGCATCTTCCCGGTCTCCTACCCAAGTTCTGAGAGCCTCCATAACACACCATGTCATGAGGTTCTCTCTGGTTTTGAAGACCCTCAAAGCAATTTCTTCTGACCAACTCCCTCTTTCAGAAATGTCTCCAGGTCCCATCCCCTTCCCACAACAATCTGGCCTTGGAAAGCCTTCTTATGCTCTTGCAGCTCCCTGTGCAACCTCTATCATAGCACTGCCATAATGTGTTGAAATCATCTGTTTACTCATCTGTTTTTCCACCAGACCACGACCTCTTTTCGTATATGCAGCATGCATTATTTTTTGCGTAGCTTCTATGTAAGAAGCACTCATTAAATAATGTTTCTTGAATTTATCCTCACCTGCTATTACCTCATCACCCCCCATACAACTGGTTCCCTTATAACATAAACAGAGTTAGGACTTGAGACATCTGGTCTGGGACCTCCTGACTCCATTAAAAGGAATAGAAATCAGTTGTTAATTTCCCATCCCACTTGTAAATCAAGCAAGGAAGTATAATTATTATAAGAGACTTAGAGTAGGATTTTAAAGCAAGCAAGCTGGAAGGAAGAAATCTAAACACAGAATAAACCCCTGTTGATCCCTAAGCAAAAAAAAGCACAGGCTCTGGAGGCAGCATGAGAGAGCTGGAATCCCAGCTCTTCCACTGACAGGCTGTAGGATTTTGAGCTGTTGCATAAATTCTCTTTGACTCAGTCCTCATAGTCGACAAAGAATAGCCACTAGAGTTAAGACATGTAAAACAGTAAAGCAGATTTTGGAAAAATTTTTTTGTGTGTACCATAAAGTACATTTTTAGGCTCTGCAAGACAGTCTCTCAACTATTCCAAGGGGAAGCAGCCATAGACATAGGTGAATAAATGAGTGTGGTTGTGTTCCAATAAAACTTTATTTACAAGAACAGGCAGTGGGCTGGATTTGGCCCTAGGGCTGTGGTTTGCTGACCTCTGCACTACAGCAATGTTTGCACATGTTAAACTTAATAATATTGCAGCTGTTATTATTTTCCTTGGAGAAATTTACTTCTTGGCAAATAACTCAAGTTTCAACATTTTATACAAACTTTAACTGTGTGGTTCCCACTATAATGAGAACACAGCTCACCTATTTGTGCTAACTGGAATTAACACGAAACAGGCTGCCCACAGAGACTCACAACCTCAGAGGATTTCCCACCACTGCTCATTTATGTTGATCATCAGAAATGAAACCAATAGAGTATTTTCTGGGATAATAGAGCTTCCCATGTAATTTCGACCATTCTGAAATCCAAAACTTAATTTGAAAAACCCCGTAAGACACTGTAATGGGAAACACACAACAAAAGCAGAAGCCTGGCCAATGTGAATGATTTTGTTCATTTGAAAATCATTTATATTGAATGATAAACTATGTTAATTAATAATTGTGCTAAATTAAATCAAGACGACGTCGAATGAAACCAAGGTAGCAAACTGCTGAATATGGAATACATTGCTCCCTTTTTTCTTCCCTCCAGTATCACATTTACACTTATAGTGCCAAACATATATATACACACATATATATATACATATACATATGTGTGTATATATAAAACCTTCAGAATTTTTCAGCTATTTCTGATCAACAAGTCATGGCACTGATGCCACTACCTAGGAAATTTAGGATGACCAAGGGGTGAGGCAACAACTAGATGTTAGTTGTAGAATTTGTTGCTAAATTATGCACACAACGATTTAACCACTTCTGGCATTTTCTCCAGGAGCTAAATATAAATAATTTTTTGGATGAATTTAAAGAAGCCACAACTGCCTTTTTTCATATCAACTTTTGCAAGCAAATATTCTTTTGTGGAATTTGCCTAGAAGTAGTTGTTGCTCTCCTCTGCCCACATTCTCCCCCGCTTATTAGATCCTCCAACTGGTCGTGTCTGTCTGCAGGGTCTGGACCCGCAGCAGCTGCTTCAACCCAGCAGGAGAAAGGGAATTCCCTTGCTCATCCACTCTCTCAGGACCTCCACTCTCCTTCTCTTTCCTGCCTTACCTGCTCAACCCTTCATGCTCCAGGTGCTTTGACTCTTGCCATGAACGACTTTTAGTTGGTTGCTTCTTACAGAGCTGCTTGCCTGCTCTACTGGCTCCCAGATCACCTGACTGCTGATTTCCCAGACTGCCGTACTCCCAGTCCATGCCTTCTATTGCAGGCTCCTCGTTGGTGCCTGCCCAGCTACCTCAGGTAGCAATAACAGGAAAAGGCTCGGAAGAGGTGACCAGGGTCTTCTCTCACCCTTCATCTCCCCTTTCCTTGGAGAGGCATCATCTTTGGAGTGTGCCTGATTTCATCTCCATCCTGAGCTAAGGACATCATCTATGCCCCACATTCAGGCTCAACAGCAGAATTAGATTATCTTCTGGATGGATGCCCTCCCAACTCCCCACTGGCAGCGAGTTCCTGCAAAACACTAGCTTGGACGTGTTTGTACAATCTTCAGGCCTGGTCCCATATTCAGAGAAGCATGCCAGTTTCTTCACTCTCTGGGAGTATTCAGAGTGACTTGCTGCTTTAATATTATTCTTTTTCAATTCCAGTGCTTTAAAACTTTTATCAGTCTTGGCTCATACATGGCTTTACTTCCTATATGGATGGAATGTCAAAATTTATAGATTCAGATATAATTCTGGGAAGTTTGGATAAATCCCACACACTTGCTGCCAAATTTGGCTCATTTTTCAAAGGGATCAGATGCTTTTTTTTCCCTCTAACAAAAATAGACCTTGTTCATTTGGGTGTGTGTGTATGTGGGGTGGGTGGGCGTTGCAACTGGATGCCACTTTCAAAATAGAAAATACTTACAAAAGTGTAACTCTTGGTAATAAGGAAAACTCTCTTCCTCTCTGAATAAGTCAGCTCTGAGTAGTCAATCCTCACTAATACTGCTGTATGTGAGGAAATGCTGACTCCTCAACAGCCTCTTGTGCCCCTTCCCTGGTTTCTTGGGGAAGAGAATGGGCCCTTGTCCTCAGCATTCCACAGGAGGCTGTCATCTCAGAGTTCTCCCTCCGGGACACCTGGTACCATACTGTACCTTTGTTCTGAGGGTGGAACACAGCTTTGAGAGTGTCCTTCCCACAGAAGACTCATATCCCTAGTACACAGGGGCACTTTCAAAACCCCAGTTCCCTGCTCTTACACCAGCTGTCCGTTTGCTGGGGTGCTATTACTCAGACAAGTTCTGATTGTTACCAAGTTCAGTGGGGAAAGACTCATAACCACATTAGTCTTAAGATAACCACTGACTTAACCAATTGTAATGGGCATGCAAATCACCTTGTTAAATTGCAGATTCCGGTTCAGTAGGTCAAGGTTGGGCCTAAGTTCTGTGTATCTATCCAGCTCCAAAGAAATACCCACGTTCTAGATCTGAAGACTACACTCTGGGCAACAAGGATTTAGACCACACTATATACAGCATCATACGTAGACAGTAGCAGGTTAAAAAGCCTAGATAATCCTAGATAGATCTTTCAAAACAGAATTTTCTCTGCTTTGAATACCTTCTGTAGTTAGGAACCAGAGGATCAGGTAACTGAGAATTTCTGTCACTAGCTTGAACTCCAAAGAGAAATTTTGATTCTGTCTCTATATCCATAAGATCCATAGTGGGAAATTAGAGTGTTCTCACCTCAGTGAAGTGTCTATGAAAGGCTAATCATCTTGATCCTTCCATTAGAGCTAACTAGACAAGGCACTCTGGTTCCTTTTTCCTTCCAGGATGACTCCCACTGAAAGAGAGCAAACCTCTACTTTCTTGGTCTAATGCTACATGTTGCCCCCAGCCATGGCTCAGATAGTCAAGTATCTTCCCAAGGTGGCAGTTCCTAACACTAGCAGCTCCCTGCAGCAGAGATACCAGTGGTCACTCCCACAGAATCTTGGGGTCTCAAATAGCTTGAACATCACCCAGATCTATAGTGACCAGACATCTGAAGAACGCTCTCCTACCAACTTTAGAAAAGAGTTCACAGCGGTCACTATAGAACCCACTTGGAGTAATTATATGGTTTTTCTCATAATGGTGATAATAATAGCTTCCGTTTATGGTATACTTTCAATGGGCCAGTACTATCCTAAGAACCTTACAAACTTTATTAGATTACTCACAACAAATCCTAATAAAGTAAGACTGTTCTTATTTCATAGCTGGGACAACTGAGGACATTGGGAGATCATGTAATTTGCCCACACTCATGTAGCAGATAAATGACAGAACTTGCATTTGAGATCAGGTCTGGCAAACTCAGCAACTGTACTCTGTACCTCTATACCATGCTGTCTCTCTGATGCTCTCGTCTTCGTTTGAGAGAAAATGTCTGATTCACAGTGCCTCAAATCACCTAACCTACCCAATTTTGTGGTATGCTGGGGAAGAAAATGGATTCATGAGATTTTCCTCTGCTTAAACCAATCAATCAAACATCCAGAGATTACAGGAGATCACTGCCCCCAGCAATGAATGATGTCAGATCGAGAGGACTTGGTGAAAGCCCTATATTTCTCTTCTCATCTGGAGCACAAAGGCACATGTGCAAATCAGTTCCTAGGTTCTGTCCAGACATTTTGCAGTTTCTCAAAGTATCCCATCAAAGTAAATTCTATTGGTGCCTGTAGATACCCATCTAAAAATTATTCCTATTAAACCATTTACAATGTAGATATTTCACAAGACTTTGCCAAAACCCCCAAATTCTTAAAGAACTGAAAACACATCCTTCTCTTCTTTTGTATCTCCCAAACATTCAGGATAGTATATACTACAGGTACTGAATAAAAACTTCCTAAACGTAAAGCTGAGTGAGTGAAGGTAGTATTTGCCTATGTAGATTTGGCCAGCGTTAAAACCAAAACAAAGCAAAACCAATAATAATGCACATTTACAATTTGGAACAATTTTTGCTCTTAAATAACTTTCATGTAATATATCTAATATATGTCTGTCCAGTCTAGAGCCTGTGGCACATGTGAAGGTCCTTTTTGGGTAGTATATATATATATACAGTCTGTGATCAAACTGGGAAGGTCCCAACATACAATTACTATAGTGTCTCCTCTCTCCGGTGTGGTTAGGGAAAGCAGGTTCAAATTAATTGAAAGAAGTCCTTTAAAAGCCAATGCTTGTTTTGATCTAAATCTCTTAGATAAAATTATTTTCATAATATACTTCACATGGTTCCATAACTAATGAACATACATGTTGAAAGTTGCACAATCTTCGAAAAATCATTCAAGGTCACAGCGGCGAGCAGTGGTTTTGCTATGTAGTGGAGGCTCATGCCTTGATGTTGGGAACACCCTCCAACGTTTTTTTTTTACCAAATCCCTTATAACTCGTATTTCTTGGCCTTTGCCCCTTTTTCACAAGAGGAGTACAGAATGGTCAACTCTGACCTCCTGGGCAATAGGTCTGGCTGGCTTTCTACAAAATTAGTTATTGAGTCAAAGGCCGATGCTACTTTTGCTAACTTTTTTTCTATAATAACGTATATTTTCACTCTATATAAAACGTCTTCTGATATTTCAGCAGTTTTTAAGACAATTTGTTATGCAGGCATAAGTGATCCCTTCAAGATCCTACTAGTCGGCTCCCTGTCTCTCTCTTCCTCTCTCCCTCCCCTTTCTGGTTCCTCTCTCATTTGCACTAACTTCATGGAAAACATTCCCACTGGTGGATTTGGGGTTCACATTTCTAAAGATCATTAAAGGTGGTAGTGTGTTTTTCAAGAGAAAAATTAATGAGACAAAAATTTTAGCTATGGTTTCAGTTCTAAACAAGCACAATGCCTGATTCTTGAGATAACTGCATTTCTAAGAGTCAAATAATTGGGGTTTCCTATATAGTATATTCCTATTGCCTCACTCTATTGGAAAAAATCAAAATACGTTTGGATTTTATCATGATTCTTGAAATCCAACCTTTCAAGTTAATAAAGCATTTCTATTCTTAACCCCATTTCACCAACTCACTTATTCATTCATAATACTAATGAGATAGGTCATATTCAAATGGGGGTCCATAGAAGCAAGTGAATTTAAAATAAAGAATAAACCAGGGATCTAGGATTTTGCATACTCAATTTCATACTCCATCCCATGCTTCCAAGTCATAACCTGATAGATACTCTTTTGATTTCAACCATTTGATTTTTGAGTGCTCTTCCCACATCAGGCACTGAGCCAGTTACGAGAACCTAAAGGTGAGTAGGCATAGTGTCTGCTCAAGCTTTCCAAGTCTGTCTCACACACAAGCCCACCAGCACACAAAGGTAATATGTCTTTTTTTAAAGCTAAAGCAAGCTAAATCAAATTTGTAGAAGTGTTTGGGGCCTACACAGAGCCCTCTCAATCATTGAGGTCCCTGGGGCAGCCCCGAGAGCCTGGTGTAGGCAAGCCGACCCTCAAAGACTCATTGTTTTCTTCCTCCATTCCACCCAAAGACCACCTCTCTCCTTCCCTATCAATGCTGGTAAAAATTCTGGTGCCTGGCAGCTCCCAGAGTGTCACAAAAAAATGTGGAACCAGAGTATAGAGGATCACTTTTTAAGTCACATTTTTAAAATTGGAAACAGAAGTTAATTTTCAGACCTTCCCCCAAAGCTCTTAGTACTTAAACTCTTCCTCCCCTCATAACTATACTAATCCTTTCTTATACATGCTTTTGAATGCTATGTTAAAAACCACATTCTAGTTAAATAATTAATAAATGGCAGCGTGTATCTACCTTCACAGACTTCCATACAGTGTCAGTGTTAAATTCTACCTTCTAGACAAACTGACATCAATCTCAATGTTCTTTTCTACTTCTTCCCTCCATCATGCACTTCCATAATCATTGCAGCAAAAAACAAACAAAAACTCCTTCACTTCATTTTCTTCAGGTCTTTTGAAACCACTAATGTCTCCTTTAACATTCTTTTCCTACCTGCGTAACTTCTGAACTCTATAAGCCCCATATTATCATGCATGACTTTAGGTTATTTTTAACTAGCTATTATTTTAAATATCTTCACTTGTGTTGTGGACACTGTGTTCAACAAATTCCAAATATAATTCATTATCTGACCCCAACCCCCTCCTGCATTTTCCCTTTCTGTAGATACCATTATCCTCACTGGTCCCTAGGTAGATGCCCCCAGGTCATCCCTCATTCCTCCATCTCCCATGCAAACAACTGTCAAGATCTCCTACTTCTTAAAATATTTTAAACCTGTATTCGCATCTCCATTTCTATTACCAATCCTTAACTCAGGCCCTCATAAATTATACTTTCTTTATAAAGCTGCCTAACTGGTCTCCCAACCTCTAATCTTGAAATCCCATCCCCACCCAGAACAATCCATCTCCACACTGCCATTAGACAGGTCTTTCTAAAAATCATAAACTTCATCACTTCCTTCCCCTGCCTAAAGTCCTGCGGG
This sequence comes from Equus quagga, assembly GCF_021613505.1. Lineage (NCBI taxonomy): Eukaryota > Metazoa > Chordata > Mammalia > Perissodactyla > Equidae > Equus > Equus quagga. The sequence continues at coordinate 17,898,591 of NC_060281.1, forward strand.
GTCTCCCAATCACCTTCAGGATAAGATTGATATAACAGCATAAACAACAAGGCCCTTGGAGTCTCACCTGGCACTTGCTAACTACCATTGCTAGCCCTACTTATGACCACCAACACCTACATTAATAATAATAATTATAATAATAGCAATTGCTATTATGAAGCAAATGCTATTATTAACCTTCCTCTGTTACATTCATGGTGCTAAGCGATTTATATGCATATTTTCTCATCTAAGCCTCACAATGACCCTGTGAGTGAATTGTTGTTACAATCCCCATTTTACAGGTTTGCCAAAGGGCACCGAGCAGGGTGCAGACACAGGCAGTCTGACTCATCACTCTAAACCTGTGTCCCCCTCCACCTAAGGTGCCACACTGTTTCACACCCCTATATTTTACGTCTGCCCAAAAGTCCCTTGCCTCTCTTTTGTAATGACGATACTGTCTCTTTTCTCCAGACTTTGGTAAGCAATCCCAAGTCTAAGGCAGAGTTGCCATTCCTTTTGCTTTAATCACAGAGTGTTTTATACACGCAACTATTTAGCGCTTATATTACCACTGACACTCATCAACTGATTCTTCACTCCCCACCCCAACTCTGCAGACAACGAAAAGACAAAGAAACCAAAGCTGCCATGTACTGAGGGCTGAGCCTTGGAGAAGGATCCGATTCTCCAAAACTCCTCAGATGGAAGGAATGCAGAGAGTATGAATGGCACTAGAGGGGCCTCTCTCCTCCCTTTCTCTCTCTCTCACCAGCTCTTATCAGAAAGGGAGGATCAGAATTATTGAACAGGGCTTAGGTTTATAGCAGGAGGGAGAGCTGAATGGAGCAAGGCAGCATGGAGGACGCCCACTTAGGCTTTGAAGTGAAAGAATTGCAATATAGATGGCCCCACTCATTGGATTAGGAAAGGAGATCAGACATTGGCTTGAAGGTCAATTTGGACTTAGTATTTACATGTCCGCCCCTTTCATTAGCTCTTAAAGGACAGGGATCTGCCTTCAAGGTGATTCCATCTCATTCTTCTCTGCATCTCTTTACCTGTAAACCTCACGAGGTATTTGTTGAAAACAAAGAACAAACAAAAGGAAGAACAGAGGTAACAAAAAACAAATGAATAAAAGAAACACTTATATATAGCTATCTCTGCTAAATTTGTTTCTTGAATAACTATAGCTAGGAATGCTCTGTCACATCCACTATTGTAGTATGTAGAGCTTAATGAGAAAAACCCATATAGGGAAAATTATCATCAGTGGAAATTACTTTTGTCCTCAAATCCCAAGATACAAGAGAGTTTTCCATTTAGGGATTTAAGGCAAAATTGATTTCCCTAGAGGACAACTTGGTGGAATGACTACCACTAGAGTGTGACCCTCTGTCAGCACAGAAGAGAATGGCTGTGAGAATCAGAAGCATCTACCAGTCAAAAGCCAGGGTCCAACGCACTGTCCCAGTGATCACCCACCCAAATGAACTCCAGAAACTGCCTCCCTGACCCTACTTTAAGGAATAATAATGATGCTGTAATAAAATTAAACACCTTAATAAATAAAACTTTTAAACATTTTTCTTAATATCTCAGACTTAATACTGTTTGGCATGACAATAGGTTTTAAAATACAGTGAAAAGAAAACTTCAGGGAGGCTCATCCTAGTAATATTCCTGAAAGTAGTACCCTATAATCTAGTTTCCATTTGGCTATTGGAATTTCCCAGCAAATCCTGGCTTAAGGAAAAAGTGTACAAAATATAAAAATATAATATAAAGAGAAAAGTGTGGACACAATCAAACGTTAACAGCAGTGAAGAGGCAAATAAGTGAATAATTTTGTCCATGAGTGATGCTGTGTCCATCTTCATACCTCCTGATGGATTTCCAGCACAGCAGAAGACTTCCTGACTGTGGTTACAGTGTGCAGCCTAGAAGTAGGAGAAGAAAAATGCAGTTGAATATACATACAGACAGTCCCCACTTACAATGATTTGACTTATGATTTTTGGCTATATGATGGTGTGAAAGTGATAGCATTCAGTAGAAACCATACTTTGAATTTTGGATTTTGCTCTTTTCTCAGGCTGGCGATATGCAGTACTGTCTTCTCTTGTGATGCTGGGCACTGAGCAGAGGGTAAACAAGTGACACACTTGCAACCTTTCTGTACTCATATGACCACTCTGTTCTTTACTTTCAGTACTGTACTCAATAAATTACATGAGATATTCAACACTTTATTATAAAATAAGCTTTATGTTAAATGATTTTGCCCAACTGTAGGCTAAGGTAAGTGTTCTGAGTGTAGTTAAGGTAGGCTAGGCTAAGCTACGATGTTCAGTAGGTTAGGTGTATTAAATGCCTTTTCAACTTAAGTTATTTTCAACTTACAATGGCTTTATGGGACTAATCTCATTGTAAGTCAAGGAAGATCTGTGTGTATATATATATACACACACACACACATACACACATACATATGTATATGTATATCATATCAAACTTGGCTACACAAGTTTGCACAAGACTTGCACAAGACTAGACTGCACAAGACGACTTAGAAAAAGATGGAAAACAATAATTCAATTTAGAATATTCAAAGTCAAGAAATCCCTTGGGTAGAGATTTCCCAAAACAAGCCACTTATTCATGACACATTGCCTGTGCCCTAGTGAGGTTCCTGTCCTCTAGGACAAAATTCATTGCATACCTACCTGTCACTCAGTTGGGCCTCGTGACTCACCTACTAAAGAGCAAGCTTTGGAAACACAGCACTCAAACTAAGGTGGTCAGGGGAAGTTTGATTACAATAGCAGTGTCAGAATTTAGTCTTTGTTCTTCTCTGTTATTTATCTTTACTAAAATAGTAGGAATGTAAAAATGCCTTCACTATATATCCCAGTGTCTTTTTACCTTTTATATTATATCTAAGTTTAGCCTGACATCTGAAGTCTGGTTCACCTGTCGCTGACAATACGTGGCCCCATTGGTTTCTATGTAGGTGGGTGAAAGGCCTCTGACTCCATGAGCTGCACTGCTAATGTTTTCTTTTCCCAAGGTCTTGCTCACTCCCTTTCAACAATGGCTGTGTGTGAGAATCATCTGGGAGAGTTAGCCAAACAACTGAAACTCAGGACCAATCAAGACCAATTAGACCGTCAACTTATATACTATACACAATATACACAAACGCAACAATTAACTCAAAATGGATTAAAGACTTGAATGTAACACCTGAAACCATAAAACTCCTAGAAGAAAACACAGGCAGTATGCTCTTTGACATCAGTCTTAGCAGTATCTTTTCGAATACTATGTCTTACCAGGCAAGGAAAACAAGAAAAAAAATAAGCAAATGGGACTACATCAAACTTAAATGCTTCTGCACAGCAAAAGAAACCATCAACAAAATGAAAAGACAACCTAACAAATGGGAGAAGATATTTGCAAATCATATGTCCAATAAGGGGTTAATATCCAAAATATATAAAGAACTCATACAACTCAATAACAAAAAAACAAATAACCTGACTAAAAAACGGGCAGAGGATCTGAATAGACGTATTTCCAGAGAAGATATACAGAGGGCCAACAGGCACATGAAAAGATGTTCGACATCATTAATTATTAGGGAAATGCAAATCAAAACCACAATGAGATATCACCTCACACCTGTCAGAATGGCAATTATTAAAAAGATAAGAAATAACAAGTGTTGGAGAAAAGGGAACTCTTGTACACTGCCGGTGGCAAAGTAAACTAGTGCAGCTACTATGGAAAAGAGTATGGATATTCCTCAAAATATGAAAAATAGGGCCAGCCCGGTGGCTCAGCAGTTAAGTGCACGCATTCCACTTCAGCGGCCTAGGGTTCACCGGTTCAGATCCCGGGTGTGGACATGGCACCGCTTGGCAAGCCATGCTGTAGTAGCACCCCACATATAAAGTAAAGGAAGATGGGCATGGATGTCAGCTCAGGGCCACTCTTCCTCAGCAAAAATAGGAGGATTGGCAGCAGATGTTAGCTCAGGGCTAATCTTCCTCAAAAGAAAAAAATAAAATAAAAATAGAACTACCATTTGATCCAGCTATTCCACTTCTGGGTATTTATCCAAAGAACACAAAAACACTAAATCAAAAAGATATGTGCACCCTTGTGTTCATTGCAGCATTATTCACAATAGCTAAGACTTGGAAACAACCTAAGTGTCCATTAACTGATGAAAGGATAAAGAAGATGTGGTATATGTATGAAATGGAATACTACTCAGCCATAGAAAAGATGAAATCTCACCATTGGCAACAACATGGATGGACCTTGTGGGTATTATGCTATGTGAAATAAGTCACAAGGAGAAAGCCAAATACTGTATGATTTCACTCATAAGTGGAAAATAAAAAAATAAAAAAAAAAACACGTAGACACAGGAATAGATTGGCGATTATCAGAGGGGAAGGGGGAAGAGGGCAAACAAAAGGGGTAAAAGAGCACCTGTGTACTGTGACAGATGGCAACTAGATTTTGGGTGGTGAACACCATGGAGTCTACACAGAAATTGAAACATAAAGATGTATGCCTGAAATTTATATAATGTTATATGAACTGATGTTACCTCAATAAAAATTAATTACATTTTTAAAAAAGATCAATTAAAGCCAAATATCTTCAGGGGTCCAGGCAGCAGTAGTTTTTCAAAGTTCCCCGGGTGTCACTAACACACAGCCAGGGTAGAGACGGACAACTTACAAAATACAGGAGACTACACCTGGATACCCAATGTGGTGAATAGTAGCATTTCAGAAAGGACTCTTGGCCACATTTCTTTCTTTAGTTCACCAGCTTCTACCAAAATCTCAGGGGACTCAATTCAGGGGAAAAAAGATAAGTTAACTTTTAATGAACTGTTACAATTACTGAAAATTTATTTCCACAATCTCATATTCAACACATTGGTTTTTTATTTGAATCTGAAATATTTCCCAAGAGGGTCTGCCATTAAAAGCAAATGCATTTCAGAGCTCAGAAAAGGAAGAACAAGGATTAATTAACCCAGTTTAATTCAATTTAATTGTGCTGGTAGTACATTAACCACTTTGGACTGGCTTCATATCACTTCCCCTCATTCCATGGGATTCCATGTAACCCACTTTCTTAGCTTCTTGATAATAACAAAGATAAACAAGGAGTTTTTTTTGGCTTCTTTGGAAAGCTAAAACAAAACTTCTGGTGGCCACTTCTCACCCTTCTGCTCTTGTCTGAAGCAGATCCTTCTAAAGTCTCCGACTCATCACACCTTTGCGGCATTTCGTTCCTGAAGATGCTTCAACTCTAGAATCCAAGGGCTTCTCCCTGCTACGGCACTGCCACCTGCTTTCTCCACTAAAAGATGAAACTCTGGAGTAAGCAAACAGCCCTTGTCTTCCTCCAGCAAAGCAAGTGCTGTATTCCGTGTAAATGGCTAATGGGAGCAGGTGAACTGAACTGATTCTTGCCTGGCTGATTTTTCCAAAGGTTTGTGGCCTTAAGTCACTTTCTTCCACATAAATTTTCCTCTTTTCATCGTTGAATGTGAATATTTATGTGCTTCTCACACTTGTGAGTGAATATACAGAACACAGAGTCAGTCTGAGGCAGAATTATGAGGTAGGTGAAATTTGCCTTCAGCCATTCCTGTCAAATTCCCATCTCCTTCAGAAGAAGAAGTGCCCCATTATTTTCTCCCACAACTGCTCTATTCTCCCTACCTGCATTCATAATGAAGTATTAAGAGTGGGTAAGGATAAAGTGCTATTACTTCCAAAATAGATGCAATTTAGCATTTTAATTTATTTAATTCAACAGAGAAGGCATTAACCACCAATAATGTGGGGAAAAAACACTAAGAATTGTTACCTAGCCCTTCTCACACATGCATTGTGTGTAATTCTTACAAGTGCAAAACATGAATATTGCCATCAGCCCATCCCAATTTTCAGCCCTAGTAGTTAATTTGTCCAAAGAATAGAGCTATTGTAAATAGCAAAATCGATCTTAAACACTGGTCTTCTACCTCAAAATTGTGTGTGTCTTCCCCTGTACCACAGCAACAAAGACAATACTACCTTTTATTTGTGCCTTTTTTATTATCTTTTTCATTCATCCTGTATCTACACAGTAAGGAAACCAAAGGTCAAAAGATTTGTCACTTTCCCAGGCACAGTGAAAGAACAAGCTAAAAACCCACATCTCACAGCAACTTCCACCTTTTTTTCCTCTGTTTCCTACTTACTCAAGGAAAACAGTATTGAAAAATAACTAGACTGCAGGTAAGGATTAAGGGGCTCAGAGAACCTGGGGCTTTCTCAACACCCCTCACCTCAGACCATGAATTCAGGAGCCTGGTCCACACTCTACTGCTAAGACGGGCCCTGAGTGAACACACAAGGACACCAATCATCCTCAACTCTTTACACACGCTGAGCCTTTAGGAAAAGTGGTGCTGGATCCCCAGTCACTTGTCCACTGTGTAGTAGAAATAGCGTAGATGGACAAGCATGGGTTTTGAAACCCAGTAGACTTGAATTTAAATCCCGGCTCTATTTCCTGGCTGTGTAAACATGGGCATCTCGCTTCATCTTAAACCTTACTTGAACCTTAGTTTCCTTATCTGACAAAGAGAAGGAATAATATGCAGCTCTCGTGAAAATAAAAAGAACCTGGCAGAGAATAAAAATGTCATCTCCCTTCTCCCCTTCCTTTGCCTGCCCAAATGCTATACTCTCAGCTAATGGTAGAAATGTCCCAAACAGGAGAACCTTTCTGTTGTGAGAACTTAATTGTGGATCTGTGCCATGTGGAACAGTACTCTTGGAGTTAAATGGATTTGGTCCCCAGATAAGGAGTGAGGTATAGTGGTTGCAAGAATGAATGTGGCTCCATATCTTAGTTGCTCTACAATCAAAAATGGAATCACTTTTCTCATTATCTACCCACGTCGTTCAACTTTACATATCTGATTACTTGATTTTAGGAATGATAAACAGGAAATGAAGGCCTCCTTACACTACTCCTAAGTGATAAGCTCTAACCCTAAGAAAACAGCATATCGGAGTGTCTTGAACCCCATAGGATTTTGAAACAAGGAGAGTATCATTCATTTCTAGCTTCTGAAGTTTTACCTGAAGTCTTCCAAAGATTTCTTCTTGGTTGCTTTCAAACCACCAGTTTGGCAACAGGCAAATTTGTAATCAATGACCTGGTAAATGATGGGGTTGTACATTGCTGCTGATTTTGCAAGTAGGGTTGGCACCACAGAGAGTTGTATGGGGATGGAGTCTGGCCTTCCAAAAGCTGACCACACAGAGACCACTGCATAAGGGATCCAGGCAATCAGGAAGCCAGCACAAATCAACATTGCCACCTGGTGAGGGAAAGCAACAGAGAACAGAATCAAGACACACGGAGGAAAGGACGGGTGTGAGGGAGGAGCAGGTAGCGTATTTACACCCGAGAAAGTCTATTATCTTTCCATTTATCTTTCCCACAGGAATCATTTCACATGGACTTCTGAGATGTTTAGCCAGAAGAAGTTATCACAATTTTTTATCCCATTTGCCACATCCTATCCATTCTCCCCTCTAAAATTTGAATTTACCCAAAGACCCAAAGTTTAACCCTATAAAATCTGTCAGATTGAGCCTCTGTTGGACAATAAATCATGCTAAAAAGACACCAGTGCTCCCAAAATTTCCAGATTTCTCAATCTACATCCCTTAAAACCTAGATGGAAACTATGGAAACTATGGAACTATGGAAACTATGGAAACTATGTTCACCTTGCTGAAAATTTTAATCACCCTTATTTGCCTCAGGAAACTTAGAAACTCTGCCCTTGTTTGAAATTCTAATATGACTCTTCTTCACAGATTTCTATTAAATGTTACTTCTTTTGGTTCAAGTTTTTCTCAAGTTTGAGGCTCACACGGTAGAAATTCACTAGGTATAAAGCAAAATAGAATCACCAAGCTTTAATCAAAGTGATACAGTTGTATAAAACAAGACTATTACCAAAAAGGACTTTTCTCTCTCACAAAATTATAACTACTTTAGGGGCCTCTTGACTTTCAGACCAAAGAATAATTAGAGATAGGATTTAAAACGCCCTCGCTAGTTTCTCACCATCTGCAGTTCAGACCCTTTAATGATGTAATCTTAATTAGTGCCCTGTAACTATCTACCTGACCCTACAGATTACCTCACTTTAATTCAAAACAAGCGCTTTGTGCAAGATATGATGCCAAGCGCTGTGGGGGACACCAGTGCACCTTAGTGCCTGAGCTGCGTCCCTCTGGAATATGAATAACTGCAGCCCAAGGCAGAATGGGATTCAAGTGCCAGCTCAGAGAAGGACAGAATTACATGCCATGGGGCAAATTAAGACCAGTTTTAAGAGGAATGTGGCATAGAATCTGCATGTTGGCAAGTGGAAATAAGGGAATAGTAGTGAGACCAGCACGAGCAAAGACACAGGTGTGTGTGAGATTTGTGTAGGAATTAGTGAGCGATTCACCTTGGCATATGAGAAAGCAATAAAGGGAGATGAGTCTGGAGAGAAAGACAACGTCCATGTATTCAGAGTTTTGTATAACATCTTAGAGATGAGGCTGGAGAGAAAGATAACATCCAGGTATTCAGGGTTTTGTATAACGTACTACTGAGCCTGTACTTAATTCCATGTGCTTTGAGGAACTAGTAGGTTTTTGAGCAGGAGACTTAATGAGAGCTGTGGTTAATAATATGAACCTGTAAAATGGAATGGAACGGGAAGAAATAGGAGGTAGAAAGATCATCATTTATTCCTTCAGTCAACAAGTATTATTGGGCATCTCCTATATGTTTTGTGTTGAGGATAAAGCAATGAACAAAGCAGACACAATCCCTGCCCACATAGAATTTCCACACTTAGCAGATTTGTTTAGGCAACAGTCTACACGAGAAATAAGAGGGGTCTTAACCAGAGTGCTGACATTGGCAAATGAGGTCCAAGCTTTGGTTTTTATTGTGAAATTGAGCTATTTCAAGCCCTAGTTGAGAGAAAGTGAACTAACTTCAAAGTATCCTTACACTGTTATCTACTAGAATATTCTCTCTGTAAGATAAATAACTAAACTATATTCAAATTAATGAGCTGTGTAGTAGACATCTGGGTTGGTTGGTTTGTTTGTGTTTATCCTCATCTTCCCAGTATACCTTCTACCTTAGCATTGCCAGCATCCCTTCTGCCTCCTAAGAGTTGACATCACAAGCATCATATGATCAGTCTTACCAGGGGACTGCATGCCCCTGGCTACAATAGTAGGAACAGGAATGAGCACAAGACTAGAAAGAGTATAATCAGTCTCATCTTTGATATTGATTTATAAGGGAGTTCTAGTGGATTTTCCCTCATGGTTCTAGTAAAAGTGGGTCTTCCTTTTATCTTTGAGTTCAAGACCCTGGGAAGCTGTAAGGATGGAGCTAACTGCAGCAGGCACCACTTCCTCTTTTCCCATCACCTTATTTAAGAAGCAAGACTACCGTTCTCAACATCAGAGTCATGACAAGCAAGTGTGAAGGATCAATAACAAGGAATGAGACACAAAATGTTTTATTAATAGTAGTTAAAGTAACAACATTTGTGCATATTTTTTTGTTTTAGAAATTCAGTTGGATACGTTTTTCTTATAACAAAGTCATTTGTGTGTGCATATACAATTCAAGATGCTTTCGTGGGAGAAGAGTACGGTATGCAGGGAATGGTCTGTACCCCTCGGGCTTCTTGACCTGTGGAGCAGATAGTCAGTAGGGTGTGTTTGCCCTGGGAACCCCACATTTGTGGGATGTGTCAGGAAAGAAGCACGGGAAATCTATGCTAAAGTCTCAGGTTCTAAAATTCCACCCAAGAAGTTCAAGGCTCATCTCTAAAAATTAACTGTAGCAGAGAAAAACATCAACAACATCTATCTCACTTCATTTTGCAAAAGAGAATCTAAACCCCAAAGAGATGAACCAGGTGAGCCCAGACCTCTTGCACATCCTGAAGCCCTGCCTTAGGGTCCTGAGCCAAAACTCTCACCTGTGCGTTAATAGTTATAAACAATGCCTAATGCATACCTGCAACTCTCCTGCTTTCTTCCTTTTCCATCTTTCTGCAGAAGTTTATCCAGAAGAAATTGTGTTTGGTTTGGTCTGTGTGACTTTTGTTTATAAGTGGAATGGATGCCTCAGAGCTCACAGTAAGGGTCTTTTTTTTCCTAAATCCCCAAACAATAATAACTATATAAATAAAGCTTGCTTTAGCAGATGTCTGGGAACTTAACATAGCTCCCTCCTTTCTCCTTTGGTGAGTCATATGATTTCACAGTATCTCAAAAGCTGTTTTCTATATTTCTGCCAAAATCATTGACACAAAATAGATTAGCACTGAGTCCATAATATTTTCTACATTTTACATATTTTCTACTTTTATGGGAGTATGCAATGGGGGACAGGAAGGACTTGAAACATTTGCATTATGTTATTCTTTTTAAGAAGACATGGAAGAATTAAATAGACTGTGGTTTTTAAACACACAGCAAATGAATCATTGTGGTTTTTCTGAGATTAAAATAAAACTAAATACTTTAAATTGAATGGCTGGAAATCAAGTTTAAAGCAGAAAGAGGTATAAAAGCCTAGATTTAAAAGTTACTGCAGAATGTTACTTCTATTTTTGAAGTGAATGCAAAGTTAGTATGAGGCATATTCATTTTTTACAACCTTCTCATGTTAAAATATACTCCATAAAATATTAAACGTTAAAATATTAAATATTGAAAGTATTTTAAAATACACTCTACAAAAATTTCCAAAACTTTCATGTTACACTCAGTTTTCCAAAAACTTTCTGCTCAAGTTGGACCACGTTTAATCTTTGCATCTATCTGTTCTTTGCCTTCCTCATTTCCTAGTGCGCCTTCATTTCTATTTTCTAAAATTTCTCTCCCACATATCATTAAACCAGTTGTAACATGGGCACCTGCATCCATCAACTTTTTCTAAGGTGTTTATTTTTTAATTACTTCAGTTTTACCACTGCCTTTTGGTTCACTGGAAAAGCATGTAGAACTTCAAATTCTTAAATTAGAGAGTTTTGTGGGAGGAAATTCACAAGATACATGTTTAGCTTCTACAAAAGAATCACACATCTGCAGCCCAGTTCATTTTAAATATATCTTACTGCTGAGGACCAAGGGGTATTGGTACATTTCAGCTATAGTTCAAGCTGGCATTAAGTGTCTCGTAAGCAATTTTGTCCATCATCGATCAATTGCAGTGACTTAATCAATTAAGGCAATAATAGAACAATGGGGTTGAAAGCAAATTCTCTAAGTTATATAAAGCCCTGCCTTTAGGCCCAACACGTCTGAACCATTCCAGCAGATAAGGTTTCCAAGAAGGGAGATCCAATCCTGTCTGTGTGCTGAGGCAGTGTGGAAGAGTGGGAAAGTCACCGACATGGAGATACTCAGGGGTTTAGACTCCAATCATGGTTCAGCTCCAGCAACCAATGTGAGACAGAATCTCTGATTCTGTAAGAACCACCATCTCAGTGCCTCTACCAGGTTCCTTTGCCCAGATATGAGTAAGACTTCAGCCAGCATTTGAAGTTGCATGCTACCTTGAATAATGAAATAGATGAGAAGAGGACATGGAATTGATGTGGAAGTGAAGGCTTACAAGGAGGGTTGAAGATATGTAATAAATTCACCACCAATAACAATTTTGAATCATATTACAAAATCAGCTAGACTACTGATAGCAGACATATTTCAGTGGCTGGGATGAAATAAGGTCACAAGAAGAGAGATCACCACATCTGTGCACTGAGAGAATGGGAAGAGGGAGGGTCCCTGTCTGCTTCAGGAGAGTTTACAATTGACAGGAGCACAGGAACGATAAGATTTGGTTTTTCCATCTTGGGTCTAGATAGCAAGTATATGGATTTGCTCCTACCCCGTGGTAAAATGATATCAAAAGATGATAAGACAACAATAAATGCCAGTTATGAGACCACTACCCTCCACATGTTGGCAACTGGTGATTGAGCCATACTACCAATGGCAAGGAGGAGAGTGGGAACTTGACAGCCATGACCTACCTTCTTTGACCCTCCATTTTGTCATATATATAAAAATAAGGGTGGTGATACTTAGCTTTCACACCACCTTTTAAGAAATTAAGTAATTCGACAAGTCTAAGTGTGTCTAGCTTGAGTTTCTTCCTTTCTTCTATTTTATTGACAGAATGACAACTAAGGCCAACTGTCCCACACACTTCTCCATACCCTTAAAAAGAAGAAAAATTCTGAGACCTTTGATGTGTCTGCCATATGTTAGCCTGGTTGTGATCCAAATAGAAAATATTAATTCGTACTTTTAAAAAAGGAGAAGAATTCTGCACTTCTCAGTTGCAATTTTCTCAAATCCTAAAATACCACTACTCTATAAACAAGCAATTCTATGACAGAAAGGAGAGGAAGTGAATTAGGTCATGTCACTCTGTGCATCTGTGTTTTGGGATTTTGGTCTAAAACTGAATGCAATATCCCTTGCCAGGCAGTGGCTGGCTCGAAGAAAAAGAAATAATTAGTAAGTATCTGGTTCAACAAAGTAAAGGAGACTTCACTGTTCATTGTAGATGCACTAAGTCCCTGGAGGGAGGAATACGGTGATCCGAGGGGAACAAATACTCAGGCTTAGAGGCCAGGGGGTTTTAGTAAAAAGAGCTATTGCCATAGACCTTTAAACAATCCAACCAATCCAGCCATTTTCATAGAACCTCAGAGTTTTAGAAGGCAACTTACACATCATGACAAAACTTAAGTAGTAATTGAAAATGGCTTAAATTTAGTACAGAAGACACCACAATAGAAAGTTGTGTTTATCTTTCAGTATGGGTTGAATGTTGACTAACATTTTTTGTACAAATGCTAATAATTAGAAACCCACAGACTGCCCTTAGAGTCCCTCCGGGGTTTCTCTGAATCTGAACCCTCAATGATAAATAACATTTGATGAGCAACAAAGGAGAGGAGGCCTCTGAGGGAAGCAGGAAGTTATGCGTATGAGTTTTAAAAAGACTTCACAATCAGGGTGAAAGAACAAAGCAAAGCAAAATGCCTCCTCAGGTATGAAAGGAACAGAGGCACTCAAGCCAGGGGTCAAGGGACCACTTAACACTCATTAAGGTAATTAGATCAACTTAGTTTATTCAGTTATGTGTCCATTCCAGCAATCTTAATTAAACATCCAGCAGGCGCCCGGCAGTGGGACGCAATAGCCCGCAGGATGTGCAGCGTAGCCCACACCCAGCAAAAAAGAGTGACAAACATGAGATTCAGGAAATAAATGGGCCTAGTGCCCTCATGGTCCATCATAGAGGGACTTAAATCCAGCCGGGGGGATCAGGAAAGCTTTCTGGTAGAAACAAGGGAAATTAAGAGAAATCTAGGTTCCCAAAGGATCTGGATATTAACTATAGGCCTGGAACATTGCAGGTGATCCACATGTGTTAAATGAATAAACATGAAGTCCCAATAAGCAAAGCATAGAAAAATTTGGAAGATTTAATCTACGCTTATGGTACTTCCTTCCTGTCACTCCACCACCCCCCTCATTAAAGCAGAGGCAAGACTCTTCGCTGCATTATGTGAAGGTTTCTACAGAGCAGAAATACTCAAGGAAGTAAAACATTCATTTCTCAGCTTCTGCCTTTCAAAGCAAAAACTTGAAACTTAAAGGAGAGAAAAGGGTTTTGACTGTGAAGAAAATGATTTTGAGTATCCAAAGCCAGAGACCTAAAGGACTCGGGCATTAAGCTTACCACATGAACAATTTAGAGGGATGCTTGTGGGTATAGGAGCCAGTTTTCCCACCTGAGAGTTGGTAAAGGTTCTACAGCCCAAAGACAGGGAGGACATCAGAGGAGCTGGTAAGTGACCTTGAGAAGCTGTCCTGAAGCTGTTCCACTGAGCTGAGCACAAGGCGGCAGGGATGGGGTTGAGGAGCAACAGAACCCTCAATACATTTGGTGACTTGTGAGCAGAGAACTTGTGCCTTACTTCCCAGGGTCCTAGCCAAGCTCGCAGTATCCACCTGATGAGGTGCAGTCAAAGGACGGGGAGGAGAAGCTGGGATTCTGATGAGCCTAAAGAAGGCCTACAGTTGGAAGAAAAAGGACGTAAAGTGCCATGACAATAGATTACTCCTACCAGAGGGAACCTTAAACATCTCAGCAATACCAGGGTCAATAAATGACAACAACCAGACCAGGAGCTCCCACCCATTGACACCATGGAATTATAAAGACCTCCCTGGAAATTATCCAAAGCCCTGGGAAGAGAAGGAAAACCCTGATTCAACTAAATTTATCCTGATTATATAATATCGTTTGTTTTACAAGGTCAAATGCAGGAATAAAAATGAGATTATACTAAGTCATAGAAATATAAAGAGAGGCATTTTTTGTTTGGGGTGTGTCTTTGTTTTGTTTTTTTCTGCATGCCTCTGTTTATAGTCTATGAAATTTCAGCCTACTACAAAAGTCTAACAAAACCTTTTTTTTTCCTATTTAATTGGACGGAAGTTACAAAGTAGAGAAAGGTTTATAGATGAAATGTCAATTTTTAAGTTGATGAGAACAGACTGGCAAAATGCAGGTCCAGATAACAACCCAGCTGGAAATAATTAGAGTACAAAGTAAATGATTTTGATTTTGATCCCAGAATCCGGGGAGGTGGACTTTAAGTACTAAGCTTGAAGACCAGGCTGCTCTGAAGATCAGAAGCGCCAAGTGAACAAGTAAATTGACAATCCTGAGAGGTACTTGAATGGGGGAAAAGGTTTCTAAGATCAGGAAAAGGCCCAGCGTGAGGCTGTTTCTACTTATTTTTACTCATGACAAAACTTAAGTAGTAATTGAAAATGGCTTAAATTTAGTACAGAAGACACCACAATAGAAAGTTGTGTTTATCTTTCAGTATGGGTTGAATGTTGACTAACATTTTTTGTACAAATGCTAATAATTAGAAACCGTACATTTAAGTTATTTTAATATAGGTTTTACATAGATGAATGAAATATAGACATATAATATATAAGATAGACATTATATGTAATGTAATGCCATTTAGTATATGTTAGAAGAAGATATATATATAGAATAAAATCATGCATATATGTGCCTAGACTTTTCATTTAACATATCTTTGGTTAATCTGGCCTGGGTGAGCCTAACTATTTGATCTACACAGTCTAGGTCAAAGAGAATCATAACAAACCAAAGTAAATGGTGTATACTGAGCTTCACCTTGTTTGCATAATGAGCTTCAGAAGCACTCACTAAACAGGCTGCCTGCCCTCAAGAATACACAAAGAACAAGTTGCTGGGGTATTCCTAAAAGCTAGCTGTCAGTGGGTTGAGTTGAGATGAGTGACTAGGAGAAATTGGAGAAGGGCCCATGGGTATGAGGATCCAGATTCACTGGGCAAGTTCATCAAAATGTCTTAAGGTCAATAACATTGGAGGGTGGCAAGAAGAGAGAGGAAGTCATATGACGTATCAGCAGCTTTACAGAATGCCAAACTACAGGGCTGCAAGGTAAACTGAAATCCACACACCAGTGTGATGGACATCACATTGTTTCCCCGTGGGTATACATTGTGGGTATACTTCCACAAACTATTGAAAAGGAACATTCTTATCGCTGTTGCATTTGCCCAGTTCCTACAACAATACCTGGTACAGAACATGATTTGAATTAAAGGTATTCAAAATTAACTTGAATTGGTTTATTTGAATTAAATTTCTTTTTAAAAAATCACAGATAGGACCTAAAGCGAGACCTGGAAATGAAGAACTTAATTCCTGATCCTACATCTTGTGGAAATATTTTTCCTACTTTACAGCCAATTATAAGATAGAAGTAGACCATGATTCCTAATTCTGCATTTCTGTCCAGGGAGAACTGTTCTATTATCAGGTTATTAGTATAGATGTAGAGTGATGAAAACATCCTTCAACCTTCCTCTTACTCAGCATGAGGGGTTGAGGGAGTAAATGTCAACCAGAACCATCAGGAATCTCAAGCTCACACTGTGCAACCAAGAGATCTTTGCAAATCTCAAGAGATCTGCAGTTTGGAGAAAGGAATATTACTGGGCCCAATATTACAGGACCAAGGCCCTGGCTTATTAGGAAGCCACCTCTGGTCTGGAGGGAACTATGTTACTATAGGTCCCTGAGACCAGTGGTCTCCAGAGTCGTCTGTGAGGACACTTGAGGGTGGGATATCAATACACATGATTGATTGGGGTACCAGAGGGATGATTAGGACTTCAATCTGCATTTATTTTCATCTTTAAAATATAAGATAGAAATTAGGGTTGTTAACATTAAATACACAGTTTGATGATACTACCCACATGCCATTTATGTTGAGAGTAGGTGCTGAAAATATGTTTTCGATATAAGGGTGAGACATGATGAAACTGTGAGGATCACTGGCTTAAGCTTTACCAGAATTCCTAAAAGGTGTAAAAGAAAGGAGGAACTATGGCTTCTTCAACACCTTCTATGCACCAGATGACAGGATACCATGCTTTATCTCATTGAATCTCCACCGCGACCCAATGAGATAGATGTTACTATTTCTTTTACATAGTGGAGGAAATAGAGATTCAAAGTTTAGTATCTTGCTCTGGGTTACAAACCTGGCCAGTGTCGGTGATGGAATTAAAATCCTAGTCTGCTTTCAAATTGTCTGCTCTTTTCCTTACACAACAATATCTAAAGAGCTGCCAACCCTGAAACTAGCATTTACCAAGGCACTAAACCCCGCAGAAATGGCTCTTGTATTAAGATAAATTTCCCATAGGAAGGCAGACATGGTAAGCTCTTACTCTGTAAATAATGCAAGGTGGCAGAATGTCCCTAATTTCACCCTCCAAAGTCTATACAAAACGGTAAATTCTATGAGGCATTTGATTCATAAAAGTGATTATTCTTATTACCGAAATAATTTTTAAGAAGCAATAATATTCTGTTCAATAGAAAGAGTAAGCTCCCAGTAGATCCATTGTACAAATTTGGTAGATATTAGAAGTGTGTGTGTGTGTGTATAAATGAGAGAGAGACAGAGAGAGAGGAAAGAGATATTACAAAGGCTTAGATAAATAATAACAAAGTCCAGAAATACATAAATAGTGGAGATTCTAAATTCTCCCAACCTCCAACATTTCCTATCCTCTATGACCTATGAAGTTGGTTTTGTTTTTTTTTTTTTTTGAGGGAGATTAACCCTGAGCTAACATCTGCTGCCAATCCTCCTCTTTTTGCTGAGGAAGACTGGCCCTGAGCTCACATCCACACCCATCTTCCGCTACTTTATATGTGGGATGCCTGCCAGAGCATGGCTTGACAAGCAGAGCATAGGTCTGCACCCGGAATCCAAACCAGCAAACCCTGGGCCACCAAAGCGGAATGTGCAAACTTAACCACTGTGCCACCAGGCTGGCCCCCTGTGAAGTTTTAATTGATCAGAAAACACCTCTGTAAACTATTCCTGCAGTTACCTTGGTCAGTTTCACTTCCAGCACGTGGCTGCCATGGATCCGACTGTCGAAATGAGCCACCTCTTTGGAGGAGGACTTAACCTTGGCAATGATTTTCACGTAGGAGAACACGATCACAGCCGTTGGGAGCAAGAGGCAGAAGAAGAGGATGTTCAGGATGAAAATCTGGCCCCCTACCGAAGCCTGGGCCAGCCACCAGTCCAGGGTGCACGAGGTTCCGAAGGGCTCAGGCACGTAGTCCCCCAGACCTACCAAGGGCATGGTGGTCCAGAAGGAAGCATAGGCCCAGATGACTGCCAGGCAGATGTAGGCGTGCTTTCTTTTCAGCCAAACCCCTGGAGGCGGAAGAGAAGCATTACCAGGAAGCAATCTGCCCTCCACCCAAATACCTCCCCTTGATATGTCAAATTTCACATCCAAAGAGTTATTCCATTGGATTCTGGGAGAAGTGGTCAGATAACTGATGCCTGAGGGAGAGTGGAGTGCAGGGAGAAAAGTTCCAGAGCTTGGGCCTTTTTCCAAGAATAAAATTGCAGGTGATTTCACAGGGACGGTTTCTCTAAGCATCTGGGAGCCTTGGGAGGGAGAAGTGACTAAAGCTGGGGAAAAGGGGAAGTAAAAAGATGAGAGGATGCTGAAGACAATGGAGGATCTTATGGAAGCATCCCGAATGATCTTTGAGATCCTATCCAATGGCAAGAGGCCAACTGGTAGACTATAAGGTCCAAGCCCAAAAATGCGTGTATCAGTGGATCATCCAAGATGGAATCTTTGGGGAAGGTGAGAAATAATAAGACATTGCTAGTGTCTTTAGAATACCCTTCCTCCTAAAAGCTTTTGTGTCTCTCATCTCATGTGTCTTCCTAAGCACTTGTCGAGCGGGGGTTGGTGGGCCGTGATTACAACTGTGTGGTGTGTTGTTAAAATAGTTGACTCTGCTTGGTGAGAGCAGATTTTGAATCTTCAACCATTATTAACACAATACTCACACTCACACAGCCATAGCGGGAGAGGTAGAGAATCTAGGTAGATTATATCATGTTCTGCCAAAGTAATTTTGTGAAAACACTTTTAGGAAAACAGAAAAAGAGCTTTGTTTTTCAGCACTAGTTTCCATTAACCAAAAGAGAATTCCAAGAGGAAGAAATAGTGCAGTCATCTAAGAAAAGCTGAAAAGCACTAATATCATTTTCTAAAGTTCAGCACAACCACGGAAGACAGGTCAGCCTGATCTAATGCTGCAGCCTACACGGCAAATTACTTTCACACCCCACTTATCACCTCGAACCAAAAGGGCCAGAGAAGTGATTCCTGACTACCTGGGTTTTGTGGTAGCAGAGAAGAAATAGCAAAACATAGTCAATAAAAGTCAGATGATTTCTTCAAGATAGACTCTGCTTAGTGCCAGGTGAGGCTTGGGAAGCAGTAGGGCCTACTTCTTCTCATTTCTAGTATTTGACCCTCTTCATGTAACCTTTCTAGACGCCGGTGTTTTCAGCAGTAAAATGGAGGAAATAAGAATATATTGCTTACAGATTTTGATAACTATTAAATGAAATAATGCACGGCTTGTCCTGCAAACTATGAAAAACTACATTAACATGAATTTTTACTCCTGTGTTTGTCTCACTTAGCATTAATAAGAAATACGATGGATTGTTTCTACTGTCTCTATTTTTTCAAATACGTGGCATTTTGTATCTTAAAATGCAAATCTCTTGAGCCCAACCAGATAGGGGTAACAATCGTGTTGCTACAGTATACATCAGCTCTTGGTTATCCGTCATAACGGATAAAACATTGGCATGGATAATCACATATATTTACAGGAATGTGCATAGGCATACGTATAAGCATTTATGGTTAGGGTTACTTGGTGAGGTGTTTTATACTTACATTCGAGTATGGTGAAAGGCTGTCAAGTACAGGAGGGAGTAGATTAGTAGATTGGTTCTGTGTTGCTCCAGAAGTCAGAACTAGGACCAATGGGTGGAGGTTACTGGGAGGCAGTTTTGTCTCAATATAAGGAATAACATTGTAACAATGAGAGCAGACCAATCAGAGAATGGGCTGCCTTGTGCAGTAGTAATCTCCCCGTCACTGGTCACTGGAATTATTCAAGAAGAGGCCAAGTGGCTGTCTGGCAGGGATGCCTTAAAATAGTTTATCACGTTACATGGGAGAAAGGTCTACACGTCCCCAAGTGACCTGCTAATTACAACATTCTAAGACACTGTGTGGAGGGTTTAATAGTGCTTCAAATCAAATGATGAAACAATACTATTGAGAATCAGCCTTAGAAGAGACTGGAAAATATATACAGTTCCCATGTGGAGTTATACTCTGCAATGATTCTAGGGGTGGGCAGTTTCATCTCTTTAATTGACACAAAGGCTGAATTCAAGAAAATATTTAAAAAGCAGAAACATCAAGGTTTAGGATTCCTCAAATATTCCCAGAAAGTGGAACTTTTTGTCTTCTCATCCAAAAAATCCATAGGAGTATTTAAAATCTATCTGGTATGACCAAAAATAAGTTGATAGAAAGAATTTGACTCTGAAGTCATCCAGAATATTTATAATTGTATATTTTTTACGTATTGGAAATTTTGATTCAAGCTATTTCTATTGGCAATTTTAAACTGTTTAGAAAAAAGATGCAAATTTAAAAAAAAAAAAAGTGAGTGCTAGATCTTGAAGACAGTGGTCCATGACCTTACCCTCCCTATGTTTGGTTTCCTTGGAGTTTGGGACTGTAAACTTTCAAAATATAAAGGAAAATTCCACCACATTGAGTGTGTCAATTGCCTTGATCTCTTCCACCTCGGGCTCCAGGCCATGCTCTGTCCCCATGGTCGTAACCACTCTAATCGACAGATTGATGAACAAAGCAGCTTTCTCCAGACGGAGCAATATGACTCCCTGGTCGCAGTAGATTGTCAATATTAAATTTAAGGGCCCAAATGCTTCTCTTTCTGGTTCAATAAATTCCCAGAACCCCAAGAAGCCAACGTACTACAAATTTATTTTTAACATTTAGAATGTTCTAATCATTCAAAGAGAAAACGTTAGCTTCTGAAAACTTGTTTATTGCTGGCTCACCCCTCACCCACTCCCTTCGTCACTCATCTTTCTACCTGCCAATACCACAACAAGAATGTCTAGTGGTAGGTATTTCTGTAGGTGTGTCCTTTCCCGCAGGCACAGCTGCCCAGCTCTCAAACTTGGAGGTGGACCTTTTGGAATTCCTCCTCTCGGAAATCATGGGGAGCCTTACTGCTAAAGGAGAATCAGAAACATCTTTTCATACAATGACGCTTACTATGTGGGGAACCAGCTAAACACCTTGGACATAACATCCTATCAATGCATTTTATTTCTTCTGTTTGCATGGCAAAACATGGGAGAAGCTTACACACTTTATACAAGGAAACCGTACTTTCAAAAGCATTGTGGCCAAACACCAGACTTTCCTATAAAAGCAGTATTAAGTCTTTAAACATAGGTTAGAACAAGATAGGCTATAAACAGAAATACTCTTGGTCCCTGAGGTTATTAGTAATCTTTGTTACCTATGGGTAGAATGCATACAGCGCTGACAAATCACCTAGCTGTAACTATCAGAGAATGAGAAACCTTCCAACTTACCATAGGATAAATAGCAGATTTTCAGGTATCGATCCAGGCTGACAGCAGTCATAGTGATAAGACTTCCACAACCAAAGAAAAATCCAGCCCATCCATACCAGCGGCAGCCAATCCAGCCAAACACCCAGCGGTGACAGAAGCAAGAGATGATCGTGAAGGGTTTGCCTACAACTGGAGCACCAAGCAGTTTGTCAAGAGATGTTCCATCAGTTGAAATTTACCCACCTCCCTCAACTCACAGTTGAGTTATAGCCTGTTCAAACCAGAGAGATGGCTATTTTCGTAAACGTTAGGTTCAATTTGTTTACAACCAGACCCAGGTTTCTGAGATTTAAACTATATATTCCTTCAGCCTCCATGTGTTTTTGCTTTTGTTTTCACTTTCTAGAAAGCATCCTTCCACTTTTCTTCACACCCTGCACCCTCCCCATTCAGCCATTGTATTCAATCTTCACCTGCCCTGAAGGGAGAGTAATGGCAAGCTCTTCAAAGTCTCTATCTGATCTAGCGAAGGAACTTTCTCTAAACTTAATGCATTAGGAAAACCAAGTGACTGATATTCACAGCCTGCAGGGGCCAGCCCGGCCCCGCCCCTCCCAGCTGTGTCCCTTCCTTGGCATACAAAGGTACACACAACTTCCTGTTGGTTAGGCAGTTAACGCACGCTTCTTGTATGCCTTCTGTAAGCTAGGCACACGTTTCCTCTACTTGTCTAGACAGCTAGTGCCGTCCTCCAACTTACTAGACTGCGCACCCTCACATTCCAGCTTCCTGATCCTACTGAGTCTGACCCCATTGCCAGTGAGGAAATTGAGTGTAGAAGAATTAGTTTTTTATTCAACAAATACTTATTCGGTGCCTGTTACGTAACAAGCACAGCGAGGTGCTGGAAGACTAAGTGGCGATCAAGCCAGACAAGTTCATTTTATCATAGAGAGAGCAGACAAAAGGAACACATAATCTGTAATATGAGATAAGATATGATGGCATGGTAGGTAGTGATTAGTGTTGTGAAGAAAAATATAGTAGGGGAAAGAGATAGACAGAAATTGTTATTTTACGGCAGAGTAAGACAGGAACCAGCCTAATGAGACAAGGCCATCTGCAAGCCCCCAGGCCTATCAACATTGGCCCTAACCAGTCAGCAGGCTAGGAGAATTAGATAGAGGCCACCAAGATCCACATTCCACAGCCTCGGGACTTTCCTGGGCTTACACACGTGACCTAGCACCTTACACAGTGACTAGTCCGCTGAAGGTGACCCTAGCTCCATTAGCATAGTAAAAATCACACCCGGGGTGGAGAGCTAGCATGCTAATGATACATGTGTCACATGAAGTGGTATGTTGAACAACAGCACAGGCGCAAGGAAAGCCCCACCTCTACACGCTGTGACAAGGCGCTCCTCCCCAGCCTTTGCCTAACAAAAGCCCCACAATCTGATCCCTAAGGAGCCAGTCACCTGCCCCTTTCCTTTCCGCACTGGCTTCCTTGTGCTTCCCATATGCACAAGCTAAAACCTTTTACTTTTCTACTCCCGTTTGTTGTCTCTCTTGATTTCTATCCTGGGGGACAATAAGAACCCAATGTGCTGGTAACAAGGGGATCAGGGAAGACCTCTCTGAGAAGGTGACATTTAGGCAGATGTCTACATCAGTGGTAGAGACCCAGGCAATGTCTAGAGGGAAAACGTTCTAGGCAGAGGAGACAGGAAACTCAAAGCTTGAGCAAAGTGTCTGCTCGGTGGGGGCTAAAGACAGCAAAAGACAAGAGGAAGTGACTCGGATGGAGTGAAATGAGTGTCTGTTGTGCCTGGGACCCACCAGCAAAAGCTATTTTAAGCTTCCTTCTGGAGTGGTGATTTGTTGAACCTAGAATGTGTCTCTCTCCTCCACTTCATGGAATGCTCCTGAACCCAGCTGCATGTTAAAATCACGAGGAGTTGTTCTGTTTTGTTTTGCTTTGCTTTGTTTTGATTTACTTTAAATATCGGTGTCAGGACTCCTACCCCCAGGGAGTCTGATTTAATTTATCTAGAGTAAGCCTGGGTATCAATATCCACTTTTCTTAGCTCTGCAGATGATTCCACTACATATAGCCAATTGAAAGCCATTGATATTTAAACAGCAAATATTCGTTGTGTAGGTGAAATACCTGGTCTCTAGAATGTGCTTCTGCAAGGTGCTTATAATAGAATATAGTTGACCAAGAAAAAAATAATACAGACATAAAAATTTTCAAGGGGGGCCAGCCCCGTGGCCCAGTGGTTAAGCTTACACGCTCCGCTTCTGCAGCCCAGGGTTTCACTGGTTCGGATCCTGGGCGCAGACATGGCACCACTCATCAGGCCATGCTAAGGTGGCATCCCACAACTAGAAAGACCCACAACTAAAATGTACAGCTATGTACTAGGGGAATTGGGGGAGAAAAAGTAGAAAAAAAGAAGATTGGCAACAGGTGTTAGCTCAAGTGCCAATCTTTAAAAAAAAGTAAGGATTATTGGAAGGGAACAGTGTATTAGAGATACTCAGAAGTTGAAAAAAATGATGTAGGTTCATCAGAGAGAGCTATCACATAGAGGAAAATGCTTTCTTGGTGAATTACTCTAAAGATATATGCAGAGAAATGGGGTGATATGTGCAACTGTAGAGCAGACTTGCTTGGTTGAAAGCATTTTCAATGTATCAGACCAATTAAAGACTTTTATTCAAGCGTAGTCTAATTCAGCCTTAAGCATCAATCTGGTATTACTCATCGGGGAAGCTGGTGGCTGAAATGGCAGGTTTCATTCAAGCATTTACATTCAGTAACAGGGAGAGAACCATTAGGAGTCAGCAGGGAAAGCTGACCATGAAAGCTATCATTCCTGTTGCGACACCGCCATCGTGTGGCAACAGCCAAAGTGGCAGCCATTTTGCAGGCTCACGAATTCCCTGAGTTCATCTTGACTATTTTCACAGAAAGTGGCCTGACAGGATATACTCCTGTTAATGTGCATGTGTTTCCCATAAGAACTCATGACGTTTAAGCCTGTGTATACTGAGTAAACCCTTTCTAAATAACCGAGACCATCCAAACTCTCAATAAGAAGGCAGCACGTGGACTGCTGGTGATAAGTAGGGACCAAATAGATAGAGGCTTATTATTAAGCTTTGTTTTTAGAGATTGGCAGTGGCAGAAAAGTCCACTTATGAAGAGGGAAACAAATATCAGAAAACATTTTTAAAGGAATCCTTTTGATGGGAAACTGCTAAAAGTTTTCCAGTGGAAAGAGGAGCTGATGAGTTTGTTCCGTTCAAACTCGTTTTCTCCAACTCTAGTAACTTAAGAATGTATGCTAAAGAGCGGAATGTTGGGATCCAAAGACACATTTGGGTGTATGTAGGCTACCCTGGCATTTTATAGACGAAAACAAAAGGACATGACTTACCCCAAATCATTCATATTTGTAAAAATGAATTACAGTTAAAGAGAAATTTTATTTCAACTCCTCCTTGCTGGGTTTTCAGAGAGACCAAAAAAGCAAGAAATAAAACAGTAGTTCTTAATTTGGGGTTCACATTAAATTTACCTGGAAATTCTAATTTTAACTAGCTGATTTTTACTAACTGATGCCCAGGTAACATTCTCAACTAATTAAATCAAAATTTCTGGGTATGAAACCCAGCCATGAGTATTTTTTTAAGTTCCTCAAGTGACTTTTTTGTGCAGCCAAGTTTGAGACCCACGGAACTGGAAGCTTCCTATACTTGCCACCCATTTCCAAGCCTCAGTGAGATATATCACTATGTTATCACACTTAAATATGTCATTAACAGGGCAGCTCTTCTATCTTCCTATACTCACCTCTTGAACTGTCTTCAGCCATCATTTACCTTTTAAGACCTTACCCCCTTGATATTTATTGTAGCAGATTTCCATAAGGATGGGAGAGGTGCAACAGAGTTTAAAACAGTGATCTGGAGCCTACCTGTAAGTTTCTGTTTTCTGAATCATTTAGCCCCCTACACCTTGAGGTGTCTAAGATATCACGTGTTATTAAATTGTATCCTTGGCATTGACATACCCAGCACATAGAAAGGACTCAATAAACGTGAAATGAATGACCTCTTTAGTCAGACAACACTCCATTGACTTACCACAAAGTCTGTAAAGATGATTTGTGAAGGGAGGAACAAAAGGCAATGGGGTAGGGATATCTCTGAGCCAGTGAGGACTTTAGAATGGGGCATCGTTCAAACCCCCAAAGAAGAAACAGCATGGTTGTTACCTGAAATCCCCAGATCACAGATTGCTAAATTGATAGTCATTATTTCCGCGGGTCTCAGCTTCTTCTTTCGTCTAGAAGACATATAAAGGACATACCCATTTCCAAATGTGGACAGAATCCCTACAAGGAAAAATATAAATTCCCATCGTTAAAACTAGGATTTAGAGTTCACTGGACTATGAAACACTTCTCAATTTCAAAAATGGTCACCATAGATTTAGAGGGTAATGAGAGGACTCTAAATAAAAATCTAAATTAAGAAGATGAAATAAAAAGCATGAGTTGTGAGTGACAGGCAAGGGATGGGTTGCCTCCAGAGGAATAGGAGTCAGGGATCATAAGACTGAACTTACCCAGAAAAAGGAACCACTAACTTCCCAGTGAAGGTCAGGAGGGTGTGGGCATCCCGATGCTGAGTTCTTGTACTGGCCCCCAGAGTGGAGTATTCCTCAGCCATTTTTGTAGAGTATCGGCTTTATAGAACTCCCTCCCTCTGATAAGTAGGGTTACCCTTGGCTCTTGATAAATTCTGACAATGAAGAGACCCAAACCAAGCAAGGTGCTTTCACTATCGCTGTGGACTGCAGAGGGAGCACCAGCATTCGGGAGAGGCAGAGGCCAGATAAGGCATAACCCTCTGCAAAGAAAGGTCATCTCCTGGAGACACATCCCAGGACTTTTGCCTCCTGAGGACACATGGATGCTGGATGTCTGCAGCTGCTACTGGACTAGGTATCAAGGGGAAGTGGGTGACAATTGAGAATATGGCCTCTCCCCCTCCCACCAATGGGAGAGAAAGTGACCCTTAACCCACCAACCTACCAACAATGGTATAAGTGTTCCCATTTTTTTATATCCTTTTATTAATGACTAGTTAGCTTGGCATTACAATGAAACTGTTCAAAACTTCTTACAAACCCAGTTTAAATCCAAAAAGACCCAATCCCTACTGACTTTATTTAAGAAAAGAATACACCTACTTCCATAGCTTAACATGTAGAGTAGATTTCCTCAGGATTTCTTGCTTCATAGTGTAGCTGTGTATAAATGAGAATCTGGTACAGCTGCCTTTAGTAGTAAGGAATAAGGAGAGTATTAACAGGAGAAACCCAGATTTTTCTATTTTAATTTCTACTTCTCCACCACAATTCATTTTGGGGGCAAGGAAAGATATGTGTGTTTCAGCTGATGGTATGAAACCACCAGGAACTGACTGCATTGTGCTCTTAGGAAATTCTGGATCCCTGGAGTCAGTGCTGCCTAATGGCCCGTTAAAACCTTTTTAGCTTTCTTAAGAGAGAAGAGGAAAAAAATAGAAGAGATTATGGAGTTGTAGAACAAACCAACTAAAATGAAACTTATGTCTCATTAAAGGAAACCAGCTAGCAAGGCACAGTGGAAAATTAAAACGTGAAAACGTGGCTTGAAATATAAATAAATGCCATCTGCTTTGTATCTAAGAAGATTAAAAACAATAAGGATGCATATGCCTTTTATACACAAATCTCATTTAAAGATCCTTTGTCTTTCTACATTTCTACATCTCTTTTTTTTTTTTTTTTTTTTTGCAGGGAAAGATTTGCCCTGAGCTAACATCTGCTTCCAATCTTCCTCTTTTTTGTTTTTCTCCCTAATGCCCCACTACATGGTTGTATATCCTTGTTGTAAGTCCTTTTGGTTCTTCTATGTGAGCCACCACCTCAGCATGGCAATTTACAGATGGGTGGTCTGGTTCCATCACGAGGAACTGAACCAGGGGGGAAGGTGAAGCAGTGAAAGCACCAAACTTTAACCACTAGCCCATCAGGGCTAATTCCTACATCACTTTTGAGAATATTGATTTTCTTACTTATCCTTTCTTAAATTATCTTTATTAACTCTGTTTCATAAGGTTCCACCCAGTGCCCAAAGCATTATCCAAAAATAGTCACCTCTCTCTGAGGTGCATATGGGTTATTCGCACAGGCAATCTTATATGTAAGGGAGTGTCAAGAGAATGCAAATTTATTTTTTAATGGTAGTTAAGGAAAACAAGATTAAGAGGGTAGAGACTAAAGGAAGGGGGGACATTTTAGATTATCAAAATCCTGAATCTTTCTGTGAATACAAAAAATAAAATCTCATATATAGACTGTTAATAAGCTAAGAATTTGGAGTAAAGAGTAGAGGGTAGAAATGGGTCTCGAATTTATTTCTCCTCCATTCCAAACTCAAATTTATCTTTTCATCTTCCAGTTTTCCCTAAGACATCTAGTATTTCTTATCTATTAGTAGAATAACCAAGAATGTTATTCTACTCTGATTCCTTAAAAGGAATCTGGGCACATTCCCACACACCTATCCTCGGAGGAGGTGAAAACCAGACATAGGACCAAGCCCGAGAGCTGCATCTAAGATGAGTCCAACCCCTCCAGCCGCCCCTGGCCTCATCCTGAACAACTGTTCTGGGAAATGCCCTTGGCTCCGTCCCCAGCTCCCTGAGTCACCTGATGCTCGCTTTGTTAGGAGAGTCTTTGAGGACCTGCTCTTCTAGATCCACCTCAGCATGCCCATTTGAATATGCCTGTGGATTTTCCTTCCATCCCACACGTGGAAGTGAGAAATCCTCCTGACTCCCCCCACACTCCCCCTGGCAACCTCTCCCCCCTCCATCCTCCATGCCAGGGTGGGGATGGACTCATATCCCTCCTTATTTTGTGTCATCTGGAGAAACCGGTCAGGATAAAGATGCTACTTTTTAATTCATTCCTTGCAACTGATTGAGACAAATTCAACTTATAAGAT
Organism: Equus quagga; assembly: GCF_021613505.1. Lineage (NCBI taxonomy): Eukaryota > Metazoa > Chordata > Mammalia > Perissodactyla > Equidae > Equus > Equus quagga. The sequence goes on from NC_060281.1 coordinate 17,926,922, forward strand.
GTTTATTTTTCTCTCTTTTCTGATCATGGAAAGTACTTATGTTTAACAAAAATGCAATGTGGATTTTACTACCAGATAGTCCCTGCGCAGACAGAGAGTTTGCCTGTTTTGTTCACTGTTATATTCCCAGCAACTTAAACGTTGGTAAGGTATAGGCACTCAGTATGTATTTGTGGTTGAAAAGACATAGGGATCCATTTCTATGACAGAATTTAAATCGGTTTGATAACAACTAATAATAAAGCCAAGGACCCAGGGAATCCCTTTGCAGCAGAATTTCTGATTCCATCTCATCCATTCCATTTGCCTCAAGTACTGACCATAGAGGGGTCCCCAGACTTTTCTAATGAGTTTTGCTACTTTCAGGAGGTTAAATGAAATTCTCAGCCAGTAATAAATAGTTGAGAGAGAGAAAGGAAGGGAAGGAAGGAGAGAGAAAGAGAGAGAGAGAGAAAGCTTGACCCAACATCTGAAAAGATTAAAGGCAGACACACCTAAAGATGTAACCCACCAGCACACTGGTTACCCAAATTTAAAAAAACATTTTTAAATTTAAGAAAAGTATTGTAGTTGAATTCTAATTGCCTAGACTAGTGCTGTCCAATAGAAATACAATGTAAACCAGAAATGTGAGCCACATATGTATTTTAAATTTTTCTGGCAGCCACATTAAACAGAGCAAATATATTACTGAATTAATTTTAATAATATACTTATTTAACCTAATATATCCAAAATGTTATGGGTTGAACATGTAGTCAATTTTTGAAAATTATTAATGAACTATTTTACATTATTTTTTTCTAGTACTAAATCTTCAGTATCTGGTGCATATTTACACTACTGCACATCTCATTTTGGAAAAGTCACAGTTCAAGTGCTCCAGAACCACATGTGGCCACCGCATTGGATAGCAGAGTCTGGAAGCAGATGTGCCATGTTATGGATTATGCACAAAAATCTTTTGACCTTGGACTGACTTCCATTTATTACCATTTATTACATTTTTCCAACTCCCACCAAAATCACTTTGTGATGCTAATGTGATGCGACTTTACTTTTAGGTGAATTAAACTCAGTGTGTCCATCAAAATCACTTCATGATGCTATTGTGATGCAACTTTACCTTTAGGTGAAGTAAACACAGTGTGTCCATCATCACTACGGCACTGGGCTAGAGTTTTCTCAATTGTGAAAAAAGGAGGCTGAACTAGATGATTTCTAAGGTCCATTTGGAGGCTATACTCTTACATCAAATGCATGTTTTAAAAAAGTAAAGGCACTCTGTTTAAATAAGATCTCGTTATCATTAACTTTCTTATTCAGAAGAGGAATCTACTACCAAAGCAACCAAAATGAAATACAGTCTCAAGATAAATTATTTTGCTGTAAACGTTCTTTAGATTTTTAAGGGAAAATTTATCCCTAAGAATAAAGATAACAGAGTTATTTCTATGAAACATTCCTTGAACTTCGTAATGCTACCCCATCTTCTGCCTTCCTCCCTCTCTCATCTCCACTTAAAAGATCCACGTAAGTGGATGCAGAATCTTTGTGCAAAATCAATATATCAGCCCATGAATTTTCCAGATGCAGCCTTTGCACAGAAAAGTTAAGGAAGCTTACCAATTATTGTTAGATAAAAGCCAGCCACCAAATCCGCTTCCCAGGAAAGTTTGGAAGCAAAAGGATCCCCATCTCGCAGGTAGTGTGGCAGGCGCTCATCCTGGGGCAGGGCAGTGTGGTTTAGCGCCATGCTGTTCTCAAGCCACCAGGCGTCTGCAAAGCAGATCGGCAGAGATCTCAACAGACCTGAATAAGCCAATCTGAACCATCTCTTAACCATGCCCCTGTTTTAAAATGAAAAGCAAGTTCCCAGGGTCATGCTTGATTCACTAATTAATAACTGGAGAACATGTTAATATTTTTCTTCAATGATCCAAATGTGTCAGTATTCAATTATTGGATGTTTGGATTCTCCAAGCCTGAATTCTCTCCTTTCTTCATCATGCTGCCCTCTTTGGGCCACTTCATCCCTCCCTTGGGTGAACAAGAGGTTGAAAGCCAAACTCCATCAATTTTACTGCTTCTTAGCAATTTTTGTAAAAGTCTGAACTAAGAGAAAATATTGTATGGAGCGTATACTATATATATATATATATATATATATATATACACACACACATACACACACACACATACACTGTACATATATAGAGAACATTTCATCAATATTTAAAATATGTTGTAAACATATAAAATATTTTTTAATTTGCCAGAGTATTTTTTTAATATTCCAAATTGCCCAGAAGAGCATCTCTATCAGTTATATATTCAGGGAGCTTTACAGTTTTTCTGAAAGAAATAGAGTTATTAGTTATTAGAGTGTTGAGTACAAAAGCCCATAGAAACTTTACCAAATAAAGTTAAGAACTAGGAGATTTTCAAGCTTATCTTGAAATTTGGGGCTGTTTAGGAAAGAAAATTCAATCTTGGTAACTCACACGTCTCACCCACAGGAAGATTTGGTTTCAAGTTTCCTAAAGCAGAAAGCAACGTCATTATTTCCCACCACTGCCCCTCAAATCCATTCTCTAAATTGTGCATTCCTGCTCCAGGATGAAACCTTGAGCAATGACGGGCTCCCAAAACACACAGGCCTTTGTAGTGTTCCTACCGAATTTTGATTTTAAATGGTTTACAAAGTCTTTGATAAACCCTCTGCAAAAATACGTCACACAATATCTTCAATGCTGAAAGTTGGAGTGGTGTGTTGTTCCTGAGATAAAGCATTCTACTGATGTCATAACTTTGGAATGGTTGTTATTACTTGGTTTGAAAGGGGGAGAAATACTAGTGTAGATGTTTCAACTGCTTTTGAACTTGCTTATTTCAAGTTGAACCAATAGATGTCACTGTTTAGCCCTCTAGGAAGCGATTTGGGGCAGAACCTATCAGCCTGCCCCACTATTGGTGACAGGCTGATCAGCAGATATCTAAGAATGTCATTCAACCTCTCTAAAAGACACGGATTTAACCTCTGCCTAACTTCCTATTTACAACTTAAATAGGTCTTCTCAACTCACAGTGACCCTCGTGGTCCCCAGTTGGCTGAAGCTACTGTCCACTTCCACATACAGTTTGAGGGCAGTCACATGGTTAATGTTCAAAGTCCTTCTTCATGGGAACTGTAGGAGTGGAGCTGCAAGGAGAAACCTCTGACGGCCAACCCTCCCCCTTTTCAAGACCTGCCCCAAGTTCAAGTTTATCTTTAGAACTCCTAATTCCCCTTTGATTGTCCCTCCTTCTGGTAAATTCTCTCCTCATTACAGATTCCCTATGCATGCCCATTGGCTGTTCAGTCCTATCCTCCACTTTAGATTCAGAATCATAAGACAAGGGTTTGAGTCCAGCTCTGACACCCACCCTCTGATCTTGAGATTATTTTGACTCTCTGGACCCCAAGACACTTCATCTATGAAATGGGTAACATCGTTCTTACTCACCACTCACACTTTATGTCGGAACAATAGGATATTGGATTTGAAAGCATGTTGTAAATGGGGAGTCTTATCCAGTTATTATTACTTGTCCCAAATTTGCCCATCCATGAAGGCATAGCTATTGTATGACAAGTTTCCTCAGGGTCCTATGCTAAATAAATGTATGCTTGTGTAACAATTGAAGTATTTATTGAACATCTACTATTGACCCAGCACGAGGAGGTAGGATAAGAGATATGGATCGTGTTACCTGCACTTAAGGAGTATAACTATCATTTTGGACAGAAAAAAGATACAGCTAATGTTCAGAAACTAATAATACAAAAATATAAAACAGCAAAATGCTGCCTTGTTTGGCTTTAGACAATAATTTTTTAAAGCATGGAAATAATTAAATGACCTGAAAAATTAACTAGTTTGTGTGTGGTGTCTTACTATCAAAAAATGTCCTTTCTATATCTTAAGGTCCCCAAGGCCTTAGACAACATAAGACTCAATACACTGGTATTGATAATGATGATGTAAAACTTCGGCTGAGCCCTGAGGGACTGTAATAAGCAAGTAAGAACTGTGGAGAGTATTTTTCAGGGGGAAAATGACATGAATAAAGATTTGGAGGCAAAATGAACATAAGGCATGTAAGGGATGGAGGAATACTGTCTCCACAGGACACAGAGTCCACGATGATGAGAAGTGATAGCCACCCTTGCTTGGTAATACTTGGCATAAGGGTTGCTTTTGACATATTATATGTGGGTTTATTTTTTTCCAGATCCACTGATCAAAGTTTGTGCTATTGTTGAAGTTTGACAATAAAATATTTGAGGGTAGGTGTTTCCAATTCTTTTCAAAAACATGACTTAGGTAGTTTCCTGAGGTAGCGTGAGAGAAGGAGGTAGAGAATTTTAAATATATTGGTTATTTGGGGGCTTTTTACTCTTCTTCATACACTACAAGCTCATTTTCAACCCCACACTTTGCACATGTTGTTCCCCCTACATGTAATATCTGTTCCCTGTCTTCCTAGTCTACTCAAATTCCGCTTGACTTTCAGGCCCCTGTGCAAAGTCTATAACTTTCAGATGATAAATCTGGCTCCTTCAATAGCTACTTGAGAAAAGAGCCTCTCTTCTTTCCACGACCTAAAGTACTCTGAGGCATACTTAATCATGTTTAATTTACTTAATTCTTCCTCTTATTTACCTAGACATGCATAGAATAACTTTTAGTTCTAAAGAAAAAAGGTAGAGGCACCAACGCACAGGCAGAGAGCTATGCTATGGGATCATTATCATCACGTTGGCGGTGTTGTTTCGTCATCGGACTAGGATGACAGCAGGATGTAGCAATGTGACCATCACAAGTGTTTCTGCAGAATAACGCTAACTGTGCTACTTAAAATAATAAATGCCACATATAGTCCAGAAGCTCTTTGTTCAGGGACCTATTTTAGAGAATTCCTTTATCAATATTGAATGGGACTGAGTTACCTCATTGGGTAATAAAATAAGATTGTTTGGTTGCTTTCGTCCCTGTTTTACCTCCTGTATTGGAAGACTGCCTACGGCACAGAGTGCCCCATTCTATTTTCCCAGGTGCTCAGAATCCTCATCACCCTGGCCCCAGTTCCCGGCGATAGCATCCTACAATCAACACCAGTGGTTCTCAACCAGCTGCACATCCCAATCACCTGTACTCTTACGTTTGCTTTTTTGTACGTTAGTTGTTGATTGTGTTCTAGTTGTTCTTTGGGTACCATGGTCTGGGGCAACTTCCAGAGACTGTGATAGCTACAAAAAGATCTTTTCCAAGAGTGTCCCACAGTAGTCAGAGTTTGCCAAATTTTGTAACCATGGAAACTTTCTTTTCTTGCACAGCATCTCATGGTACTAGTACTCGAAGGGACAACATCTGTGGGGGAATGCTGCTTTAGTAAAACTACACTAAAGAATCAAGAATTACATTTGCGATTGGGAATTCTAAAGGTATATTGCATCTAGAGAAACTTAACTTTAAATTCAAGTAAGGGAGATTTTGGTTACTGTGGAAATACTCCTAACACTGGAAGTGCCTCTTTGAAGAGGCTAATATTTCAGGGAATGAGTGAGAGGGTTGCAAGAGAAGCTTTCCCTCTAAAAATAGAGAATAAAATAAATGACTTCTCAAGATTCCCCCTGAAATGAGGATTCTATGCAAAAATACAAAGTAAACTTCTTGGAGAAATTGTACGTGATTATTCACATTATTCATGTTAGCCTAATCCTTCAAGCAATAAAATATACTCTACTGACCTCGCATTTGCTAATTAATGGTCGTTATGACCATGAATAAAGCTTCTTAAGAGTGTTCTCATAACAGCTTATTACAGAAAAGTCTGAAAACATCCTCACTCCATGTCACCCACAAACGTTTTAAATGTCTTTTGAGTTACTAGGATTAACTTGAAAAAAAATTGTCTATGATTCCACAAGAAAAATTCAGGAGTAACTTGAGGCAGAGCGAGACCCAAGTCCTCATGTCTAAACTGAATAGACTTAACACAATGACTACTTAGCAGACATGGAAAGGAGAATGGCAAAGCGTCACCTCCTAAGAGGAGAAAATCCAATGAATCAACATCAAGGATGAGAGTCTAATTCTGTTCAACCTTATCTAGCCTTAGAATTATCTTCAAAAAGTATTAGGCAACAAATTTTCTCTTCCCCTGCTAAATTTTCACTGGTTTACAGCAGGAGTTAGCAGAAAGCATGGGCACTGTGGATAGCTACTCAAGCAAAGTGCCAAAGAATTCTGCTCCAAATGATCTTCCCACTGGCCTGCTCTGGTCTCTGACACTTTTACTACTTTTTCTCTAAGGTGTTAGTACCCCAAAATTTCTTTCTAGTTAATATTATCTGAGAATGTAAGGCTCGAATTTATCAGCACCCATGAAAACATTAACATGAAGGAGTTACTTGAGACCTAGCGGAAACCAGTGGAGCTGAAAACAGGTGTCATACAGGTGATATCAATGATGACAGAGGAGGGAGCTGGAAACAACGTAATCTGTGCATATCCTTGAAAAAACATGGAAGGCCATGAAATGTCCAGAAAGTTAACAAAGAAGCATTCAAGAACAAGGAAAAGGACGTCAAAGAAAGACGAGCAGCAAGAATTGAGCTACCTAGCCTCTAGGGGTAAAATGTCTTAAGTGGTAAGCTAAAATGTAAGCAAGGAAACACAATTTTTTAAAAAATTTGGAAGTCGTATGGCTGGCTTATATAGGTCTTTGTCAAGTGGAAGTTCACCCATTTTTACTCCTGTCTTCAACAACTACCCACAGTAAATCTACAGGAGAAAAGGTCTCTGGTTAGATTCATTTTTACCTCAACTCCAGAAATGTATGCCACCTTCCAAGCTAGTGTTTTAGGGTGAGAGACCAACAGGACAAACTTCTTTCCACCTCAACCCCGATGATCAGCCAGCATGGGTCCCTCATTGTGTGCAGGAACAACGTTATTAAAGACCAGGAGGTGGAGTTTCCTTCGGCTCCTTTGTCCTAGTCTCTCCCCTCTCCTCTTCAACCTGAAACGCTCTGTTCCCATTTGAGCACCGTAATGGTCTCATGCCATCCCCACCCCTCCCTTTCCTGTCAAATTCTTCTCTAAAAAAAATGTTGATAAACTTTGTTGACATAATAGGATGTTCACAATATATTTAGTGGAAAAAATAATTATCAAAGAGTTATGAAATACTTTTTTAAGAGAAAGAAAAGTATGGAGAAAAATACATAAGACAGACATCAAGAGATTAAATTTTTTTGTTATGAATGGTGATAGTATAGTTTTTACATATAGTGATGTTAGGAGTAATTTTTTTCTTCTTTTTATTTGGAGGGTAATTGATGATATAGACGTTTTCTGATTATATAACATCAGTATATTACTTTTATATTTAGTGTCTGTATTTTTAATAAAGGATTTGTTGCAGATTATTTATAACATTAGTAAAAATTTTACACCCATCCATTCATTCATTCATGTAAATATTACTGACTGCAGATTGTGTGGCAGGCTCCTACTGAGTCCATGAGTTACTTCCGTTGAGGCTTTGCTATTAATGGGGGGTGTCATAGGAGCTGAGATCAAAGCTATGTCTGCAAGGGATCCTGCTCACAGCCCTGAAATCTCACCTCACAGGTCGCAGCTCACACCTGTGTTCCTGATCATGTGCCTAGCACTTGGCTATGTGTGGTCAACACAGGTCGGGCCCCAGGTGACACCTTGGGGATTTTCTCCCCAGTAATTGTGTCGCTTGTTCACTGAGTGTCCTGTAAATTCAATAAGCATAAACTGTGCTCTTCATAATGATTTTCTTGCTATGTCAGCAGCTGTAGGTACTTAACGTGCATCAAGCAGTAATATTACCAGTATTAAGGTGTTGTAGATCAAATCTGTATTCTAGTGAAAAGATTCGGATTATCTTGGCATAGATGAGGATATAGCATTTTTCTTTTATGCATTAAAAAGCATAAGCACTGTAAGCACTTTGACAGGCAAAGTGGCAATCAAAAAATGAAATAAATAATTTGGGGGCTCAAATACCCCCAATCCAGGTCTCCAGAGGGGTAACCTTCATCTATCAGTTAGTGCTAATGAGATCCTTGCTTTCTCTGCAGGGGAAATGTTCACAGTCACAAAGAAAACTAGTGCTCACTGAGGCTGGCTGTCACACAGAAATGTACATACACTCCAGGTTGTTCTGCCACAGTTCAACATAATGCTAGAGAAGAAAATAAAATAGACATTTTTTCAACCCATGAAATATGGCAGGAAACATGGGAATGAAGGGAGGATAAAAGGAAGGAAAAAAGAATATTTTCCTCTACACAACCAAGCCAGTAAGACAGCAGTCAATTCAACTCATTATCTTGTAAGTTATGTAAATAAGGGGCAGAGTTTTCTGTTGAGAAAAATAACCTCCGTGTCAATTTATTCCTCAGCAGTTCAGCTTGAAGCAAATTGACCAGTCTAAGGTATTGGCAAATAGTAAGCAATAGAGAGGTTTTCTTTAATATTGTCTTAGATCGTTAATATAATCTTTTTAAGTGTCAACTGTTATGTAACTCCTATTTCAACCGTCTCCTCTTCTGAACTTCTGAGTAATGTTTCAAATTAATTTGTGCCCACATTCTGTCCAACCCACTTTTCCCAGGCAAAAGGGATGAAGCATAAAGTTCACAAAATAATTACGATTTTAATTGCCAGCCCTCAATTCTTTTCACTCACAGAACGAGAGGCTCCTCCAACCCAGGTACCAGACAACATTGCCTAGCTCTGTCGTGGGGTTCATTCTTCTCGTCCTTCCCCAGGGGACCTCCCATACCCCGAAAAGCCCTTCCTAGGGAAACTGTTAAACAGCCCAAACCTCTGCTGACAATCAAGGCAGCACCTGGCCTAGAAGATTGGCTGAAAAGCATACAGCACACTGTAAACCCCAGAGATGGAACTGGAACCTCAGGATTCCCGTCAGCATCGTTACAGAACACCTGACCTGCAAATCTTTCTCAAGTTGGAAACGTCTTTTCTCTGCGCCTTCACTGTGGGCATTTCATTTCGTCCTCTAGACCTCAAATTCTAATGCAAAAAAAACTTGGGCAAAATAACATAATTTTGAAAAAAAGGGCCACAAGTCCCCTACTTAATTCCCAAATTCAAGCACTCCAGCCCTGAGCTCATACATCTGTACAGATCACGTTGGCTGGGATTTGTGGTTACAAAGTTGCCCTCGGTAATAATAATGGTCAAGGTGAAGTACAGGCAGAATTTTTAGCAAATGTATCTATTCATTCCTTCTCAAAAAGAAGGAAACCACAAGGCTTATTTAAACATACAAAGTTAAAAAAAAAAAAAACTAGAAGAAACAAGTGGGCTAAAGACACACATTTACTTTGGCAAGAAACTTTGAGTATTTCGGACAGATCAGAAACTGCAATTTTCCAGTCTGTCATTATTGTACTGCTGGGCACATTTCTTGTTTTATTCCTGATCTGAAATTCTGTTTCTGAAACAGTTTGAAGTATTAGTTGATAGATTTGGGCCTAAACGCCACAGGGGGAAAAAATCTGATTAGCTTTATCAATTACGTAGTGATATTCAGAGTAAAGATTCAGACAGAGCGGCTCTAACGTGTTCTTAGTTCCAACAAAGACAAAGAAAAAGAGAGAAGTCCCCTAGAAGTGAATTAAGAACTGTTGTCTGTGCCCCATAAATCATGCCCCAGCTGCTCTCCCAGTTCCCTCTAGCTGACCATTCAATTCAAAGTCCTATTTTCCAGACAGTCTTAGAATTTGTTGTTTTTAGTTATTTATCTGCTTGTTCAAACTCACCAATTTGAGGACCTGCCAAAAAGGAGTGTCTTTCCCCGGGCTTCTCAGGCTGGGTTTGCTCAGATCTTGTGGTGTCTTCCTATTGGTTCTCTCCAAACCAGCACTCCAGTTACTCTGCGCTCCAGCTGGTTTTAAACATTATCAAGTGAAAGGTATTCATTTTCTAGACTTCCCTGCTCTCTCCACCCCTCTGATGAAAGGACCAATCACATCTTTGGGAAAAATAATCTAATCTTATTGAATTGTGAGGAGAGATGCAATTTTTGGAAGCTTAATTTATTGATGATTAAAAAACCACCTGCAGCTACTTGGTCCTTATATTGATCAGAAGCCAGAATAATGCTGTTTGCTGACTGGACTTTAAGACACCATATACTTGCTTTTCTTCTTTACAGATTTAAAAATCTCAGATTAATCTTTAAATAGTCAAGAATTAAATCCTAAAGCTTTCACTAATTGTTTGTCTTCTTAAGCTATTTTTTTAATCAAAAGATACTCTTTAATTACCTAGTAGAACTGCTTCAGAAAGATCACTAAAATAGAAAAAGAGAAGCTCACATGTAATTTTTAAAACATAAAAGTTAACACTTTGTCCTGACCTGGTTTACAGCCCTAAAGCCTTGTCAAGAATGAAAATGAGGTTTCGGTTCTTTGGCACTAACCAGCCACAGGATCTATCGCCGGGCGTTGAACAGGTGTACGCCCTATAACTGGCACTCTGTTTAGTGTTTTACGTGCATTGTTCCATTACGACAATAATGCTATGAAGTAGATTCTTGTTGTTATTATCACTATTTTGTTGGTAGGAATACTGAGATTCAGAGAAATTATGTAGCTGCACAAGGTTATGCTACTTAGCTCCCAGTAGAATCTTATTAAATGTTTGTTGACTAAACCAAGGAACAAACCCTTAACCCACACTTAACATTGCTTCAAGTAAGTTTGCATGGAGAAAAGTGGGAAATTATATTGATTTGGGAGAAAAAAATGTAATGTATCAATAAATACGATTATTTTAAGAAAGCTTCCTAACAGATAACAAGATTATTTCAGACCAGCCCTCAAAAAGAAATAGTCCCAGGTTTTTCACTATAATCTCAGTTTTAAACATCCTACCCTATCAACATTATCACTGTACTTTTCCAATCATATGATCCCATTTTTCTAAATTTCAGCTTTATTAAGGCATAACTGACATATAAAATTGCAAGATATTTAAAGTACACATCATGATGATTTGATATATACATACATTGTGAAAGGATTCCTCTCCATTGAGTTAATTAATACATCCATTACCTCACTTATTTATTTACTATTTGCTGAGAACACTTAAGTTCTACTGTCTTAGCAAATTTCAATTATACAATACAGTGTTATCAACCGTACTCACCATGTTATACATTAGATCTTCAGATCTTATTCATCTAATAACTGAAAGTTTGTACCCTTTTACCAACCTCTCCCTATTTCCCCCAGCCCCAGTCCTGGCAACCACTTTCTACTCTCTATTTTTATGAGTTTGACTTTTTTTCTTTCTTTTATTTTTAGATTCCACATGTAAGTGATACCATGCAGTATTGTCTTTGTCTGGCTTATTTTACTTAGCATAGTGTCCTCAAGGTCCATCCATGTTGTCACAAAAGAATTTCCTTCTTTCTCAAGGCTGAATATTATTCCTTTGGGTATATATACCACATCTTCTTATCCATTCATCCCTTGATGGACACTTAGGTTGTTTCTATATCTTGGCTATTGATATGATCCCACTTTTTAGAAGATTCTCACCGTAAGTCATGCCTCAATTCATCTCCCATTCACTCACTTACCCTCCACCTGGAGAGAAGAGACCTTGTTTTCAAAAGCCTGGATTTGGAGGACAAATTTATTGTTCTTGGAGGTTTGTGATTTACTTTTTAAAACTTAAAAATCATTATGTCTCTCCAAAGAAAGATGCTGAGATGAGAAAAGTAATTTAAAGCTGCTTACATGAGTGGGGGGAACAGTACAAAGAACACTGACTTCCTTAATTTTCTTGTGGATTCTCTACTAATGCGAAACCATGTCTTGTGTACAGATTCATGCTTGCCACAAAATGAAATCTCTGACTGTGGATTCAGCAGACCCAAGTTCCAGGATTAGTTGCACTTACAATCTATATGAAAACATAACCAATGGCCACAGAAAGTCAGAATTAAGTATCCAAGGAAAGGCCCAAAGGCTAGAACTTTGAGGAGGAAGGCACCAACCATTAGGAAGAGGTTGACATCTTCTATGTAATACAATAGAGTCCAAGGACTATAAGGGTAATATTATCTATTTAAAAGAAAAGAATATCAATTTGCCCACTATAAGCCAGGAAAGCTACTGGGTACTGGGGATACAACAGAAAAATGGCAAAGTTTCTTCCTGTCTTTGTAGAGTTTCCATTTTAATGGAGGTGCAAGGTCACTACACAAAATTTATTAACTGTTATTGGGATAAGTATCTGTCCAATAACCATTAATAGGAATTACAAATGTCTCCAACATTTTGTGGCAGCAATCCCTATTTTAGAGATGAGCAACAGGCCAAGGGAAGTGAAAAGATGTGCTTGAGAAGGGCTCTGAGGTGGGTAACAGCATCAAACCCAGGGCAAGTGTCCTTTTACCAGAGTCAGCACCTCACTTCTGGTGGGACTCCTGATTCCAACCCAAGACAAGAACCTGTGAAATGCACATCTCACATATCACAGGGTCTCAGCCAAAACGATCAATGCCACCGCCAGGACAGTAGTAGTGCCAGCATCTGGTCCACTGAACTGTGTTCCTCTCTTACATACTCCCAAATAATCTCTATTTCTCCTTTGTGAAACTGGTGACTATCTTTTTAATGTGCGTCTCTTTTGCCTGACAGAAAAACTCGTGAGAACAAGGATTACGTCTCCTGTTCACCAACGGTGCTTCCAGGGCCAAGCACAGTATCAGAAGCAACTCAGTAGGCACTCAGTAAATATTTGTTGAATCAATTAGTGAAAAAGAGGAAGGAGAAGAGTTCCATATCAGAATAGAACCAAAAGGCAGGGAATCGGGATGGCATTGCAGAGATCCTGCACAGTAAACTTGAGTGTTGAGTTTACTTTTACCTCTTCTCTCTTGCTTCTAAATTTTCAGCTCATTAGTCATGGTACTATTTTTCTGATGCTTCAATACTACGTTTTACTTATAAGCTCTTTGTTAATCCTCGGGCTCAGATTTTGATAAAGGAAGATACTCTTGTCTATTCACCTCCTTTGTCTGTCGTTTTGACTACCACCAAGAATACTCAAGCAGATGGTTGTAGGCTAATGCTGCTTCCCTGGGATTTAACATATAAACCTGAGCATTAGGAAAGATGCAGAATTGTTCCTGTTTTTAGATAAGGAAAGTAATCATTGTAAAAATCCATCGCAGTGAATGTTCCTTCCACACAGGAAGAAAAAACTATGCGTCAACTAAACTGAAATAATCCAACTTGTCGTTTGAGCTACAACAAATAATACATCTTGCAACATTTTTTCCAGAATATTAGCCTGTGTCCAGCTCCCCAGTTCCATGCTTTCAAAGGATTGCTTCCATCTTAGCTAGGAGCAAACTAGAATTTATCTAAATCATTTTAAGGAATGTACAATAATTATTTTGAATATCCCTGCCCCATAACAAATTACTTGATAAATAAATTAATTCAACATTTAAGTTTTATTATAGCTAAGTATTTTTAATTTTTCTTATTTCTTCTTTAGGGCCTTGCTTCTTTCTCTAGGTGGGAGAATCTTACCCCAGATATTTTTGAGGATTTCCCTCTCACTTCCTTCATTCTCTGCTCCAATGATACCTTTATGCTGTGTCCTTCCCTGACTACCTTATATATAATTTTCCAGCTTTCTGCCTTGAGAGAGTTTCCAGACTCAAGGAGGAAGAAGTCAGACTCCCTAAATTGAAGAGATGGAGGTGGATGGTAAAAAAAAAAAAAGCAGGAAAATGCCATCTCTAATGAGGAGATGAATCAACCATTGAAACTGACCAAATCTGATGCAGATGTTAGAATTAGCAGACTAAGATATTAAAACAATTATTATGACTGTATTCCATATGTATGTTGAATGTTAACTAGAGACGTGAAAAATGGTAAAATATAAAAATGTCCCTAATGAAACTTATAAAGATGAAAATTACAATGTCTGAAATAAAAAGCACTCTAGATGGGAGTAATAGCAGATCAGGCAAACTAGATCAGAAAAGATGGGTCAACTTGAAGAAAAAGCAATAGAAACTTAAAAATAAAACATACAGAGAAAACAGAATTTTAAAAAATTAAAAGTGAATCAGTGAGCTATAGGACAAACGGCCTAATATACATTTCATTAGAGTTACTTTAGCAGAAAAACATTCCAAGAAATAATTGGATTGTTTCCAAATTTGATTAAAATTTCTAAACTCAGAGATCCAAGAATTTCAACAAACTGCAAGTATAAGACACATGAAGAAAAACTACACCAAGTCTCATCAGAGTTGATTTGCTTAAAACCAGTGATTAGGAAAAACTTTTAAAAGCAGCCAGAGAAAAAAAGACACATCACACCCAGAGGAGCAAAGATAGGATGACAGGAAATTTCTCACTAGAAGCAATGCAAGAGAAAAAGCAATGGAACAATGCAGAACAGCAATGTAGTAAATGGGGGGGGGGTAAAAAACATTTACCTAGAATTTTATAACCAGAGAAAATGTATTTCAAAAGCAAAGGCAAATAGAGACATTTTAGAATATGCAAAAACTGAAAGAATTCATCAACAGTAGACCTGCACTACAAGAGATGTTCAAGGAAGTCTTTAAGGCAGAAGAAAAATGATGCCAGATTGAAATATAGATCTACACAAAGGAATGAAGAGCAACAAAAATCTAATTATGTGGGTAAATACTTAAGATTTTTTTCTTATTTAAATCTCTTAGAAATGTAATTGTTTAAGCAAAAATAATAAAAATGTAGTATGGGATGCATAGCATATGTAAAAGTAAAGTGAATGAAAACAACACAAAGATCAGGAGTGAAGAAATAAAAGCATAGTATTGTGTGGTTCTTATGCTATATGTGAAGTGTCTATCACTTAAAGGTAGAGTATGAGCTGTTAAAGCTGTATATAATAATTTCTAAAGCAACCACTGAAATAACAAAACAAAGATTTGTAGCTAAAAAGCCAACAAAGGAAATAAGATGGTACCGTAAATGTACAAGAGCAAAGATTAGATGGTGTATTAGTCAGGGTTCTCCAGAGAAACAGAACTGTGTGTGTGTGTGTGTGTGTGTGTGTGGAGAGAGAGAGAAAGAGAGATATTTATTATAAGAGATTGACTTACATGATTATGGAGGCTGAGAAGTCCCAAGATCGGTGGTAGGTAAGCTAGAGACCCAGAGGAGAAGATGATATAATTCCAGTTGAGTCTGAAGGCCTGAGAACCAGGAGAGCTGATGGTGCAAGTTCCAGTCCAAATATAAAGGCAAGAGAAGATTGAAGTCCCATCTTAAAGACAGTCTTCCTCTACTCCATGAAGGCCTTTTTGTTCTGTTGAGGTCTTTAATTAATTGTATGGAGTCTATCCACATTAGGGAAGGCTATCTGCTTTACTTAGTCTAAAGATTCAAATGTTAATCTCATCTGGAAACACCCTCTTAGACACACCCAGAATAATGTTTAGCCAAATATCTGGCACTCCATGACCCAGTCACGTTGACATGTAAAATTAACCATCACAGATAGGACAGGTAGAAAACAAATAGCAAGATGAGAGATATAAACTTAGCTATATCAATAACCACATTAAATGTAAATGGTCTAAACACCAAAATTAAAAGTCGGATATTGCCTGATTGGATAATAAAGCAAGAGCTAACTACATGCTGCCTACAAGAAATACACTTTAAATATAAAGACATAAATAGGTTTAAAAATAAAAGATGAAAAGGAGATATACCATGCTAACACTGATCAAAAGAAGGCTGTTGTGGCTATATTAACATCACAAAGAGTAAATTGCAGAGCAAAGAAAATTACAAGTAATAAAGAAGTCCATTTCATAATGATAAAGGGATAAATTCTTCAAAAGGATATAAACACGTAATTTATAAAGAAGTTTCTCAAATCAATGACCCAAGTTTCCACCTTCAAAAACTAGAATGAAAAAGAACAAACGTAAAAAGAAGAAAGGAAATAACAAAGATGAAAATGAGAATCAATGAAGTAGAAAACAGAAACCAATGGAGGAAAAGAGTCAATAAAACCATCAATGGTCGTTAAAATATCTCCTGAAAGAAAGAACAGTCCATAGAATTGTGTATCCAATGGAATTTGCTTGAGTGAATGAATACTAGGAGTATGTATATCTATAATTGTGTAAGTTTAGATAAGTGACTTAAAACTTTAACTGGATGTTAGGATCACTTATCAAGCTTGTTAAAATGCATGTACCTGGGCCCCATTGGGGATTCTAATTCAAGTCTTATCATGAATATTTAAAACCTCTCTGAAAACTCTCATGAACACATATCCACAATTAAGAACTATTGACTTTTGTCATATGAGACTATATTTGTCTTTGATTTATTTTCCATATTAATATGAAGAGATAATGAGTCAGAGTTGTCCTAAAGCAAAGAATTCCTCAGAAATGAATGTGTGCGAGCAGAGGCAAAGCATCAGGAGAGTAAGAAATGGGAAGTGCATGAGACCCTTTCCTTCCACATCACATCAGCCCCCAACCATAACGTACATGCCATCTCTGAGCACCCTACATGACAGCCCAGTGTCCTCCAGGTAATCCCTCCAAACATGATAGAATATGACACACAAACTAAACACAAAACCAGCTACATCCATTATAAAACATCAGAAAGGGTCTATAGGCTCTAAAATAATGAGAACGGGGGACCAGCCAGTGGCGCAGTGATTAAGTTTGTGTGCTCCACTCCGGTGGCCCGGAGTTTGCGCATTCAGATCCTGGGTGCAGACCTATGCACTGTTCATCAAGCCATGCTATGGTGGCATCCCACATATAAAATAGAGGAAGCTTGGCACAGATGTTAGCTCAGGGATAATCTTCCTTAAGCAAAAAGAGGAAGATTGGCAACAAATGTTAGCTCAGGGCCAATCTTCCTCACCAAAAAGAAATAATAATAATGAGAATAGGACAAATTTCTTACCAACAGAAACAAAGATTAAATAGCACCTTATGGAGAAATTTGTCACTACTACCTAAAAGAAATTTTTTTCACCTGATGACTAAGGTGATAGTTAAAAAAAATAATAGTGATGATGGTAATAATAATAATTCGTACCATTTATTGAGTGGTTACCACATGCCAAATCTACACTATTGGTGTATGTGTGTGTAGAAGGAGAGAGACTATATCTGCCTAATAGTGGTGTTTACCTCTTAAGTATAAGTAAGGAAACAGTTCCGAAAGCTATGCTCACAAGAATTTTTGATCCTAGACCAACAAGCCAATCGTGTCCATCAGGACAATATTTTAGGGTATTAAAAGTTATTATTGCGTGATTGAACCTCATAAAATTCTGTGAACTACTCTAGCTTATCCACTGAAGACCCGTTGGGGTTTAGGGGAAGTGGTGGGGGCTGTTCATATCTTCTGTCCAAAAATCCCCAAGAGGAACTTCTAAAAGCGCTCGGAGAAAGTGAAGTAAGAGCTACTGGCCCACCTTCACTCTGCAAGGTTTCCTGCCCAAGTGAGGCAGTGAGGAAGACGGGGAGTCAAACCAGCTGAGGAATTACTGGGCAAACTGAGGAGTTCTAGTGCACTTCCCTGGAAAGTGTGTAAATGCTGGCCGTTGTGATGAAATGAAACATAAGGCATGTGAGATAAGAAAACTTGAAGAAAGAGCCGTGTGGGTGTGTGTTTTGAAGGGCATTTATGAGTTCTCATTGAAATGGCTCTCTGGAGATTTACAGGGAGCTACGCACAGAAATACTTCCCTTTACAGAGAGTTTCAAAGAGGGTAAAAAGTGAGTGAGGCGAAGTAAGTGATATTTTAAGACGTAGTTATTTTGGTACCAACTGAAATTTCCATTCAGATATAATTTGAGAACCCCTCAGGTGACATTTTCATGCAATGAAAAAATATAATAATACGATGGCAGAATTTTTAAAATCTATCTACCCTCAAAATTTATTTTAACAGCAAACAAAATTTTCCCAACCTCTCTCATGTCAGTCACGGGCATAAATATGACAGCTGGTCAGCTCATAGCAGAGGGCATCAGGGACCTCTACATAATGACATATGAACAACAGATTTCATTTACAAATTCTATATAAACTGTTATTGCTGTTCATTATTTTCAACTCCCAGTTTGTGCAAACTTTTTTTGACTTATTCCTGTCTCCTAGTTATATTCTTTATATTGACTGTAATAATGTAACAGTATATATTTTAAATAATAAAAAAATAGAAAAGAGGAAAAATCAAGAAATGTCTCTAAGGAGATACATACAGATGTGGGTGAGTGCATCACTGAATCTGTCTGATCAGATCCATGCATCTATTTATTCTTACTTTAGACACAATTCTAACAAGCTTGGTTATCTGGCTTCCATGACTGCAGGGTGCTGTAAAGAAGAAATTAAAAGTACAGAGGTAGCACCGTGTCCTCAAAGTTCATCCACGTTGTAGCATATGACAGAATTTCCTTCTTTTTTATGGCTGAACAATATCCCATTGTATGTATACACCACAATCGCTTTATCCATTCATCCCTTGATGGGCATTTAGTCATTTCCACTGCCTGGCTATTGTGAATAATGCTGCAATGAACACTGGAGTGCAAATATCTCTTTGAGATCCCTTTTGCAATTCTTTTGGATAAATACTCAGAAGTGGGATTGCTGGATCACATGGTAGTTAAGGACAAATACTGCATGATCACTTACATGAGGATCTAGAGTAGTCAGACCCATACAAGCAGAAAGTACAACAGTGCTTGCGGGGGGCTTAGGGGAGGGGAAATGGGGAGCGGCTGTTCAATGGGTTTGGACTTTTAGTCAGGCAAGGTGAAAAAGTTCTAGAGACTTGCTGTACAACAATGTGCATATGGATAACGATACTGTTCTGTACACTCAGAGCTTTGTTAAGAGGAGAATCTCATGTTATGTATTTTTTACCTCGATAAAAAAAATGGACAGAGGAAAACTCGAGATACCAGAGAAAGAAGCAAGAAGTGATCGCTACAGCCACTTTAGGAGACAGTCTGGCAGTTTCTTACAAAACTAAACATATTCTTATCATATGATCCAGCAGTCATGCTCCTTGGTGTTTACCCAAGTGAAGTACAACTTACACTCAAACAAAAACCTGCACACACATGTTTATAGCAGCTTTATTCATGATTGCCAAAACTTGGAAGCAACCAAGATATGCCTCAGTGGTGAATGGATAGATAAACTGTGTGCTAAAAAGAAATGAGCAATCAAGCCATGAAAAGACGCAGAAGAAATTTAAATGCATATTACAAAGTGAAATAAACCAACCTAAAAAAAAAATACATGCTGTATGATTCCAGCGATACAGCATTCCGGAAAAGACAAATCTATGTAGACAGCAAAAAGATTAATGGTGGCCAGGGGTTAGAGAGGAGGGGTCACTGAATAGGCAGAGCACTGAGGATTTTTAAGGCAATAAAACTATTCTGCACAGGGGCCAGCCCTGTGGCACAGCAGTTAAGTTCACACATTCTGCTTCTCTGCGACCCGGGGTTCACCAGTTCAGATCCCGGGTGTGGACATGGCACTGCTTGGCAAAAGCCATGCTGTGGTAGGCATCCCATGTATAAAGTAGAGGAAGATGGGCATGGATGTTAGCTCAGGGCCAGTCTTCCTCAGCAAAAAGAGGAGGGTTGGCAGTAGTTAGCTCAGGGTTAATCTTCCTCAAGAAAAAAAAAGTAAACAAACAAAAAGAAAAATTATTCTGTACAGTACTAAAATGGTGGATAAATGTCATTATACATTTGTCAAAACCCATAGAATGTACAGCACAAAGAGTGAGCTGTAATGTAAACTATGGACTTTAGATGATAATGATGTGTCAAGGCAGGTTCATCGATTGTAACACATGTACCACTCTGGTGAGGGATGTTGATGGTAAGGGAGGTTGTGCGCGTGTGGGAACAAGGAGCTATATGAGCACTCTGAACTTTCTGATAAATTTTGCTGTAAACCTAAAACTGCTCTAAAAAAATAAAGTCTATTATTTAAAAAAAAAATGAGGTGATTTCAGGCCACCAGTCAGCAAGGGAAAATCAAAAATATATAGAATAAATAAAATAAAGAATTCACTAAAAAATTAAAATGCAGAGATACTCAGGGTCAAGATAAATAGCTCTGTATATGGTGATAGCACCTGGGAGCGTCAATGGATTATAGCACAAAGCAATAATGAAAAATTGATATTCATAATTATGATTTTAACTTAGTCATTACACTAATATTTACTAAGCATTTTCCAGGCAACAAATATTGAAGGGAGAGAACATGTGGCTTATGGTGATGCCAGTCATAGATGCTTACCTCTATGGGCTTTTAGCCTGGTAAGAGTAGAACAATGAAGAGGTGCAGCGCAACAACTACACAGCAACGGAGAAAAGTTTCAGCGCCATAAATTAGGGATATAGCGGTGCTTGGGAGCTCAGCCGGAGACAGTCAGACAGCTGAATAGGCAAGATGATCTCAAGTGCAAGAACTTGCTGGGGAGCTAAGATTTAAATAGGAGTATCCTGTAGTGATTATGAGCATGATTTCTGTAGTCCTACTTCCTGGGTTCAGATGCCAACTCCACTACTTACTAATTGTGTGCCTTTGGGCAGTTACGTAAGATTACATGAGTTAATATAGTCAAAGTATTTAGAACAGGGCATAAAAAGGCTTGCAGTCAAAATTTAAATAGGAGATTAATGAGGGTTAATGAGTCCAAAGGATGTGTCAGGGAGGGGAAAGTCCCCCTTCTACCCTTCTTGGTTTCTTACAGCCGGACTAATAAAAATTGATAAAAGACCAGATCAACAGGAGGAAAACCCAGTTTAATGTGCATGTATTAGAGATCATAGAGAAACAATGCTCTGGGAGTTAACAAAGACAGTATAATATTTTTTACACAAAGAAACAATAAATTTGTGAGGAATGGCAGGACAAAGAAACTTAGGTTTGAGGTGCGTAATTAGTGAGGAATTTAAGCAGATTTAGGCTTGAGGGAGTAAACCAGCGAAGTCTGTCTGTGCAGCTTCCCGGCCGTGTAGCTCTGGTGTTAAGGACGCAGGGAGAGCACCTTTCACGTGGGAGACTGATTTCCTGCTTTCAGAGGAAACAGAGACGGGAGAGTCAGGATGCCCTTTTTGCTTCTCAAGTAACTTGAGTTCAAAATAATCAATACGCAATTGTGGGATATTCTGGGTGGCCTGCCCTGGGCCCCAACACGTGCAAATGAACAATATGATCCATGTGGTCAGACAAGAATAAACAATGATTGTATATATGCATCCACCCATCCATGTCTGTTCACTAAAAATAAGTCTAACAGTGTAGGGAAAAGCTCACAGTAAATGGTTAGAAAACAAACAGCCGTCGAGAGAATGCTCTTACAAACAGATGCACGGGTTCAAATCTCGGGTCTGGCTGAGAGATCTTAAAAAGATACTGAAACTCTCTAAACCTTACTTCCCCAGAGGCCAAATGGGGATAACAATATGATGCCTATGTTATAGAGTTGTTGTGAAGAATAAATGAGATTGGATCTGTAATGTATACTACTCAACAAAATTATTAATAATTTTCTGGCTAACTAAGGGAAGAAAACCTTTTTGATTGCAATCACTTTATTAAAAAGACCTTTGAAATATATTTACCTACTTTCAAGCCTTAATAGACTCCTCAGTTTCGTGACTTGTTGACTACCTAGAATATGACTTTGTCAAAGAAACTATCTTTCTCTGCCTTTTCATATGCTGCCACTGCTTTCTGGAATGCTTATCCTCTGTCCTCCAAAATCAGCTGTCACCTGTATGTATCATTTCATTCTTATCATCACACTCCAACATAGAGAATCACTGATTCCTCAGTCATTTCAGTTCTCACGGTTCCTTATACTGACACCATTATAGCATACATCCCACTGTGTCTTAGTTAATTCCCTATACCCTTGCTGATGCCATTTGACTGCATAATTCTTAAATATAGAGAGTGTGTTTTGCTCATCACCTTTGTATACCTCACACCTTCACCTTGTCTGCCTCCTAGGAAGCATTCCAAAAAAGCATATGGAGTAAACAGTAACCATAACTGAACCTTTCATCCTAGGCAATACACCAGGGTCTTTGATTCCGTTCAACCCAATCTCTGAACCTTTATCACTGACATCTACACATTGTATGTATGTTAGAAATTCATGGTCAATATAAAAATTTCAAGGACCTGATTGGCTAGGTTTCATTTTAAGACAAATTTTACTCTAATTGCATTTTTCTGATTCGTTAAATGTGCAAAATGGAAGTTAGCGTTTGTCGTCCAACAGCTTCTTTAATTTAAAACTCTTAGATCCTGAGGTAACTATTAGCATGATGTCATGGAGGAGGCATTTCTGGAAAGTAATATTACTCATTCTCCTCACCAATCTATGTTAAGAGGTTGAAATCTGAAGGTTGTCTTTATATACGGAGGCAATTACCTTGGGAAGTATTGACTTTGCCCTGTTCTCATTCATTCTCAAATCTCTCTTCTTAAATAAATTTGTCAGAGTTTAGAGGGACCTTTACTTACTTTTATTGTGGCACCATGTTTTACATTGAAAATCTAACATCACATTAGCTATTTGGTCTCTTTTAGTTCTGATTCCAACGTGTGGAGAGGGGAGTTCCCCCGACACCACCAAGCGATTCTCCCAGAGACCAGCAGGGGGTCTTCCAGTTCAACTCAATTGTGACACTATCTACCTCCAGATAGCATCAGATTCCACAGGTTAAGGGTTCAGTCCTACAAGACTGTTCCTCCTCTCCCCCTTCAAACACCAGTTGCAAGCCCAGGTTGTTATCTGTGTTTCCTACCAACTGGCTACAAACCAGAGGTTCCAATGACCCCCTCCAACTCAGAATGCAAACCTCAAGTTCAGGCTATATAACCCCTACTTCTGACCTACTGGCTATAAATTGGCGATTCCAGCAACCCCCTCCCTGGGTGAGATTACTTTGCTGGAGCGGGTTGGAGAACTCAGAGGAACATTTCACTCACTAGATCACCAGTTTATTATAAAAGGATTTAACTCAGGAACAGCCAGAGGGAAGAGATGCATAGAGGAAGGCACATCGGAAGGGGCACAGAGCTTCCATGCCCTATCTGATCATGCCACTCTCCTCAAATCTCCACGTGTTCACCAAGCCAGAAATTCCCCAAACTCTCCCCTTTTGGGGGGTTTTTATGGAGGCTTCATTACATAGTTACAACTGATTAAATCATTGGCCATTTGGCAATTGATTCAACCTCCAGTCCCTCTCCCCTTCCCAGAGGTTGAGGGTGGGACTGAAAGTTCCAACCCTCTAATCACAGGGTTGGCTCCACTGGCAACCGG
Organism: Equus quagga; assembly: GCF_021613505.1. NCBI lineage: Eukaryota > Metazoa > Chordata > Mammalia > Perissodactyla > Equidae > Equus > Equus quagga. The sequence continues at coordinate 17,950,428 of NC_060281.1, forward strand.
TCACCATCCCTAAGTGCATCCAAATGTCACCTCATTAACATAACAAAAGACACCTTCAGCACTTAGGAAATTCCTAGGGTTTTAGGAGCTCCACACCAGAAACGAGGATGAAGACCAAATATACATTTCTTATTATAAATCATAATATCACAGGTCACAACTATCGTTTCAACAAGAGTCCAATTAAATTAAGCACCTGGGTGCTTTTCTTGTCAGCTCTTCAGGTATCTTACTAGTACTTCTTATTCTTTTTAAAGTAAAATATAAATTAACTTATTAAAAGGACTATACATATATCCTTATTAAATTTTCTTTGTTTCTAGTTAATATTCTAAACTGTAAGGATCTTTTTAAATCACTATATTGCAAACTCACTACCAACCCCATAAAAAGGGGGTAACCCATAAATCCCAAAGGAGGTAAATGATTAATCAAACTATGGCATACTAGTATCATGGAATACTGGAAGCCATTAATTGGCATTTATGAAAACGGTATGGTAGCATGAAGAAATGTTTAAGATATAATATCATGCATCTAAATTAAACTTTAAAGCTTTTATGAATGCCAGTATGTCACAAATACTTAAGTAAATATTTGTGGAAGAAAACACAGCCAAAGGTTGATTCCAGGTGGTAAAACTATGGATGATTTTTTCTCTATTCTTGTTCTCTTTTCCCAAATGTTCTATACTTCTGTACTGATCTTTAAATCAAAGAAAATAGCTAAAGAAAAAAAAATGAGGATGAAGATTTTAAGTTATTATTTCAAGGAATCAGAAGAAAATAACTTTTCCAAAGATTATTCCCACTTTCTGCCGCACTGCAGTCTTCCCAGCCCGGCATGCAGACTTTAGCTATATGACCTCGAATGTGCTTTCCAGCTGATTCTCACCTCCTATGGAAAACCTATGGTCCAGTCAATCAGGTGCTTCACTGTTTCCTAATTACTGGCATGCTTTTGTGCCTCTAAGCTTTAGCACATGTACTTCGGTCTGGAACTCTTTCCCCCATCACTCTTGTAATCTTACATGACATTGAAGGTTCATTTCAAGAGCCACCTACTTCATGAAGTCCTTTCAGCTTCCCCAGCTGGAGATGTTTGCCCTAACCCGTGTAACTTTCCTCTGGACTGTAGTCTGTTTTGCCTTACTTTTTGCTTGCGCATTTTTCTTATGCCCTGTCCCCATCCTCCCATCTCAACACACACATACACACTCACATGCTCACACGTTTATGGGCAGTAGTTTTGCTCTAGAAGAAAGGCTGCTGGAAGAGTGATTCAGCAATCTGGTTTCTCTGTTAACTTGTAAGATGGTCCTAGGTTGTTGAGAGTTAATATGGTTATTCCAAGTGGAAGAAAATAAATTGAAGTTACTTGGAATAAAATGAATAACAGAGAAAACTCATTTGATCCTCTCAGGGTACATTGTTTATGGAGAAAAAAATCAAGAGCCTAGGCTATAAACCAAGAGGAAAGTGGCCTGAGCCAGCCCTCTCACCCCCCTCCCTCCAATTCTCGGGCTTCAAATTACATGAGCACATGCCACCCTGACATGCCACTCCCACTTATTCCCACCAATACTGCTCTTTATCTCCAATTCTTTGATGATTCTTTCCAGTGTCTCATCTCTGATCTGCCCTGATTCTGTTGACCATTTCCAACTCCTCTTCATCTGCTCTTTCACCTCCAGCATTGATGACTGCCTCATTTGTCACTCCCTGACAGTCTCACCTGCTTCTACCCTCACACAGCAAAATGTTTCCTCAGGTGGTGCAGCTCTCAGCTGGTGATCTTAAATCACCCAGGCTCTGAGTGATTTGTGTCTTCAAAAGGTAACCCTTAACTTTGAACTGTACATCTCTTTCCTTTGAGAGACAGTTCCCAAGTCCCATAGAATCTGAGTCAGAAAACTTTCAAAATGACATTTCCTAGCAGACTTCTTCTATAAACCCTGGGCCAATCTCCAAAAGAAAATACATATCCCTTGACTAACCCCAACCAAGAATAAGACCCTGATCTTCTGGGGGTACCATTCTGCTCCTCTTCCATATGTATGGAGTCTTAATCCTTCTAGTTTCCAGGTACATGACCTTGAGCCCAAAGTCCCATTTTCATGTTTCCCTCTTCTCCCAACCTTTCTGGGGTTCCCAAAGAAAAATTAAGGTACTACTGTGACATTTCAGAGCTCCTGAAGTAAGGATGTAAGTTTAGCCCCACAATTGTTCAAGGCTATTTGTAATACAGAGATCAACTGGACTTCTAGAAGTTTGAGGCTATTGTATATTGAAGATATAGAAAACTGAAAAGGCAAATACTTGGAGTGGGAAAAAAAAAGCCCTAATACCTACTGGAGTTCCCTAACGTGTGAGAATGAATTGTTTATTCACTATTGAAATTAAGAACCAAATCATATTCTTAAAAACTTGCTGAAATGGTGACATTAGATTCCAGATACTTAGAGATTCATATACTATTGTCTCTACTTCTTTATATGTCCAAAATTTTCCAGAATAAAAAGTTTATATGTACATTAAAAAAGCTTATATACACATAAGCTGTTTACTTATTTAGGTGCGTTGTACATCTAAGAGCCTTTCATGAGGAAATAATATGAGAAATACAAAATTTTATGCATATGTATCTTCATCTTAGCATTATTTGAATAGTAAAAAGTTAGAAGGAAATCCAATTGCATTCATTCATACTCTGCAGTTATTAAAATATGTAGTGGAATATTTAATAACACAAGAAAATATTTGATATATCACTAAATTTGAATGAATCAGATTATAAAAAATATATGGAATTTCATTTACTCAAAAAACAAGATATGTATATAGCAAAGATAGTGACTGCATATATGTATGGTCAACTAGGGCTGCCACAATAAAGTATCATAGGCTGGGTGGTTTAAACAACAGAAATTTATTTTCTCACAGATCTGGAGGCTGGAAGTCTGACATCAGGGTGTGCCAGAATGGTCAGGTTCTAGTAAGAGCTCTCTTCCTGGCTTGCAGACAGCTGCCTTCTTGCTGTGTCATCACACACTGGGAGGGAAAGACATAAAGTTCTCTGGTGTCCCTTCTTATAAAGGTACTAATCCCATCAGACCAGGCCCCTGCTCTCCTCATTTAACTCCCTCCAAAGGCCCTATCTCCAAACACCATCACTTTGGGGAGTAAGGCATCAACATACAAATTTCAGGTGGACACCAACATTCAATCCATAGCATATATCAATGTTAAAAGTAAGTATCTGTAAGGTTAATGACTTCTTTTAATATGTTCTGGGTCTTCCATATTTGCTACAACAAGTATGTACTCTATGTAATCAAAAGAAAAAAATCCACAGTAAGTACTATTTTCTATGGCTTAGAAAGGCTTTTGCTTCCAGCTATAAAGGTTTAACTTGGAGAAAACCAATTCCCCCACTGAGAATAACAAGAGAAGTCTGTAAAATACAAAAAAAAAAAAAAGAAATATGAATGAAAGTATCAAATACTACCAAGAGAGCCAGGACATGACAGGCTGAGAGCACTGAAGTGAACCTGACATTTTTCAACACTTTTCCCTTCAAGGCATTTGCTAATTCATAAGTATGTGGATGTGGAGGCTCAGAAGCTGATCAAAAACTGGATAATAGGAGAAAATTTAAGGAAAATTTTCAGCAGTGACATATTAGCAGTTTAGGGCTACCAATGCAGGACTTGAGTGACCAAAATCCAATAGAGAGGAGAAGCTCAGAAAAGTGAACCTGTTGTCAAAAGTCAACAAAGAGTGCCTGCTAAGAGACTGAAAATCTCAGCAAAACTATTGGCAGTCCCATTGTGCTGAGCAGATAAACCCCAGAGTTACGTGTCTGCTTATTTAGAGGAATACTGATCAACAATCCAAGGCTTCAGAAGGACTGCATCCTAGAAACTAAGGTGAGGTAGAAATAGATCAGGTCTTTAAAAAAACTAAATTAAAGCTTAGAATCAGTTCAAGCCCTGAGTGAATTAAGATGATCCACTCTTCTCTGGAGGAAGATAATCATCTGGAACCTTGACAGCATTTCACACACAATGTCTGACATTTAATCAAAAATTACTAGGCACACATATCAAAAGAAAAGAAAAGGCATAAAGCAGATGATAAAAATATGTGGATAAGGATGTTAGAATTAATAAACAGTCATTTATTTAAAAACCTGTGATTTACATGTTCAAAATTTAATAACAAGACAAAGAATTCCACCAAAGAGCTAAAATCAAGAAGAAGTATAAAATGGAAATTCCAGAACTGAAAAATACAACAGAAATCAGAAATGCGATAAGTAAGTTAAAGAACAAATTAGACACTAACATAGCTTCATATATATAAAGCCGACAGAATTAAAAGGAGAAAGAAACAGTTTCCCAATCTTAGTGGGAGTTCTTAACATACTCTCTATTTTTGATAAAACAAGTGCAAAAAAATAAGAATATAGAACTTTACTGTCCAATTTAATAGGCACTAGCCACATACAGCTATTAAACACTGGAAATGTTGCTGGTGCAACTGAAGAAGTGAATTTTTAATTTTATATATTGTTTTAATTAATTCAATACAAATTTAAAAACTGATGGTCTATAGAATTTTTTTTGTTAAACGTGGTTCTATCATTTTGGTAGGGCTGCATTTCACTTTAACTGTTGCATTGAGGAAGATATTATTGCTGTAGGTAGTAAATGTGTCAGGTGCTTCCACTAGTTCTAGTGTTACACATAAAGATATCATCGATCTAATTGGGGTTAACAGGTTAAGTTGGAATGATTTTTTCTGCATATCAATGTAAGATTTTAATGTATTAATTTTAATATCTTATGCAGACTGCAGGAATTAAAGACTATATAAATTGCATTAGTAATTAATTAAATATTTATTTTAATTATAATGAAATTAAATTGTTTTTCTAACTTAAAAAATTAATAAGGATAAATTTTTAATTTTAAAATTAAAGCACCCTATAGATGTAGACATGAATAGAGATGCAGAAACTAGTACTATAACTGATATAACAACTTTTTAAAAATACTTGGAAAAGGGATGCTGTAAATTTCACAATAAATGGCAATTTTAACTTTTTATGAAAGAACAAAGCAAAATAACTCTTTGCTGTGTAAAAAAATTTTAAAAATAAAGTGAATACTATTAAAAGTCATGTTCAGCATATAAGAAGTTTACTTTCAGGGCCAGCCCAGTGGCACAGTGGTTCAGCACACACGTTCCGCTTCGGCAGCCTGGGACTTGCCAGTTTTGATCCCCGGTGCGGACATGGCACCACATGGCAAGCCATGCTGTGGTAGGCATCCCACATATAAATTAGAGCAAGATGTTAGCTCAGGGCCAGTCTTCCTCAGAAAAAAGAGGAGGATTGGCAGATGTTAGCTCAGGGCTAATCTTCCTTGGGAAAAAAAAAAGAAGTTTACTTTCAACAGTCAAAAAGGAATTAGCAAAACTAGTCACTTGAAATCAGAATTGAAGGTTGGTCCAATAAAAAGTGTTAAAATTTTTTGATAGGAGCCAGCCTTTTAACTTTGTCCAGCTGTAAAACAACTTGGATTTTGCGCAAAATAGAAAACCATTTTTAGATGGAGACATGAAGAAATAAATTATCATTTGAGATATGGAAATTTTGCTAGAAACTTATGAGAAAAGCCCAAAAGAGATATTTTACAGAAAGTAAAAGATCTTTGATTAAGCCATCAAACCATTGCCCACAAAATACAAGAGCTTTCTAAAAATATAAATGAATACTTGATTGAAAATTTGAAAAACTGCAACTACTTTTCTTTACCACTAGATGAGTCATACAGTATACCAGGCTCTGCCCAATTAATATTTTGGGTATGTATTGACTCAAAGGACTTCCCAATTTTTTTTTTTTTTTGAGAAAGATTAGCCCTGAGCTAACATCTGCCACTAATCCTCCTCTTTTTGCTGAGGAAGACTGGCCCTGAGCTAACATCCATGCCCATCTTCTTCTGCTTTATATGTGGGATGCCTGCCACAGCATGGCTTGCCAAGCGGTGCATAGGCGCATGCCCAGGATCCTAACTGGCAAACCTTGGGCCACCAAAGCAGAGCATGAGAACTTAACCACTATGTCACCTGGCTGGCCCCAGGACTTCCCAATTTAAAAAAATATATATATTGGAAATTCACAGCCTAAAACTTTGAACTGGCACCATAGATACCTTTAAAACTTTTTTATCCGTCAAGGAAAAATTTTAACTAGACATGAAAAAATTAGTTTCTGTCACAACAGATAGTGCTCTGGTTATTTTAGATCAAAAATCCGTATTTATTGGAATTTTGAGTAGGAGACACACTTTCCTCATTACTTCATTCCAATATGTGATATATATTGAAAACATTTGTGCACAGCTTTCTGAAACAGTCTCTATGAAAAGTGTCATGCACACACATGTTTAAATTGTGCAGTATATATATGCAAATACTAAGATCCATCACCAATTTGTGGACCTACTGAAAGAAACAGAAGACAGTGAATTTAATTATCTTGGGTTCTTTGCCAATGTTCATTCGTTAAATTGTGGAAGGCTTTTACAACTATTTATTGTATCATTAACTCATTTCAAATATCCAATAATCAAAAGGAATGCCTTTCAAATATCCAATAATCAAAGACAAAATATCATGAGTTTAATTTACGTTCCCTCACTGGTATCACACTTCATGTGAACGAACTAAAATTTCAAGTTCCAAGGAAAGAAAAAGCTTATTGTAACCTAGTGAGACAGATATGATAGTTTATGTTACATCAAAATTTTCTGTGATACAAATCAGTAATATTTGTTTTTGCACATTTTGCTAACGTGAATCAACATAGAGAAGATTTTCGTTGCAATTGACACTATTATATAAATGGGCTACAAATATTATAGGAAAATTTGAATGATACTTTGTTCATGTTGATAAATTTAAAATTGCTTTTCAACTTTAACAATATGCCTTTGAAACTGGTATTAGTAGTACTGAGTTGGCACAAAAGATAGCAAATTTGTTAAATTTGAACAGATGTAGTTTTGAAAACTTTTTGCTTCAAAAATTAGATCAATTATTCTAAAAGAGATAAACCAGTTTTCTCAATGTAAACATAAATATTAAAGGAAAATAACTTTTTTGGCATCTGATTCAGGTATTGAGACTTTCAAATTTCATTGAAACAATCTGGATATGTGAGTCTGTGTCTATTTTTTCGACAGTAAATTTTATGAAATCTAAACAGGAATCAAAATTTAGCACTTGAGATGTGCTGTACATATAAAATATATATCAGACATTGAAGGCCAAATGTGAAAAAAATATTAGTAGTAATTTTATACTTATTATATATTGAAATGATACTGTTTTGGATATATATGACTGAAATTAACTTCACCTTGGACTTTTACTTTGTAATGTGGCTACTAGAAAATTTAAAATAAGAATGTCTGTAGATAGCATTATATTTCTATCAGGCTGTGCTGATATAGAAGATTTGAACAGCAAGAATGATCAGCTTGACCTAATTAACATGTATAGAACACTGAATTCAACAACTGCAGAACACACATATTTTCATGCATACATGGAACATTTATCAAAATTGATCATATGCTGGGCCCTAAAGCTAGTTTCAATAATTTTCAAAGAATTGAAATTACCAAAAGTATGTTCCATGTCTTATATTTGCCCTACATTTATAACAGTGGGAAAAAAACCCAGAAGAAATAAAAATACCCAATGCCAATATAATACTCAAGGAAACAAAAAATATGACAGGTAGACTTACATTATACAATCATTAAAATGAGAATTATGAAGAACACAAAGATTTATGTGAAAAATAAACATTGCATAAAAACATAGAGCTCAAAATAGCATATATAGGGGCCAGCCCTTTGTCTGAGTGGTTAAGTTCACATGCTCTGCTTCAGCGGCCTGGGGTTCACTGGTTCAGATCCTGGGTGTACACCTACACTCTGCTCATCAGGCCACACTGTGGCGGCATCCCACAAAAAAGAACTAGAATGACTTACAACTAGGATATACAACTATTTACTGGGGCTTTGGGGAGAAAAAGAAAAGGATGATTGGCAACAGATAGTAGCTCAGGGCCAATCTTCCTCACCAAAACAAGAAAAACATACCTTTAAAAAGTAATAATAATAATATACACCTACACATATAAACAGTATGTATTTTGTTGTTTATTTTCTTAATTTTGGTAACATTGGTTTATAACAATATATAAATTTCAGGTGTACATCACTATATTTTGATTTCTATGTAGATTACATCATGTTCAACACCTAAAAACTAATTACAATCCATCAACATACACAAGTGTCTAATCACTCCTTTTGCCCTCTTCCTTCACTCCTTCCCCTCTGCTTACCACCGCTCCAATCTCTGTTTCTATGTGTCAGTTTGTTGTTGTTTTTATTATCTTCTGTTTATAAGTGAGATCACAGGGCATTTGGCTTTCTCCCTCTGACTTATTTCACTTAGCATAACACCCTCAAGGTTCATCCATGTTGTCACTAATAGCCAGATTTCATCCTTTTTTGAGACTGAGTAGTATTCCATTGTGTACATCTACTACATCTTCTTTATCCATTCCTCCCTTCATGGGCACCCAGGTTGCTGCCAAGTCTTGGCTATTGTGAATAATGCTGCAATGAACATAGGGGTGCATATATCTTTACACATTTGTGTGTTCATGTTCTTTGGGTAAATACCCACCAGTGGAATAGCTGGATTGTATGGCAGTTCTACTCTTAATTTTTTGAGAAATCTCCATACTGTTTTCCATAGAGGCTGCACCAGTTTGCACTCCCACCAGCAGTGTATGAGGGTTCCCTTTTCTCCACACCCTCTCCAACACTTGTTATATCATGTCTTGTTAATTACAGCCATTCTGACAGGCATGAGGTGATATCTCACTGTAGTTTTGATTTGAATTTTCCTGATAATTAGTCATGTTGAACATCTTTTCATGTGCCCTTTGGCCATCAGTATATCTTCTTTGATGATGTCTTTCATATTGTTTGCCCATTTTTCAATTGGGTTGTTAGTTTTTTTGTTTTTGAGATATATGAGTTCTTGATATATTTTGGATATTAACCCCTTATCAGATATATTCTCTGGAAATATCTTCCCCCAATAGTTAGGATGCCTTTTTGTTTTGTTGATGGTTTCCTTTCTATACAGAGCTTTTTAGCTAGATGTAGTCCCATCTGTTTATTTTTTCTATTGTTTCACTTGACTGGTCAGACATAGTGCTTGAAAAATACGCTGCTAAGACCGATGTTGAAGAGTGTACTGCCTATGTTTTTATCTAGAAGTTTCATGGTTGAGGTAGGGCTGTATTGCTATAAACTTCCCTCTTAGAACCACTTTCGGTGTATCCTGTAAATTTTGGTATGTTGTATTTTCATTTTCATTTGTCTCCAGGTATTTTTTGATTTCTTCCTTGATGCAATCATTGTTAAGTAGCATTTTGTTTAATCTCCACATATTTGTGGCCTCTCTGATTTTCTTACTGTAGTCGATTTCTAGTTTCATACCATTGTGGTCAGAAAAGATGCTTGGTATTATTTCAATCTTCTTAAATTTATTGAAACTTGTTTTGTGGCCTATACTATGTGATTAATCCTGGAGAATGTTCCATGTGCATTTGAAAAAAAAATATATTCTGTGGGTTTTGGATGGAATGTTCTGTATATGTCTACTAAGTCCATCTGGTCTAAGGTGTCATTTAAGGTCAATGTTTCCTTATTGATCTTCTGTTTGGATTATATATCCCTAAGTGTAAGAGGAGTATTAAAGTCCCCTACTATTATTGTGCTGCTGTCTATTTCTCCTTTTATGTCTGTTAATAATTGCTTTATATATTTAGGTGCTGTTATGTTGGGTGCATAGATATTTACAAGTGTTATAACTTCTTGTTGGATTGTTCCCTTTATCATTATGTAGTGCCCTTCTTTGTCTCCTGTTACAGTTTCTGTTTTAAAGTCTATTTTTTCTGATATAAGTACTGCTACCCCAGCTTTCTTTTCATTGCCATTTGCATGGAGTACCTTTTTCCATCCCCTCACTTTCAGTTTGTGAGTGTCTTTAGGTCTGAAGTGTGTCTCTTGTATAAAGCATATGCATGGATCTTGTTTTCTTATCCAATAGGCCACCTTATGCCTTTTGATTGGAGTATTTACTCCATTGACATTTAAAGTAGCCGTTGATAAGTATGTACTTATTGCCCATTTTGTTACTTTTTTCTGGGTGTTTTAGTAGTTCTCTGTTTCTTTCTTCTTCTCTTGCTCTCTTCCTCTTGTGGTTTGATGACTTTTTTAGTATTATGTTTAGGTTCCATTCTCTTATATTTTTGTGTATTTATTAAAGGCTTCTGGCTTGTGTTTACCATGAGGTTCATATATAATAATCTGTGTATATAGCAATCTATATTAAGTTGATGGTCTCTTTAGTTTGACCTCTTGCTAAAAACTCTACTCTTTTACTCCCCTCCTCCCACATTTTATGTTTTTGATATCATATCTAACCTCTTTTTTTGTGGTTGTGTATCCATTAGCCTCTTATCATGGAAGTAGATGATTTTAGTACTTTTGTCTTTTGACCTTCATATTAGCTTCATAAGTGGTTGATCTGCTACCTTTACTGTATATTTGCCATTATCAGTGATCTTATTGCCTTTTTTTTTGATAACTTTCTTATTCTTATTTGTGGTCTTCTCTTTTCCACTTAAATTAAGTGCCTCTAGCATTTTTTGTAAGCCTCATTTCTTGGCGATAACCTCCTTTAGGTTTTGCTTGCCTGGGAAACTCTTTAGTTCTCCTTCCATGCTGAATGATGACCTTGCCAGGTAGAGTATTCTTGGCTATAGGTTTTTTCCTTTAAGCACTTTAAAAATATTGTGCCATTCCCTTCTAACCTGTAAGGTTTCTGCTGAGAAATCAGCTGATAGCCTTATAGGATTTCCTTTGTATGTAACTTGTTGCCTTTCTCTTGTGCCTTATAGGTTTCTCTCTTTATCTTTAATTCTTGACATTTTAATTATAATGTGTCTGGGTGTAGGTCTCTTTGAGTTTATCTTACTTGGTGCTGTCTGTGCTTCCTGTATCTGGATGTCTGTTTCCTTTTCCTTAGATTAGGGAAGTTTTCAGCTATTATTTCTTCAAATAGATTCTCCATCCCTTTGTCTCTCTCTTCTCCTTCTGAGATATCTATAATATGGATGTTAGTGCACTGGATGTTGTCCCAGAGGTCCCTTAGGCTGTCCTCATTCATTTCAATTCCTTTTTATTTTATCTGTTCAACCTGGGTGATTTCCTCCAGTCTTTCATCCAGCTCACTGATCTGTTCTTCTATGTCATCTACTCTGCTATTGAGTCCCTCTAGTGGAATTTTCATTTCCACTATTGTATTTTTCATTTCTGATTGGGTTTCTTTTTCATGTTTTCCATTTCTTTGTTGAAGTTCTCACTGAGTTCATTCATTCTTCTCCGAGGATCAGTGAGCATCCTTATGACTCTTAGTTTGTACTCTTTGTCAGGTAGATTGTTTATCTCTGATTCATTTTGTTCTTTTTCTGGGGTTTTGTTCTGTTCCCTTACTTGGAATGCATTCCTTTGTCTACTCATTTTGCATCTTTCTCTGTGCTTATATCTGTGTATTAGGTAGGTCAGCTACATCTCCTGATCTCTTATGTAGGAGATGCCTTATAAGGTCCAGCAGTATGCTTTCCTCTCATCACCAGTTCCAAATGTTCCAGGAGTGACCCCTTTGTGGGCTACATGTGTCCTTCTGGGTTTCTCGTGCTGCGTGTTCCTGGGGATACTAGGCTGTCCCCCTGGCCAGTTGGTTGTAATGCTCAGTTGCCTTTGGCTGCTATGGACCCTTCACACACTTTATCAGGCTTTGGAAACCCCAGGACAGTTGGCTGCAAGGTCTAATAGCTCATTCCTGTTGCAGTTTTTCTGTTCAGTAAGCAGGTCCCCAGCATGGCTGGTTGCTAGGCTCAGGGGCTTACAATTGCAATAGGCCTCCAGCCTGCAAGGCTGTTGTCAGCTCTCAGGATTACAGCTGAGTGGGGCTGGCCCCACGCATAGGAGCACCCAATTGTGTTAGGCTTTGGAAGGTGGGGCCAATCCCCTATGTCCCTGTTTGAGAAGCACAAGTCTGCTGCAGCTGACAAACCCCATGGTCCACAGAGCCACACACCCCATCAACACAGTCCTGTCCTGTGTGTGCACCTTGACCCACTGAAGCAGACCCAGTCACTCCAGTGGAGAGGTCCCCACACACGCCACCAATGCAGGCCTGCTCCTCATGCATGCCCTGCCTCACAGAAGCAGACCCACCCACCAAGCTGCAGAGGTTCCAAGCACCTCACCTATGCAGGCCCACAGGTTTCCCAAGGGCTTGCTGTTGGGTAGGGCCAGTCCCTCGGATGGGCTGCCTGCCCTGGCTGAGCTGCACTAAATCAGTGCTCTAGTGGATTGGGCAGACCCTGGGCTAACAGATCAGGGGAAGAACTCCAATAACATCTGCCAGCATCTGTGTCAGCACACCTGTACTAGGTCACAATCATGGCAGTTGCCAATGTCTCAGTCCCTGAGGAGGTCTCCCCTCTCACCCAGATGCACCCAGAACCTATCAAGTGAGTCTTTTTTCACAAAGGACCGTGCACCTTTCTTTCTGGTGACTTTACATTGCTTTCTGAAACAGGTGAGTTTGTGCATGGGCCCTGTAAAAGCAGGCTTTGCTTTCCCTTATGTCTGAGACTTTTTCTAGGGTATTCCCCATTGTAGTTAATAGCAGCAAAGCCAGATATTATGACACTTTTCTCAGTTGTGCTGAGTCCAAAAGCTGCTTATTGTGGTAACACTCCTCTGCTCAGAACCCTCACTGCTCCAGGGAAGGCTTCATGCCTGAAGATTGCTTCTGGCTGGCTGTCAGGTGCCACAGCTTGAAGGTGGATTTTTTCTCTCCTGAAATGAATTACTGCCTGTTCCACTTCAGTTAGCACTGTCCCTTATTGAAGGGATTCTTTTTATCCTATTTTCAGTTCTCTCTCAGAGGTAGTTGTTACAAGAGTAGGTGTAAATTTGTTGTGTCCATGGGAGGAGGTGAGTTCAGATTCCACCTTTGCTTCCATCTTGATACTGTCCTCAATGTCTCTTCTTGGATCCATCAGAGAAGTGAGGTCACAGGTCAAACTACTGATGCCAATATTTGGTGAGACAGACAGGAGAACACAGAGCATCACAAGTCCAGTCACAATCAATGGGAACTAGGACTGGAGTAAGAAAACCTGAACTGTAACTGACCAACAGCTGGAAGCTCAGTATGCACAAGGCTGAGTGGAAAACTCCAGGGGACTCAGTTGTGAAGAGAGTTCCCACACTTGTGTAAGTTTTACCTCCAGGAGTTCAACACAGTGAATACCAACAGTATATATTTTTAAAAATAAATATTATATGAAGGGAACTTAGAGGGTAGTTTAGATACTATTTTCAGTAAAATTGTTAAAAACATACTTTTTTAATAAGTTTTTTATTAGCTTGGAAAAATGAGATCTTACCTAATCGTATTCCTGAGTTACAAAAAAATTTGAAAGACACTGTATAGCTTGATGAGTAGCATTGTCATTTGAACTTTCCAATTAGATTTTCTTTTCTTTTTTTTTCTTTTTTGGTGAGGAAGATTCGCCCTGAGCTAACATCTGTGCCGATCTTCCTCTACGTTGTATGTGGGATGCCGCCACAGCATGGTTTTATGAGCAGTGTGAAGGTCCAGGTCCAGGATCCAAATCCATGAAACCTGGCCTGCCAAAGCAGAGTGTGTGAACTTAACCACTACGCCACCGACCTGGCCCCCCAATTAGATTTTCCTTTTCAAGGCTTAACTTAACTTCTAATTCACACTGGGGTAACTTCCAAAATGATCATTCAGGATTTACCCATAAAAAAATAGAACTTTCGGGGCGGGCCCCGTGGCCGAGTGGTTAAGTTCGCGCGCTCCGCTGCAGGCAGCCCAGTGTTTCGTTGGTTCGAGTCCTGGGCGCAGACATGGCACTGCTCATCAAACCACGCTGAGGCAGTGTCCCACATGCCACAACTAAAAGGACCCACAACAAAGAATATACAACTATGTACCAGGGAGCTTTGGGGAGAAAAAGGAAAAAAATAACAAAATAACAAAATCTAAAAAAAAAAAATAGAACTTTCTATCACTGGAATATAATAATGGGATTTGCTTTGTAAGAATTCCATTAATGAAGTAACTATTATGATTCACAAATAGATAAAATGTGTTTTCTTTCGTTTCTGAGCCAATTGGTGGAGATTTGAAAGAGATTTTCTTCTTTTTTTCTTTTTTATTTCTTTTTTAGAAAATAAAATAGAAGCTACTTTTAGAAAAAGAAAATGAGCCACTCAGGTTCATTTGGGTTCAATACACGCAGAAACAGGATTGGAAAAAGCCATTATAGAAACTGACACTTTCCTTTATATTTGCACGTTCAGTACTTGTTTTGCAAAGACAGAGAATGTGTGAATATTGTCCACCAGTTGGCTGATTTAGAAGAACTGTGCTATACAAAGTCCCTGGTAGCCTAAACTTTTAATTGGATGCTAAAAAAATATCATTTGCAGTAATCAGAAAGTTCAATATTATAAGCAAAAAGGATAATAAGCAAGGAGCCATCAAAAAGCTGTATTTATTTAAAGAGAAAAGATTAAATTGGCTTACTAGGGAGAGTAAAGTGAATTACAATAAACTTTCCCGGAGCACCAGGCTCCCATTAACGCATTGGAAGAGGCTTTGTGGCAAGAATCAAAGAACATTTTTCTTCTCTTCCTATAACTTCAGGATGGTGAAGAACACAGATGGCTCTATTTTCTAAATTTACCTGTATCTGGCCTTGCCAGTTTCTCAATATTTTTTCTAGGCTTATTTTTTAATTTATAATTTTATCTTATTGTCTTCTTCTTTTAAGGTACCTCAAATCCTCTGTGGAATAGCACGATCATGAGTGAAGAAAAAATTCACAATAAATAGGTGAAAAGATTCTGTAACATAACTTGTTACCTCTGCTTCTCAATAAACCATTCTTCATTTTCTCTCTTCTTATCTAGTAACTTATGTTACAAGTTAATGAATATGGCGATCTTCACCGTAATGGCTGACACCTCCTCTTTCATTCATTCATTCATTTTTTGGTCACAAAGATAGGAGCCACGCAAAGCACTCTCCTAGCCATTGGCCTCCTGCACTGGGAGGGTGCCAGCACTATGGCATACTGGCCCTATGCATTCCTTCCCCACTCTTCACTGCTCTTGGAGTCTGAGCATTAGGTGAGGAGGTGAGGGTCAGGCTGGAGCTCATTGAATAGGCAGTCATCACAGGTAGACTGATGGAACTGGAAATCTTACATAGAAAAGTTAGTAAACAGAAGAATAAAGGTGTGCTTATCAGCATATCACAAGATAAACTGAACCAGATTTCCAGTGATATAACAGGAAAAAAAGTCAAAGTGGAGGCAAGGATCATTTTGCTGTTGACTGAATCAGAAGGCAATTATCAGAAGTCGCTATTCCTGTAAAGAATGTGGGCATGTCGCATAACTGTCCTGAATACTTTTTAGATGTTCTTGACTTGCACAATATCATCAAGAAAGTGATACATAATAATAGTGTTTCTATTTGTAAAACGGCATGATAGAAAGATCTAAAGGGGCAATTCTGAATCTCTCTCTGCTAGTGGCATGTACTCACTTTCACTAATTGCTATCTACTCTACAACCAAGACCTTTGTGGACTTCTTTTCTCAGTGCTTCCAGGCAGATTGTAGAAGCATAGACACCTTTTCACAGTGTCTCATTCATTTCTTTATGGCCTCAAAATTGACTAAGATTTGAAAACCAATTTTGTAGCTTCTCTTCAAAGGCATTTGTGAGTCTACAGTTAGAACAGTAATCCTGCATTCCTGAATCAGCAGACACCTGGTCTACTTTATCATAGAGTCAATACTCTCATCCCTGCCTTCTTGGATTTCCATAAAACTTGCTATGAATGTAAACAAGTCAACATGGACTGCTACCTGAAGAAAGCCAAGTAGATGAAAGCATTGATAACTGCATTAGGGAAATTGACAAGATGCTCCAATCTGTGCTTGTTCATTGAAAGGCACCAAACTTTCTCTTAAATCTTCGCTTATCCTCTTGACAGTACCCTGGCTAAAAACTGTCATATTTGGGAGGAGAGCAGAAGTTGCTTTTTGGTCCTCCAGACATATATACTGAATATCAGCTGGAGTTTTTCCAAAGTATAATATAAATCCTCACATCATTTATAATAGCAAGATTAATATAAATAGTGTGAATTAATACCAGCAAGAGCAGCTTAATGCAAAGAGACATAATAATACCAAATCACAGACCCATAAAGTCAGATATAAAACTTGATTATTTCATCTGGTCCAAAACACTAATGATAATTATTCATGTAACTTACTTACTAAACATACTTACTAAAGTCATGGCCAATTATTCACTTTTATCCTTAATACTTTCAAGGAATAGGAGTGGGTTGGTTGTCCTTATAAGATCTCCGTAACGTTTTCCAAAAGGATGCTCCATAGCTTACATACCCACATGGACTTACACCTTCCCAGAAGTAGCTAATAGAGGGGCCAGCCCGCTGGCACAGTGGTTAAGTTCGCACCTTCTGCTTCAGCAGCCCAGGGTTTGCCTGTTCGGATCCCAGGAGCAGAAGTGGCACCATTTGGCAAGCCATGGTGTGGTAGGCATCCCACATATAAAGTAGAGGAGGATGGGCACAGATGTTAGCTCAGGGCCAGTCTTCATTAGCAAAAAAGAGGAGGATTGGCAGCAGATGTTAGCTCAGGGCTAATCTTCCTCAAAAAAAAAGTAGCTAATAGAATGAAAAGTATTTATAAAACACTTTCTTATTCCTGACACATGAAGCCCACTAAAATCTGCTTTCCTCTAACCAACACATATTTCTTCTAGAAGTGTAAATGTACACCCGTCTTGAAAGATACATGACTTCTCAAGATAAATGGGCCAAAATATATATTGAGTCTGACAGACACTGATGGTGCCACTGAAACTCTGCTGCAGGGAAAGCAGCATGCCTGGACACCCTCCTACAGTTGTTTCTGTACTATGCCAATATTACTGACTTGAAAATAGCCTGCTTTTCTTTTTCATATGTGTTTTGTTTTGTTTTGTTTTTGTTTTGTTTTGTTTTGAGGAAGATTAGCCCTGAGCTAACATCTGCTGCCAATCCTCCTCTTTTTTGCTGAGGAAAACTGGCCTTGAGCGAACATCTGTGCCCATCTTCCTCTACTTTATATATGGGACTCCTGCCACAGCATGGCTTGACAAGTGGCGCATAGGTCTGCACCTGAGATCCCAACCAGCAAACCCCAGGCCGCTGAAGCAGAACGTGTGAATTTAACCACTGCGCCACCAGGCCAGCCCCCAGAAATAGGCTACTATTATAGCAGTAATGATATCATAGAATTAGTAACTAACTTTTTAAAGCCAGAAACTTCCTATACCCCTTGGTATTGATATCATTAGGGTTTTTGCACCTTTATTGAGGTATAATTGATATATACCATTGCGTAAGTTTAAGGTGTACAATGCAATGATTTGATACACATATCATTAGTTTTTTAACTGAAGATAACATAGCCAAAAACAAATAAACAACAACAAAAAAGTACTGAATTTAGAAGTCAGACAGATCTTTCACCTTCCGGTCTTCTGAGTCTGGAGGTACTTCATGACCTCACTGAATCTCAGTTTCCTCAGTAGAAGCTTGATAAATACATCCCCTTCTACTTTATTTCTTCAACCATGCAAAAATCCTAATGAAAACTTTTCTGAACTAGCAGGACATTAAGATCAGTACACTAATTAGAAGTTCTGTAAACTACATGTTAGAATAGAAAGTCCAATTATGTTTTATCTTTTATGGTAGGCTGAACAATCGCTTCCCAAAAATGCCCACGTGCTAATCCCAAGACCTGTAAATCTGTTACTTTATGTGGCAAAAGAGACCTTACAGGTGTCATTAAGTTAAAGACCTTGAGATGGGAAGAGTATACTGGATTACCCAGGTAGAACCAATATAATCACAAGGCTTCTTAGAAGAAGGAGGCAGGAGGATCAGAGAGAGAGAAGGAGATGTGCTGATAGAAGCAGAGATCAAAGAAAGATTGGAGGAAGGGACTGCCAGCCAAGGAATGCAGGCAGCCTCTAGATGACAGAAAAGGCAATCAAACAATTCTCCCCTAGAACATCCAGGAAGAGTGCAGCCCCACTAACACCTTGACTTTAGGACTTCAAACATCCAAACTATAAGATGATACATTTGTGTTACTCTAATTTTGTGGTAATTTGTTTTCGAGCAATACATCTTTCAACAGTAATT
Organism: Equus quagga; assembly: GCF_021613505.1. NCBI lineage: Eukaryota > Metazoa > Chordata > Mammalia > Perissodactyla > Equidae > Equus > Equus quagga. Next base: position 17,968,939 of record NC_060281.1, read on the forward strand.
CCACTCAAATAATTCCACATTGGATGATGCAGCATTCTACACATCTGATAGTTAAGTTCTTTGGAAAGTGATTGGCAATATTTGTCAGCAGACTCAAAATATTTGCACCATTTGACCCAGTTGTACCACTTTCAGAACTCTAACCAAAAGAAATAGTCAGAAATTTGGACAAGGCTCATCCTGGTACTATTTATAATTACAAAACAGTTTGGGGGCCAGCCCCGTGGCATAGTGGTTAAGTTCAGCACACTACGCTTTGGTAGCCTGGGTTCACAGGTTCAGATCCCAAGCACAGACCTACACTACTCATCAGCCATGCTGTGGCGGTGATCTATATATAAAGTGGAGGAAGACTGGCACAGATGTTAGCTCAGGGCTAATCTTCCTCAAGAAAAAACAAAGAAGGAAGATTGGCAACAGATGTTAGCTCAGGGCTATTCTTCCTCAGGAGAAAAAAAGAGTTTGGAAATAGCATAAATTTCCAATGATAGTGGTCTGGTTACATAAATTGTGCATCATGTAAATTATGCATGAAACATTATACAGCAATTTAAAATATATTCAGTGAAATATTAATGACATACGAAAATAGTTACAGAATAACAAGAAAAATAGTAACAACACACAATTTGTATGTGTAGTAGCCTCACTGCACTTTTTTTAAATGTCTGGATGGGAATAAAATAAGAATCAATAGAAAATACAGTAAAATGTGACAAATAAAAATGGCAAGTAATAGGGTATATTGGAATATATGAGGAAGCCATTTGGTGTAAACCTAATTCGGCCTGACCTTGTCTTTCCAAAAGGGCCTGACCGAGGCCGTTGAGCATGCATTGTATATCTGTTTTAGAGATTCCCTATGGCAAGAGCAAAGGCCCTTGAAATAAAGGTGCAACTTCCCTCCCCCTCCCAACGTTGGCATCTCTTTAAAGATTAAGCATCTTTCTTTAGGCTGGGAACCGATTGCAGCACTCACCTGTGACCCCCCCAGCCCGAGGCAACACACCTGCCACCCTGCCGGCGTTCACTGAGACAGCAGACCTATCTGCCGTTTCCATCAATCGCTGTGCTGACAGAGCAGCCTCGTAACTATTGTAAAAGGGACATTTCAATCATATGTGAAACATACTCTTTGAGGGTATATAACCACCCCTATACCCCCACTTCTTTGGAGTGCTCTGTTCCTTTGTGGAAAGAATCTCCCGGGTTATAATCCTAAGATTTAAGCTCAGAATAAACTCACCCAAATTTTCATTTATAGATTGGTTATGGGTTACTTTCGTCGACAAATGCAAAGAATGGCTATCCCTTAAATGAGTAATTTTTATTTTTCATACAAATATCTTTGTATATTTCCTAAATTTTCTATAACGAGCATGTATTACCTTTACAGTTAGTAAAAAGAAATGTTACACTATGTTGTTAACCCATGCCACAATTCAATATGGAAACAGATTACTAATGAGAAAGGGACCCCCCTGGCATATAACATGGAACAGCAAATCTAAAAGAAATCAAGGCGTTCACTCCAAGAATAAAACCAGGTCACCAACATCTCTCTGGAAGGAGGTTGTACACACATCTGACACCCCCACTTCTACAGCTGATGTCTGAAGCAGGGGCCTTTGGATTGCCTGGCTCCGGTAGCCAACAGAGCTTGAATGATGAGTTTCACAAGACTGTAGTAAACAAAGAAGCAGGTCTTAACAGGTGCACCCGTGCAGAGCTTATGCCCCCAGGGCTCAGCACAGAGGGTACTGACAGAAACACTGATCTTCCAGTCTTTCCCTAAAAGGAGTTTGATTGCACTCTACAAGCTGCTGCCTGAGGGTCCAGCTCCTAATTAGCATACAACTAGAGTGTGGCTGTGATCCTCCCTAGAGCACAAAGGACCCAGTGGCCGCTTCCACCACCTTCTCCCTCCTGCTCCTCTAGCAACAAAACCAAGTTGCCAGTATCTCCCTAAAAGGAGCTTGTCCACACATCTAGCACCTCAGTTTTTATGACTGCAGCCCAAGGGACAGGTCCTCAAATCACCCAGCTCTAATAGCCTACAGGGCTTCCATTCACATGTTCCACAGGACAATAGTAACAAAAAAGCAGTTTTTAAAGAGGAGCAGAAGCATCCCCTGCAGCTGTACACCCAAGCCAACCAGAGAAGGAGCAGGTAAGAACACTCATTTCCCAGTTACTCCATTGAATGGGTTTAACTGCCTACTTTCCCAGCTGCTCCCTGAGGGTTCAGCTTCTAATCAGCCTGCATCTAGGTGCTCAATGTCATCCACCCCTTTGGGACACTGATAGTTCTTGACACACCCTCAAATATGGTGAGCCGCTAAGAACTAAGAAGGTGGCTTGGGGGATCACAAAAGTTTGAGAGACAACCAGCATCTCAGGCTGATTGACAAGGTTTATCCCATACATAGGACAAGTCTGTCAAGATTGAAAGAGATTGCTGTTTATCTAATGCACAGGAACCAATACAGAGAGTCAAGGAAAATGAAGAAACAAGGAAATAAGTTCCAAACAAAAAAGTAAGATAAATCTCCAGAAACTGATCTTAAAGAAACAGAGATAAGTGATTTACCTGATAAAGAATTAAAATTAATGCTCATAAGGATGCTCATGCAGTCAGGAGAACAATTCATAAACAAAGTGAGAATTTCAACCAAGAGAAAATACTAAAAAGTATCAAACTGAAGAATACCATAACTGAACTGAAAATTTCAATAGAGGGGTTCAATATCAGACTAGATGAAGCAGAAGAAAAGATCAGTGAACTCGAAGACAGGGCAGTGAAATTCATCCAATCAGAGGGGCAAAAAGAAAAAAGAATGAAAGAAATAAAAAAGAAGCAAAATTAATCTCAGCAAAAACCTAGTAGGTCAGTCTTACTCCTTTCATCAAGCATTACTAAATCCATTGGACATTGGGCAATGGTTCAGATCCAGAGGATAGGAAATGGGCAACGGATAGGAGCTGAACAGAGAGGACTAAAGTCTGTGTGTGCGTGTATGCATACACACACAGATGTATGTATATATATATATACACCCTCTATTTATATACATATATACTCTCTATTTTTATCAACAATGTTTTAATTATATTTAAAAGACAGTAATTCTTTCTTCTTTTAAGGAATCAGTACTCTGTTTCCTGTATGATTAAAACTTTGATAATAAATTTTAAAATAACCTACCCTGTATCCTCAAGTCAGGGGAAATGTAGGCTCTAATTCACTGTCCTGTGAGATTTTTCTTCTTCCCCTTGCCACCCAAATTCAATTCTCTGGTGCTTATATTTCTTCTACACACATGGAAGATACAGCACTCAGTTCTCAGAAGAGAAACTATGAGAAAAACGAAACAATCACTAACTCCTTGGGATTATTTTATTTGCACTTTCTGAGTCATTTTGATTCACACAAGTAAAAGTCAGGGTTTAAATTAGGCAATTTCTGGCTGGTCAAGTTATTCTGTTCCTAAAATGGAACATGGAGAAAGGAGGTGCGACAATAGTGTAAAATGACACATCATCAGCCACAATTAGACTTTTTCAATCACCTGCCAAGAGCATGACAGGCCTGGACTTAGAGCTGCATAGCCCCTGTTAAAGGCTTCCTTGACTTCTGGTAATCTTCCTCAGTTACTGAAAACTATTGATCCTGTTTCCACACATCTCAATGCAATTTGGCTTCTCCTCAAGCATCCCCATGGACACCAGAGACCAACTCGACCTGCTAAATAAGCAAAGTTGATCCCTATTAATATTTTCTCTCTTCTAAGTTAAAGAGTTAGACACCACCAACTGAGGCAACTTTAATTTGTTCTTAAAATAGGACAAACGTTTCCAGATGACCCACTCATTTGAGTCCCTATATTTGGCAGTGATTCAGCAGCATAACTAGTATCAGGAGAGATGGTACAGGGCCAGACTTAGATGAAATATATATATATATATATATACATCACAGGAGAGACAAAATAGACCATATAGGCATTGAAATCCCTGATCTATCACTTTTTAGCTATTTGTGATTATCCATAAAAATGGAAATATAAAATACAGATATTCTGTTTTCAATATGTTAATCTTAAGAATGAAGAAGAAAGCTTCCATTATACGGCATTGACATTTCTGGCTGCAGCATGTATGTAATTTGCGTAAAAATATAACAATAAATTTAAAAATCTAAAATGCCTACAGGAAAACAATACAAGGAAACAGAAATCACTCTCTTTACTTTTGGTTTTGTTTTTGGCTTATGATTGGTTAATACTTTATGGAAGTCAAATTCTAGATAAAGAACAGAAGAAGATAAATTTCAACAATCCCCATCGTAGCCTGTGTCCCTCAGGACATCACTGGCTTTATATACAATACTTTCCATTGTTTTCTAACTGAGTCTGCTTCAGGGACAGCGTGTTTTACTCCTCTGTTTATGTCCTGCAGCACCCTGAACACTGCTACGTGCGTAGTAGCTAATATCAATTGAGAAGAAAGACCTCAGGATTCCACTGTAATGCAAACTTTAGTCCTTTTCACGGATACTATCAGTTAGGTTTGTCCTCTCTTTAAGGGAACTTAATTCTACTTAACTCTGTTTCCTGGCCTGTTGGGATTTGAACTTCATACATTATTGGTGAGGAAACAAGATGATGCCTTCAACCCTCATCATTACAAATGAAGAGAGTTGCACTTGACACTACACCTGCTTCTCCAGAAATCTTCCAGGACATCAGTAAGGAGTCCAGTTGGAACAGACACCCTTCAGGTAATGCCCAACCCACAGTGGAGTAAGGAAGAATCAACATGCTTAGTCTAAGAACATCCCTCCCCTTGGCCTTCTACCTACCTAGCCTCCCCATTGTCAGGGATAAGGAGGCAGCTCCAGAAACTCCCTATAATCAAAGCCTTTCCCCTACTCCCTCCCTTGGGTCCACATTATTCACGTTATCCCTGTTTATGAGAATTATCTCAAAAGCCCCAAACCTCAAGGTCAGCCCTCATTTCCTACATTGTAGTTCCATAAGACTCTCCAATTCTGTCCACCCTTTCCACCTTCCCCTGATCCTGAGATCTTTCCACTCTGCTGTCTGGATTCATAGTAAATCATAGAGAACAAATCCCCTCTATTGTCATCCTCTTCTCCAAATATTCCCTCACCTTCTTTTTCAAACAGACACTTGGTCCTCGGGGACTAAGGACCACGGAAACTGCGTTCCCTGCAGTCAACTCTAGTGGTGGCTATTTTCCCCAAGACCTGGAGGGGACTAAGTGTCCTCCTTGCCCACCCCCAACCTCCATTGCTACTTTCAGACCATTCTCCTCCCATCTATTCTGGATCTCATTGTAACTGTCGTCTACTGACCCCAAGTCATTCCTCCTCATTTTCCAAGGAAACTCTTAGTTCACTGTCATTCTCTCTGACACTACTTTGGTCCTATTCCTTAGTAATTTCAATAAACATGTAGTTGAGATTTCCATCATCTGGGCCCCTCCCATGCTCAGAGCCTACGATCTCACCATTGCCATCATTCACAGAGCTGCACACCATCCATAACCTCAGGTGTGTGCATCCCACTCTCTACCCTCTAATGTCTATGCCAACTATACTTCTACCCACTGACACCTACTATTCATTGATTCTTAAATGTCTACTGTTCTTCCCTTCTTGATGGTTTCACTTCCTTCCCTATCAGGCTGAAAATCCATAGTCAACACTTGAAATACACCCTTTACTCCCTTACCCCTCTCTCACTTGCTCCCATGTGCTTGGCAAACCACACACTTGGTAAATCCAACTCACCACCTTCTCTGTCTACAATCTCTTTACATTTATGACCATAAAAATCCAATGGCCCTTTGGGGCAGCCCAGCAGTCCAAAACTAACTCTCCAAAATAATTATTCCACACATTCTCTTCTCTCAAATTCCCACACCTTCTTCCCCATCTTGACTCTCAGCCAAAGAACTTTCTTCCTACTTCTCTGAGAAAATTGAAGCAACCAGAAAAGAACTTCCACAGATTCCCACCATCATTGCTGCCCACTCGTCAGCATCTATAGTCAATGACCCTGACTTTCTACCTGCTACTAGAGCTGCTACTATCGAAAGCCAGCCCCGACCCTGGGTGCTAGATCACAGCTATGAGGAGTTTTACATTTTCAACTCATACGAATATTTTGCAAAGGCCAGAAGCTTCTAAAAGAATTTAAAAATGACATTTCATAACAATTTGACAGTACAGGAGATTTTACTATTACTCTTACTATAGACAATTATATTAATGTACTGTACTGTAGCTCATTCAATCAGATTGAAAAGAAGAAAGACTCGTGTGAGCTTTACAAGTGACCGTGGGCAGCTGTGAAGTAATGGAAAGAACATTAGTTTGGAGTTTAAATGCTAGGGCTGAATGACCTTGAGAAATAGTCCAGAGTCATAATAACTTGAGTTTAAATCATAATTCTGCCACCTACTGGCTTTATGATTTCGGTAAATTATTAAATATCAAAGGTCTTCAGTTTCCTGTGCATGATAAGACTGTGTCATATATTTTATTGAAGAGTAATGCATTGAATCATATAAACATACCTGGTATGTATTCTTTTCTTATTTGCTTTTTTCCCCCTATTTTGATATATTAATTTTTTAATATATAAAACATTTACATAGTTCAGAAGTAAAATCATTATAATATTTCCATGCTGTGATAGGCAGAAGTGCTCACCCTACCCTGCCCCACACACACACACCAGAAGATGTTCATGTCTTAATCCCCAAAACCTGTGAGTATGTTACCTTTCATGGAAAAGGGGACTTTGCAGATGTGATTAAGGATTTTGATTTGGGGGTATCTTGCATTATCTCAGTGGGCCCAATGTAATCATAAGGATCCTTAAAAGTAGAAAAGGAAGTCAGAAGAGGGGCACAGAGGGAGATTTGACAACAGAAGAGGAGGTCAAAATGAGTCAGGGTGACAAGTACTCAACCCATCCTTGCTGGCTTTGAAGATGGAAGAGGAGTGCCCAGGAATCTAGGCAGCCTCAGGGAACTGGAAAAGGCAAGGAAATGTATTCTGCCCTAGAGCTTCCCAAAAGGAACACAGCCCTGCTGCCATTTTGATTTTAGCCTGGTGAGACCCATTGGAGAACCCTGACCTCCAGAACCATAATATAATAAATTTCTATTGTTTTAAGCTACTACATTTGTGGCAAATCATTACACCAGTCACAGAAAACTAATACATATGCCAATCAAATCCAATCCATTCCTCACCCCCACCAAGCCCTGCTCCCATTGGTAACTATATTTCCTACTTTCTGCTTTATCCTCCCTGTGGATATATTTTTTTTAATAAGCAAATACATATGTGCTTATTCTAATTTTTCTTTCTTTCTTACGCCAAAGATTCCATCCCACATGAGAACTCTACCCCTTGCTCTTTTTACTTAACAATATGCATTCTTGCTCTTTTGACCCCTGCATAGTACTCCGTGGTGAGGATGTGCTGTAGCTCATTCAGTCAGTCCTTCAATGATTAACATTGGGTTGATTCCAGTCATTTGCTAATACAAATAGAGCTTCAATGAATAGCTTTGTGAATATACAGTCTAATATCTGGAGAGGGGTTTTATTACACTAGATTCCTAGAAATGGTACTGGGGGGAAAAAGAGTAAATGCAGGTATATTTTTGTTAAATATTGCCAAATCCTCTCCATTGAGGTCATACTATTTTTTACACCAACCAGCAGTGTATGGGAGTACCTGTTTCTTCACAGCTTCACCAAAAGCATGCACTGTCAAACATTTGTACTTTTGTCAATCTCATAGTTGGCAGACGGTATCTTAGCTTAGTTTTAATTTGCATCTCCTTTATTATATGTGAAGGTAAAGCTATTTTTCATATGTTTAAGGATCACAAGGCTTTTTATCTATAAATTGTCTTTTTATGTCTTTATCCCGTATCTTTGTATCTTTTTACTTTTTCTTCTCAATTTTTAAAAATTCTTTACATATAAGAGAAGTTAGTCTTGAACAGAGCTTCCTTCTATTCCTTCAGGGGAGTGCAATTTCTACAATAAACCAGGCCCTTTTTATCTATCTACTTCTGACTCTCTGATGCTCCCTTGTTTCAGCAGGAACTTCCGTTCAACTGATTCCTTTTTCCTCTGACCTCCAGGCCTCCAGAGATTCTATCCTTCCTAGAACCAGGGACTTCCCAAGACTGCCACCTCTGCTCCTGCTCACTTTCCAGGCCCTTCACTTTGACCGACTCCCCAGTAACCAGTTCTCTGTTTCACTGGGCTTCAGGCCAGGTCCTCCTCCCTTTGGAGTTAAATCCTAGTTGCCACGATTGGTGCTTTTCTGCCACTGGGCCCCCACTGCCCCCTCCTCTCTTCTGTGCAAATCCCTCCTGATCGTCTACCCTATTGCAGCCTCTGGGGGCAGCTTTGCTACACTCAGGTGAATATTTCCCTACTGAGGCATAAACTGGAGTTTGCAATACGGTCTGTCTCTAATCATGTTATAAATGTGGGCTATGAGTGATTTCATTTGGTCTCCTTGTTTATCTGTATAATTTGGGGGAGAAATATGAAGACATTCATATTTACACCAATACTTACAAGACCTGGGTATGTATTAAGTTCTAAATAAATGCCAGCTATTATCATTAATTGTATTAAATAGAGAGTGCTTTGAAATCTGAAGAATAAGTATTCAGAAAATTGGATTGCTATCAGTTAAAACAAATAAAACTGAATTCCTACCTAACATCATAGTGTCCAAGAGTGGACTATAAATCAAGGTTTCTCAACTTTGGCACTATTGACATTTGGGGCCAGATAATTCTTTGTTATGGGGGCTCTCCTGTGCCTCTACCCACTAGATGCCAGTAGTACCCTTCCCTCAAATTGTGACAATCAAAATATCTTCAAGATATTGCCAAATGTCCCCCAGGAGACAAAATCACCCTCCAGTTGAGAACTATTTCTACAGATGGAATAAATCCTGAATGTAGGTGGGGGTCGGCCCTGTGGTGTAATGGTTGAGTTTGGCATGCTCCACTTCAGTGACCCAGGTTCATGGGTTCAGATCCAGCGCGCAGAGCTACACCACTCACTAGCTATGCTGTAGTGACAACCCACATACAAAATAGAGGAAGATTGGCACAGATGTTAGCTCAGGGCTAATCTTCCTCAGCAAAAAGAAATAAAATTAAATTTAAAAAATAGCTGAATGTAGGAGAACATCTTCATGATCTATGGGTACAAAAGAACTTCTTTCAACAAAACTTCAAGAGCCAGACGTGATGGCCTAGTGGATGAAGTTTGGCACTCTCACGGCTTCAGTGGCCCAGGTTGATTTCTCAGTCGTGGAACTACACTACCTGTCTGTCAGTTGCCATGCTGTGAGGGTAGCCTACACAGAAGAACTGGAAGGACTTACAACTAGGATATACAACCATGCCCTAGGCCTTTGGGAAGGGGGAAATAAAGAGGAATATTGGCAACAGATGTTAGTTCAGGGAAAACTCTCCCTTCAAAAAAAATCTTCAAAAATGTAAACATGGGAGCTGGCCATGTGGCTGAGTGGTTAAAGCTCCCTGCACTCTGCTTTGGTGGCCTGGGCGTCACAGGTTCAGATCCCACGTGCAGGCCTACTCCACTCATCAGCCATGCTGTGGAGGCATCCCACATAAAAAGTAGAAGAAGATTGGTACAAATGTTGGCTCAAGGCTAAACTTCCTCAAGCAAAAAAACAGGAGGATTGGCAACGGGTTTCAGCTCAGGGCAAATAAATCTTCCTCACCAAAAAAAAAAAAAAGTAAACATAAGGCAAAACATTGTTCAATTTTTTGACATCACTGAGATTAATTTGTTGACAATTAGACTGTAAGAGGACAAGAACCAAATCAGAAAGACCAATTAGGTAGTTCTTAGCTAATTTGTTAATAACTAATTAGTTAATTGAGGTCCCCAATGTTACACAGCAGGCACCAGCAGAACCAGGACTAAATCTACATTGTCTTACTTCATGCACATGCTCTTTACCTCCACTTGCCATGTTTCTGGAGAGCTAACATAGGAATGTTGCAGGCTAGTGAAAAGCCTAAGATAATTAAGTTAGTTCAAGTCCTGAAAGGTTCCCTTAAAATTGGTTATGTGATTAAGTTCAGCCTCTAGACTTAGACATATTATAAAGTCATAAATAACTTGAAAAACTGTGATGGAAAGATCTAAGCATAATGTGACCATATCTTTATACCAACAGGAGCGACTCATAGCTGATGGGAGAATTAGACTTTTTCAATGATTAGCAGAAAATCAGGTTAGAGGACGGAAGGGTTAATCTGCGCTTTTGTAGTTGAGTCATACAAAAATGGCAAAAGGGAGCCAATTCTTGGGACAATCTGAATAAGGCGCAGGATCTGAGCTGTAGGCCCTGTTCAAACGCCGCAGACAGCAGCCTACCTCTCCAGTCTACGGGGACCGTCATGGAGCCTCGACTAGAGACCCACAGGGCCTGTGGGAGGGTGGATTGTCATCCTTTATCCTGTACTGTGTGTGCTCCACTACCTTGCTCTTTTTTGTATTGTAGTAAAAAACGCATATCATAAAATTTGTCATCTTAACCATTTTTTAAGTGTATGCTTCTATAGGGTTAAGTATATTTACATTGTTGTGAAACAGATCTCCAGAATTTTTTCATTTGCAAAACTGAAACTCTATATCCATTAAATGATAACTCCCCTTTTTCCCTCCCTCAGCCCCTTTCTATTTTCTATTTCTATGAATTTGACTACCTTGGATACCTCGTAAAAGTGGAATCACACAATATTCTTTTTTTGTGACTGGTGTATCTCACTTAACATAATGTCATCAAGATTCATCCATGTTTTAGCATACAAGGGGATTTCCTTCCATCTTAAGGCTGCATAGTAATCCTTTGTGTATATATGCTACATTTTGCTTTCCCATTTACCCATCAATAAACATTTGGGTTGCTTCCACCTCTTGGCTATTGTGAATAATGCTGTCATGCACACGGATGTACAGATATCTCTTCGAGACCCTGTTTTCAATTCTTTAGCGTAGATGCCCAGAAGTGGAATTGCTGGATCATATGGTAGTTCTATTTTTAATTTTTTGAGGAACATCCATATTATTTCCCATAGCAATTGCACCATTTTACATTCCCTCCAACAAAGCACAGGGTTCCAACTTCTCCACATCCCCAAGAACACTTGATTTTTTCTGGTTTTTTTGACAGTAGGCATCCTAATGGGTGTGAGGTACCTTGCCTTTTGACTAGGCCATGTATGCCCAGACGGGGCACAAATTTTCTGTATAGGAAAGGTTTAAGAGTGCTTTCTGGATGAAACAATGCTATATTTTCACTATACTTTATATGAGGTTGAGAAAATGCTAACTGTCCACAATTAATATGGGGAGAGTAGAGGTCTGATAGACTTTATGGAGTAAGGTTTGCATGAAGTGAAAATTCCCCCAAACCACCTGCTGCCGCCATCACTGGCTAACACCTCCTAGGTGGGTCTCACCGGCTGCCTATTTTCTGCCATGTGTCCTTGCAATAAAATGCTATATTCCTGAATGTTTATAAGTTGAGCTTCTTTTTCCACTGTATTATTTTGGAATCCATATGAATTGTTCAGTATTTCTTTAATCATTTGATCACAAACAATAAGCGTAGTGTTATGTTCGAAGCACATGTTTGAAGTACTTCTACTCATTTTAGGAAATAGCTATAAATTGATGTCATTCCAAGTCATTCACTATAGGATTTCAGCCACCAGGTGGCACCTAAGTGTTTAATTTACTCAAATGAATTGTACGCACTGTTGGTTTGCCAAGTTTTGAATTAATTTGCCAGTGAATTATTTATGACTATATAGTTACAGCCACTGTATTGCTTTCCTATCACTGCCGTAACAAATGACTACAAATGTATTGGCTTAAAACAATACAATGTATTATATTACAGTGCTGCGGGTCAGAGGTCCAAAATGGGTCTCAGTGCATTAAAATCAAGGCATCAGCAAGGCCACGTTCCTTCTGGAGATTCTAAGGGAGAACCCATTTCCTTGCCTTTTCCAGCTTGTAGAGGCTGCATATATTCCTTGTCTTATAACTCTTTCCTCTATCCTTGAAGCCAACAGCATAGCATCTTCAAATCTCTGATTCTGACCTCCCCTTTCCACTTACAGGAACTCTTGTAATTAAATTGGTCCATCTGGATAATCCAGGATGATCTTCCCATCTCAGTTCAGCTGATTGGCAAATTTAATTCCATCCGCAACGTTGATCTTCCCTTGCCAGGTAACTAAACATAATCTCAGGTTTCAGGGTACAGGACATGTACACCTTTGGGACCATTATTCTGCCTACCACAGCTACCATATGTTCTGGAACTTTTAATATGTCTTGATTTTTAATTTTTTCCCCAGTCATGCCCAAGTCAAAAAGCATCTTCAACATTTTTTCTGGAATATTCAGAGCTAAATAAATGGATGGATGGATGGACGGATGGATGGATGGACAATCAGATAAATGTGAGTCTCTAATCAATGTTTTCCACACATGTGAACCCTTTTTAACTTCTTGACCTTTTCCTTCACCCTAGTTGGGTTTATAGACATGAAATGGACATCAGGTTAAGCTAAAATCATTACCATGGAATCAAACATCAAATTCCTAGCTTTTTAGTTTCAAAAACCTTAGTCTGTGAGTAAGAGAGAAAGATTTAATACTTTAAATCTTGTGTTTAAAATTGTACTTGAAGAATTTTTTTCCAATTTCAAAATGGATTTTTCTACCCACAGAACAGATTAGGATTCTCCTAGCTGTAGAAGAGAAAGGAGATAGAGAGGTAGGAAGATCATTTGCTGTTGCTGAAGGTGTCTGAGACAGGTCCTAGGCCCTGAGGTTAGATCCCAGGTAGGCAAAGATTGTCGGGAGGAAGCAGATGACACATTTAGGGGTCCAGGAAAAGAGAAAATGTGTCCACACTCCTACCTGGAATTTTGGAAGATGAAAGCCCTGTGAACATTCTCCATGCTATACTGGCAGGGAGAGTAGAATGGACACGGCGATGAGGTTGTCAGAAGAGAAGGATAAAGCAGCCTCACCATGTTTCCCACAACTTCAGAGAGTCACAGGATAACAGCTGAGTCCTCTTCACACACCCAAGAAAAGGGAACAAAACTAGGAGAAAGAGAAAAGGAGAAAGAAAGTGGGAAAGCCATATGGCCAAGGACCTTGTATATTCAGAAATCTCAGCAGACACCAGCATAGAGCGATGACTGTACCCAAGGACCAGATGGTACACAGTAGACGCCAAGATATGATAGAGAATGCCCAAGGATTCATAATCTCCTTTCCATTGATGCATGAAGCTTAAGGAAGTTCCTAGAACTTAAATGCAATCTCAGGAAGATAAGAGTGGTGATGAGATAAGGAGGATATATCCTAAACTGATTGAAATTGACCCGGAGGGAATAAGTTTACCTCGAATGGACTTGAAATAGATAAATGTATTTATATGTGTACACATAATTTATAATATATAAAATTATTATGTTAATGTAATATATAAAATTATTATATGTTACTTTATAAGATATACATAAATTATGTATAATATGTAGCAATAATATTTTTGGCTTAAGACAAAGCAAAGCTCAAAATGAAGATTAAGTTGCAATATTTTAAAATCTATTTCTCGTACACTTGAGTATATGGCTTGAAACTGTATGTGTATTAGATGTAGATATATAATAGATGGACAGATAGATAACTAGAAAGAACTACCAAACCATATATCTCAATTTTTTTTTCAAAGCTACTCAATCACATTGGCATGCTAAATGAAAAATGATATACTGGAGAAAGCTTTGTACTCGTTAGAAAATCTGAATGTTGATCCTCAGTCACTAACTAGTTCCAATTTTTGTTCTATAGCCTTTACCCTCTTCTCCATGGAAAGAAATATTGGTTTTTATGTGCATTTTTCTACTGGTCAATAAATATCAGCCATTAAGTCAAGAAGTTTCTTTGGGGAGTACCAATCTAATGCCCATAAACTTAAAAATGTGAAGTATACAGCCCCATACTGCGTAAGTCTTAATCCTCTACATTCTACAATTGCCCCACTAATACTAAGTAAGAAGAAATAACGAAAATGTGAGTATCAGGATTATCGTTTGAGGTGAGGTATTAGCATTTGATGCCCAAAGACAAGCTCAAGGAGAGTTATTTACTGAGATTAATGATAGTGTGGCTCTCTGACTTGGGGGCTGGGTGCTACTTTGTGAGCCACCTGTAACACTGCCCTCTCCAGCATAGGAAAGAAGTAACTATTAGATTTACCCAAAGTTGACCATGACTTGATTCTCTCCCCTCTATGGGGATTTCATAGCAGTGTAGGAAGACACTAAGGAGGTTCTAAAGGTGTTATGGCAGTGTTGGCTACAAAATAGGACAAGGCTTAGGAAAGCTTTTCCACAATTGCAGTCAATCTCTCTCTCTCTCAATCTCTCTCTCTTTCTCATGCTTCTGAGGTGTTGATTATGCAAAAAGAAATTTTAAAAAACCACAAAGCTAACAAGTCTTCCGTGAGCTATGGAGAATCGAATGAAACCCTTCCTGATAAATGAGTCATGGGGAGAAGCTCTCACAGCTGCAAGGATCCAGCTCTTAGGAAGTCTGGGTGCCACCCATTCCTAACTGGCTGACATCAGACCAAAGCCTACATAGAGCCACTGCTGGACAAGGTTCAGTTTTAATATAGTAAAGACAGCAGAAACTTGTGAAATCCAACAGAGAAAAGTATATCCTGTGGACGTGGGATGGTAAAGATGGGGATTAGAAGGAAGAAGCAGCTCTTCTTTGAAGTATTCTGAGACCTCAGCAGAAGCTAACGAGGAAGGAGAGGAAGCAAAGCTGTCAGACTGGTCCCACAGGGAGTCAGTAGCTACCTGACACCCAGAGTCCAGAGGGGCTGGGTAGCTGAGCTTGACCATGACTACGAGCACTGTCCAAGAGGTCTGGGATACTGCACAGGGTGCAGCAGCCACAACATGGGTAGGTGGTGACAATCGATCCCAAGGGGCTGACCAAAGGAACAGGGCTCCAGCCAGGACATGGAACAGCCTCCAAGGATGAAGCTGTCCAGAGGGGGAATTAGGGCTCTGGTCCTGTAAGGTGGCCCTCAGAACAGGGCACAGCACAACAGGTGTTCAGTAAACCAGACCGTGCCAATATAGGAGATAAAGGTAAGAGCAACAGGCTGAAGACCCCCAGGACTCAGGACTCATCCTCAGCTCACCTAAACCAGACGGGTGGCCACAAATCCCAAGCCCGAATCCCTGGCGTGTATGAAGCCCTGAGCATGCTCCCCAAAATGATTGGAATTAGCTCAGAACTGGGCAGAGCCGAGCTGATAAGTAAAACGCTTCAGAATCACAGTGACAGAGGCCGAGAGGCAAGGGCTGATGAACAGATCCTCTGCAGAGAGCTTGGTTCTGAGGTGACCTCACTAGACTCCAATAGTAGCTGAAGTAGGAAGCCTGGAGCCTGCAGCTTAGCCCACTGCTCCAAGGTCTAAAGAGAAATATTTGCTTATATTTGAGCCACTTGTCTTTGAGTTCCTTTTGGGAGTCAAGATTGGAAAGGAAAGAAACCAAGCAGGACACACGGCCTTAGGCCAGAAAGACGAAACTTGTCCTTGCAGCTCCCAGGTACGTGTTCCAGCCCAGTTCACCAATTCTAGCTCCCCCCTAGGAATATTGCATGTAGAAGTGCTTATGAGAAAGGGAAATGGCTGAAGCATCCCCTCTGTGGTTCTTCTTTATGAGCCTCTGACCACAGCAGGTGGAGGAATTGGAGATTTCAGGATTGCAACCAACCTTCTCTCTTCCTCTTTCCCTGGGTCACATGACTAGTAGCGCTCAAGTGATGTCTGAGTTCATAGCGGTGTCTGGAGCCTGAGTTTCTCCTTGTTTTTCTTCACTATGTGATCACTCCAACAATCAAGAAGAACACCGGACTGCTTTCATACAGGCCTCAGTGCTTCTTCCGGAACTGGCTGCCCACTTCTCAGTGTTCTCAGGTGAACACTCACATCTCAAAGTGAAATCATCTTGGGTGGCAACACTCAAGGTCAGGGGCTGTGCTTTCTCTTCACGCTTTACAAGGTCCTAGCAGCCTGTAAGGTCATTTATTGGCAGGCCTCTGATACCATCGTCCCCTCTTATCCATGGGAGATACATTCTAAGACCCTCAGTGGATGCCTGAAACTGCGGACAATACCTAACCCTATATAGACTACATTTTTTCCTACACATACGTACCTACGATAAAGTTTAATTTATAAATTAGGTACAGTGAGAGATTAATTACAATAATTATAACAATATACTGTAATAAAAGTTATCATAAATCTTAGCAACCTCAGCATCAACTATTTTTCTTTCCTTAAGTCAAGAACTTTCAACTTTTCACTTAAAGGGAGCACTTTACAGCTTCTCTTGGCTTATCCAAATTGCCAAAATCGCTACTCTTGTGCTTGGGGGCCATTATCAAGTAAAATAAGTGATTGAACACAAGCACTGCCATACTGAAACAGTCGAACTGAAAACTGAAACAGCTACTAAGTGACGAACAGTGGCTAGCGTACACAGTGTGGATCCCCTGGACACAGTGTGGTATCCCTAGCAGGACAGAGCGGGATGGGGCAAGATTTAAAGTACCATGCAGATACTTCAACTTACTCTAAGCAAAGAATATCATGTGTGCATCAACAAAAATAGTAGCCTCTGAATGGTGCTATTGGTCACATGCTCTGAAACAGACTTTGAGATGGAGTGCTGCTTGCATGAATTTTATTGTAGAGTGTCCCTGGAATCAGCTGTGAGGGTCTGAGAGCAGCAGGAGAGAGGAAGGAGGATTGAGTTGTGATGCAGTGCCAACAGAGGCCTCGTCTGATCCCGTAGGAAGCTCTGGAGCTGAGGTGGTCCTTCAGCAATGTTGCAAATTTAAGCAAGGGGGCTGGGCCTCCATACACAGCATCACTCAGTCCTTAGATGCAAGGTGACTCTGGCATCACCTGGAGAGAGGCAGCTTCCTTCAGTCCTTGGAAGGCAATTCTTAGAGAGGAATTCGGCTGTGAGCCATCGGCCAGCAACACTTCTGGCACCTGGAAGAAACAGTGTCTCAGCAGTGCATCACAGTATCCACTGAAAATGGTTTTTTCAAGATAGTTGCCTTGAGAATATAAACGGTGGTCCATTTTCACAGATAACTTTGCAGTACTGCATTGCATGTTATTTGTCTATATCCACTCTACTAGATGGTCTGATGCTTTTTGTAAATAGTAAGCTTCAATGCATATTTGGATTAGATTTGTCTTCAGTAAAATCTGCTTTATTATTGGTATATTATTTTATTAATATTTCATACTTTGTATGATACTATAACGATGGATACATGTCATTGCACATTTGTCCAAATCCATAGAATGTATTACACCAAGAGTGAACCCTAACATAAACTATGGACTTTGGGTGATAATGATGTGTCCATGTAGGTTCATTAGTTGTAACAAATGTACCACTCTGGTGGGAGATGTTGATAATGGAGGAGGCTGTGAGTGTGTAGGAGCAGGGAGTATATGGGAAATCTGTACCTTCCTCTCAATTTTGTTATGAATTTAAAACTGCTCTTAAAAAAAATTGTCTTAAAAAAAAGTTCTCTGGGCATGTGTATTAGTTTCCTAGGACTGCCATGACAAAATATCACAGACTGAGTAGCTTAAAAAGAAATTTATTTTCTCATTACTCAAGGCTAGAAGTCCAAGATCCAAGTGTCACAGGGTTGGTTTCCTTGGAGGCCTCTCTCCCTGGCTTGTAGATGGCCATCCTCTCCCTGTGTCTTCACATGGTCTTCCCTCTGTGCTTGTTTGTGTCCTAGTTTCCCCTTCTTATGAGGACATCACTCATGCTGGATTAGGGCCCTACCTTTATGACCTCATTTTAACTTAATTACCTCTGTTAGGTAATTACAGTCACATTCTGTCTCTAAATACAGTCACATTCTGAGGTACTAGGGGTTAGGACTTCAAAATACGAATTTTCAGGGGACACTATTGAGCCCATAAGAGCATGTGGAAAGGGATCATGCTTTTACTACCATTTTATAGATAGAGAAACCGAGACAGGGATGTCGAAGGGCTCGATGCACAGCTCATGTCACCTACCTCAATGGTCTATTTTTTTAACTGTAATGTGAGCGTAGGGACGTTTCTCTCCACAGACCCCTTTGTACACTCTTAGCAGTTTTAGCAAACAAAGTGTTTTTACCACTAATCTTCCATGAAGCTTGCTTTGGATTGTTGAATTAAGTTACTAAAATCGTTTGAGGATGGAATTTATCTTCTCCATAATTCATTGCTCTGAAAATTATTGTTATCCCATACAAAGTTCTTCATTTTCTTGCACCAGATTCTAGATCCAATTTTAATTTTTATTCCTGAAGCAGATCCCTTGGTCTGAAATCCTGTCCCCTTTCCTATCTTGTGAGCAGGCCAAAACACTAGAAGGACACTGGAAGGCCTCCTCTCTCTCACTCTTCAGTCTAATAAAAGTCCTAATATGTAAGTCCTTGACACTAATTCTCTAGTCCACACCACCACCCTACCTGCTGTACAGAGTCAAATCACCTCCAAAGGAAAAGCAATGTACTCACACCCCAACCCCAGGGAAGGGGAACGAACATTTCTCAACCGTCTACCCTGTGTTAGACACTGGGACAGGTACTTTCGTAGACATCAGCTTCTTTACTCTCCACATGGATGAGCAAAGTAGGAGACTCCAAGAGACTAAAGAACTTGCCCAAGTCTCCCATTAGAATGTGGAAAGGACAGAATTGAAGACACATCTGTCTGTCTCTAAAACCTGTCTTCTTTCCATCTGGCATCACAGAGCCAAGCCCCAATCCACGCCTTCTCTACCCCAAATTCCCCAGGCTCAAAGGCTGAGATGTTCATGATCTTCACTCCCTGACTTTCAAAACCCATTTATGTGTCTGAACATAGGTTCTATCCACTGTCTTAAAAATGTCTTCTGTAGACTTGATTGTTTCCTGTTTAATGAGTTTCAACATTCTTCATTCGTTTTATCAGCTAAAATCTGTTCTTTGCTGGCTCATCGCATCTTGTACTGAGGATTCTCGAAACTCAGCAGGCCCCCTCACAGAGGAAGTTGTGAGAAAGGGGCAGGATATGAGTTCCATTCTCTGCTTGTCTCTTTCAGGGGTCATTAACTGACTGTTTCCCAAAGATCCTGTAACTCTTTGGAAACCAACTGCCCACTCCCTAAGCAGATTGTTACCTCTCGAAGAGCGGGGTTGGGAAACCAAACACTAAGTAAAAGCCACCCTTTCTGTTTGAAATGCAAACTTTCAGCCACATCTCTTAATAGAATGAATGGGCTACAGGAAGGTGGGGAGAGATGACAAAATATCACCTGGCCACACGATGCAGGTGAAAAATGGATTTCTCAATGGGAGTACAGCCATGGAGTCATTGAGCTGTGTCCAAAGGTGAGAATTACCTGGAGAGAAAAATTCCTAGGTGAAAACTTATCTTCAAGCTGAGATGCTCAGGGCTAAGATATTTCTGCCTGAGATCATGCTGGATGATGATATATTATACTCTCATCCCATTTTTTCCATAAGTTCTGTGGTTTTAATTCAATTTTTCATAGCATGGTTGTTTTTAGAAACATGTATGTCCCATTATGACAGAACTGACAGAACTCAGCACCATATTTCCCTTAATATGCACTAAAAAGATGGAGAGCTTAGAAAAACACGGAAAAGAAGGAGATTAAGTGCTATTAGCATAAGGAAATTATTAATTTGACCTTTTTGCAGTACCAAATACATATACCAAAGTAAAGGCAAGTATTTGCCTTGGAATTACATCTTGTTCTGGAATTTCTAGATCTTGGATTGAGAGAAATAAAAGTTGTTTTTACAGTGGCAAGAGTCAGGAAGGAAATGTGGGTCAATAAATTAATGCTCAGGAAATTTTATAAATCTGGAAGTTAGATTCATGTCCCTCACTACCTACAATTTATTTTAGTTTTATGAGAGGAGCATATTTTCCAATTGACTGGAAAATTTCATCACTTAAATAATTACTATTTGGTTTGAAACTATTCCTTGTCTTGTTTCTAAACTGCCAGTACTAAAGGTTTTGAAAGCAGCCCTGCAAAGAGGTAGACACTTGTTTGTGTGAGTGTTTTGTGATAAAGGGGTGAGTAAATGGATTTTATGACTTCTGCTTTGATCAGACTGCTCTACCCACACCCACATGGCCATCTTCAGCCCTAATGACTGGCTTGCTGTTTAAAACTAAACTGGTGATAGAAATTTCACTGAGCATCTCTGCAAAGACAGTAGTGCTGTTTGCTAAATATTTCCAGGTTCTCACCTTGTAAGTACACAGTAGGATTGCATTCCTGGGCCTCCTCTGGGTCTGGTCAATGAGTTGAAGTATAGTGATAACAGAGTTGACACCCGAGAATATTGTGCTACCAATGGGAACTCCCTCTTGAGTGAACTCACACATGAGCACGTTGTAAAAGGTAAATATTTTCATTTTTATTTTTAAAATAACAACCAGAATCTTTTTTATATATAGTGGTTTAAATACACACACACACAAATAATAATAATAACACCCACAAGAATATTTTTCCTGTTTCACAAACGAGGAAACTAAAGTCCTAGGAGCTAAATTATTTCACTCAAGGTCTCAAAAAAACTGCAATAATAAACACATCAAAAAGTCCTCCTATTTTTCTTCTGCTTCCTATCCTTAGGAAACTTACCATGATTTAACTGTCTCCAAAGTAGATGAGTGTTTCCCCTGCCATCCCACCCTCCCACTCCTACCCCTGAAGCTGGATCCAACCCTTGTCCTGCCAAAGTGCCCAGGATCCAGGCAGACTGATGGAGACCCGAGGCCCTGGAGTCACCGAGCAGGCCTCAGGAGGGAACGGAGACCAAGTCCGGCAGGGCCCAGTAGCCCCAGGCTTGTGGAAGAGGGCATAAAATGACTTGCAGGTTGAGTCTTAATCTTGCTCAGGTTGACCAAAAAGCCAAGCTCTTGCGGGTCATGGGTAGGTCAAAGGGTCAGCAGATCCCCCTCCTTAAAGCCCAAATGTTAGCCTCAGTTTTTCCTCAGCAAACGTTTCCACACTCACAGCTTAGGGGTCGCTCCTGGCAGGAAGAGAAAGTCTCCCAAGGAAGCGGGATGGTCCCTCCTCCTTCCAGCTTCCGTCTTCTGGAGCTCAGCTCTCAGTCCAGGACACGGAACATCCATGAGAAACGGGGCAGCCTCGACAAAATGGTTGAAGCACTGGTTAACAGTAAGAATACCAGCTGGCATATATTGATACCGTGATTTGAACCAGACACTATTGAATGAGTTTTTAATGTGTTAGCTCATTGAATCCTGCACCCATCCCGGGAGGAATGTGCTATTATTAGCCCCATTTTACAGATGAGGGAATGGAGGCACAGAGGCATGGAGCAATTTTCCTGAAGTCACATAGTAGGAAGCTATTCTCTCAGCTTTGTTTTTCTGTGCCCTTTGCCTTCTCCACGCTGCTCCCGTCACCCTGAACTCAGTACTCAGTGCTGGCTCTCCCCACTCCACTGTCTAACTGGGACTCTAGAAGAGCTCGGCTACTCTGAATTTACAACTTGACATGGAAAACCGTGGTGTTTCTCTCCTGGTATTTGCTCAGTCGGTCTATTTCTCACTGTGAAATGTAGAGTTCTTTTAAGGGAATTTCAGGCATAAACAAACACGTGGAAGAGATTTTAGGGGAATAGAGGAGCCTTCCGGTGACCCTGAACTCACACACTGGTTGAAACAGGCTCTCCTTGGCTCCTATGAAAGCCCGCCCTTCGTATGGACAGCAGAGGGCGCTGTCAGCTGCGGTCTCATAATAAGGATGCTGCCCCCGCCCTGCCCATGGCTCCTGAGATGGGGTCCCCTAATTAGAATCTATACTTGAAGCAAACTGCCTGGTTTTCACGCCTCTGCTGTCTTTCCCTGATCCCAGGACCTCCTGAAAAACCTGTCCCGACCCTGTTTGTAAGAACAACCCTAGCTGAGGTCCCTTGGGTATGTGGAGCTTCCACCTATCGGTGGCCTCAATTCTCTGCAAGTCAACTTCTGACCTCCCGCCCCATTTCTCGCCACTGGAATTCTGCCTTCCTCCTGAGACCCCGTCAGTCCTCAGCTTTTTATTCTGGTTTAAGGTCTGAAATATCGCCTTTTCCCTGTGGTTTGGCTCTGCCCTGGGCCGTGACCTTGCCTTCAGCTTACCAAACACCCATGTCCCTGAACTGTAATTCTGCCCTAAACCTCTTGCTTGGAGCCCCAATCTCTGCTGAAATGCCTCCCTCGTGCTGCCAGCTCTCCATTCTGGACTTGGAAGGATTACTTTGTGAATTTCTGGTCCCTGTCTTCTAAGCTTGTTGGGTCCCCAACATGGTCTGCACCGTGGCAGCTGTTGTTCCTGAGCCCTGGGATACCACATGCATCCAGATGGACAAAGTCCAGCCCCCATCGCTGAGAAAATTCAATAGGCCCGGGGCCACCAGAGAAGGGTGTGCTGAAAGTTCATCCTCCACCTCATAGCTTTAAAAATAGAAGTTGAAAGTTGAAGAATTATGTGGATTTCTTTGGAGAGTTATTAGTGCATTCCCACCTCCTTCCTCCACTTCCTCCTAATGTTAGTCTAAGCTTTGTACACCTCCCCAGGTCTAGTAAGTAGTGTAGTCCTGATCTTGGCTTCTACTGGTTTTCTCCAACTTTTACTACAGCCAACCAAGTATGGCCGACTAGCTGGAGATAAGACCTCAACCACACTTCTCTTCTCTAGAATGGCTGGATACAGTGTCCCCTGGAGGAAGGGCCTCCTCTACTTGAGACAGTCTAATAAACTTCCTAATAGGTCAAATTGAGACCTTAATGGAAAGGTCAGCTTTAATAGGTCATCTGAATGTTATAGTGATATTCCACCATGGAAGAAGCCTATGGATCAGGAAATGGGCAGAGGTTGGGAGGGTTAATGTTTTTGAAGTTCTAATATAAAAATCCGAATGTGAGGATGATTAATTAAGGATAACATGCCTGTGTTTTCCTCTCTTTGTTTTCCCAGCACCCAACACATGCTAGTCAGTGTATATGACAGAGCTGTCTCTCCCTCTCTCCCTCTCTCTGGGACCATGTACCAGGGTCCCACAACAGCTCAACATCAGGTTTGTCGGATCTGTAACACAGGAGGTCCCTTCAGGGTTCTTCCAACTCAGTGTCTTTGGTTCCATGAGATTGTTTCCACACTTTGCTTTGCCCCATTGCTCAATATATGGGCAATGACTCAGAAAAGAAGGAATATAAAAGAGGATGTGCCTGCTGCCAGAGTATTAAAAAAAATTCTGAACCTCGTCTATATCCATGCAGAAAGGCCTTGAAACCTCTCCAAGACAAAACCACACCAAGATCGATCCCCCCTGCTCACATTCCTCTATTATCTCTCGGGCTTTTGGTTGCCATTTTGTGACTTATTCTCCCCATCATGGCTGCCTAAAATTTGTTTTCCCTGGATTTCACCTGTGTAGAAATACACCTCACAGGTTGGCTGTGAGTAGGCAGCTAACTTACCGCAACCCCACCCACACCCGCTTAGGAATGATTCTGGGCCCCAACTTCATTAGGGAAGGACAGGCTTATTGCTTTGTGATTTCAATCAATTAAGTCTTCCTTCTCGACAATGAGGCTATTGTAAGTGTCACCACTCACTGACAAGATGCAATTAAGGTGAGCACTGTAGACAGCAAGGTGTATCTTGTGTCAGTGCAGGTGTGATGACAGCATCCTCTCACTGAGGACAGAAAAAAAAAGTGTTCTTAAGCTTTGGTCATATAAACTGAGATGACTGAGATTTTAAAGATGTGCATTTTTTCATTTACATTCTGGGCAATAAAGAAGTTTCCATTCTTAGAAAGATATGTCCACCTGGTCCCCTTCCACTCACTCCAGCATCACATAGTAGGCGAGAGTGTGCTCACAAGGGCCACTGTGTGGTTTGTCACAACTTGCAAGTGAAGCTTCTCCGTGGGTTTTTAATACTCACATCTCATCCTCAACGATTCATTAATTTAGATCCATTGGTTGGGCTTAATGATGCGTTCTAAATGGGAAAAAAAATAACATATCAGTGATATGAATGAGTGATGGCACTGACAAAAATGCATGTATATTTATGTTTATGTATGTGCCTACCTAGAAACTAACCTTTAAAAATAAGACATAAAGAGAAGTACCCAAATTGAGGCAGCCACACAGAATTAAATTATCATATTTCTCTGAATCTACTGTTGTAAGCTACATCATTATTTTTATGTTCCACTGAGAAAGAAAAAGAAAAACATTGCCAATTAAACCATGACATGCCATTGATTATAAGATACACTCCAATATCAGAAACATTAAAAGGTGAAGAAAATGCCTATCTTAGAATAGATACACTATGGTAGTAAAAGTCACGCTCAATACTAGCTAGCCATAAATGCTAACTCTCAATGTGTCCAGTTTTTTATTTGTTTGTTTTTAAGGAAGTAGCTCTTATTGAGAAACTGTTGGTTGAGTAAATGACTTCTTTCTAATTAATACAGCAATGATGGCAATTTTAGTTAGTACCTTAAAAGACAGATAGCTTGGTCAAAAGTCATCTTCAAACTCAGTAAGTAAACAGATACTTCAGTCCAAGGGAGTGTGGTTTACTGAAAAGTCCTGAGCAAGGAGAATGCTAGATCTCATGATTAGCTGGGTGGCTTTGGGCAAACCTTATAAGTACTCTGGGCCTTGGTTTCCTTACTTATGAAATGAGTAGGTTGGACTAGAATCTCATTTCTAACTCATCTCTTGTTTTGCAGCTCTAACATTTTATTAATCTATGATCCTGGGTTCATGTTGTCCCATCTCAATGGTCCAAATGTCAAGTTGAAATACATCCAATGTGGAAAATTCTCCTGATGAGATGTATTCTACTGACCTTAAGCATTAGCAGGATACTTCAAATTTGTTGAGTGAAGAAATGAATGAATGAAAGTATGTGCTAATGATTCTCTTTGCTAGCAAATCCTGAATACTAAGCTATAATACTTGTTTCTGCACGACTCTGTTGAGGACACTGACCCTCCAGTATTGAGACCGAAAGGGAGAGGCTTACCTCTGCTACCCTTGATCTCCCCTTCAGTGAAGACATCCTCATCCTCAAAGCATCTCTTATCTGAAGAAGCAATGACAGTGAAGAAATGAAACATCCCCAAGGCCCCGACCCATGTCCTAAAAATTTGAGACCAGTAACCCTGGCAGAAGCAGCATCAGATGGCCGAGCACAGTGCTTTTCAAATAATAAGACTTAAATAAAAATTGAGATGTAGTTTTAACTAGATTTAGGATTAAGATTAAAATGCCGGTTACGATTTCTATTCTTTTCACCAGCTATACTCACATGCAGCCTCCTGTTGAGTTGATAAAGAGCAGGGAATGGCAGAGTATGGTTCTCTCCTTTCCTTTCTAGCAGCTGATGCCCTGAACCACCCCCACAAACTCAACTCTCCTGGACTATGCTCTCTGGTCAAGGCTGCTGCATCCTCCTGCTTCCCTCAGCCACATGCAAATCATTTCCAAGGAGTGAAGCAAATTCAAATTACCTTGTGATCCATAATGGTTCCAAACAACAAGATGAAGAACCCCTGTGGCAAATTCAATAGAAGTATCAGGGACAGTTTTGCAGACAATATCGTAGCTGTTATTTTAATACCTCTGTTCTGGATACCTTCTAGAACAGTTATCAGGCATTAGAAACTTCACTTTCTACTGACTCTGATAAAAATGCATTGATGACTATTATCTTTGAGCGTACCTCAAAGAAAGAGGACCACCTTCATGTCTGTGTATGAGAGGCATTGACATTGAATGAAGGGCAAGAGATGGAGGATAAAGTTTTCAACCTTATTAAGTCTGTTCACTTTCTCTAAATATTAAGGTAGCTGTTCTTACTCATGATGACAGTAGCGCGTTAACACGAAATCTTCTAATTCTAAGTCACAATCATTGGAGTGTCTTGAGAAAAAGAAACCTGTATTCTAGTTTACTTTCAGTTGGAGTTAAAAATCAAGAAATAGGCAACCAGAGCTTCTGAGCTGGTGGAAGATGTTTCTGCATAAAAGAGAGAGACCAGAGAGACCTGTAAGGCCAGAGTCTCTTCGTGTTTAAGTTATTTGGTCACGTATAAAGTTATGATAATTGATAGTCAATCTTTTTAAGTGTTGGGAGTTGAGGGCCAAGAAAAATCTAGATCCCGCCATGAGAGTGGAAGGAAGCATTAGGTTTCTAAGGATCGTTTCAAGGTGAAGAAACACTGATCAGAAGACTGAAATTTTTAAATGTGAGTCACAGGGAAAGCTTGCTAAGAAGAGTGGGGTGCATGTAATTAAAAATGCTTTAGGACTTTTTTTTTCTGTCAAGAAAAGATAAAAAGAAATGATCTGAAAAAGAAATAAGCTTTCTGGGCTTTAATTGAGTTATGAAGTAAAAATAGGATTGAGATCATTAGTCACCAGAGTAACTTCAAGAGTTGGGGAGACTTATGTGAGTCCAAGAGATTTTGATTAAAAAAAAACACTTAAGTCAAAGGTTTCTCTTTAAATCTATTCAAGGGGAAGAGTTAAATAAATGTTCTCTACACTTATTAAAGAATTATGAGTAAGATATATAATTGATTTCAGTTGGCATTTCTTTAAAGTATGCTTTATATTTTGCATCAAGTTTTTAGATGGTGTAAGAGCGACATGTTAATAGGAATCCTTTGCTGCTATATCGAGCAGTTATATTTATTTTATTTATAGCAGTGGTCAGGGGCCGGCCCCGTGGCTGAGTGGTTAAGTTTGCGCGCTCCAGTTGGGTGGCCCAGGGTTTCACTGGTTCAGATCCTGGGCATGAACATGGCACTGCTCATCAAGCCATGCTGAGACGGTGTCCCACATAGCACAACCAGAGGCACTCACAACTAGAATATACAACTATGTACTGGGGGACTTTGGGGAGAAGAAGAAAAAAAGATTGGCAACAGATATTAACTCAGGTGCCAAACTTTAAAAAATAAATAAATAAAGCGGTGGTCAGAAAAAAATTTTTTTCAAAGAAATTTTTCTTTAGAGAAGCAGATAATAAAAATTTTAGGCTTTGTAGGCTATACAGTCTCTGTTACAACTCCCTCAACTTTGCCATTGTAGCTCAAAAGCAGCCATAGGCAAAACGTAAACAAATGAGTATGGCTGTATTCCAATAAAACTACTTACAAAAACACACAGCAGGCTGTAGCTTGCCAACTCCCGATTAAAAACGTAATTAAGAATTGGAGCCTACCAAATTTTCTACTCCCCCACAGGTATGGGGAGCCATCTGGCTAATGACAGCTTCCCAAAAGTGCAAGCTTAGTTGTCAAGATGGAGTAAAACAACTTTTAGAGTGATAATCTTGCCTAACCAAGTATTTAAGCCAGAAAAGACAATGGAGATCATTTTAGATCCATTGCACATGGGAAAGTTGAGGAGCAGAGAAAAGTGACATTTCTAAGATCAGATAACATGTAAGATCCATTTCAGTGGATAACAACCTATATTTATTTCACAGGGAATAGCAGGGAAGCGGGATGAGAACTCCTGACTGCTTAACTCCCGAGATGCCTGGCAAAGGCCATCATTTCTTACTACGGAAAATGACTGTTATTTTACTGAGTTCCCAAACTCTTGAGAAAGATAAAGACGGTGCTTGTTTTGAGGCTTAACATGTGAGTGTAGCCTCACACATCCCTGACCTAAGATTAGTCCTCTGTAAGTGAAGGTCAGCTTCTTCTGACATTGATACTTTAAGAGGGATACAGACTGACCAGTGGGGAGAGAAGGAAGGAGATTCCCACCCAACCTGCCCGATCAGCTAAATCCAACTTGACAATCAATAGAGTGAGAGATGCCATGGCTAAATGTCTCTAAGATTTGCAAGGAAATGCAAGGAACATTTTGTGTTCTATATTTTTAAATCATAGCCATTTTTTGTTATATAGCCAGAATAGCAAATCAGAAATAACATTTTATAAATGAAATACTATTAATATTAATTAACAAAATAAGTACCCCTCTTGGAACTTACCTGGAAGGCATTGAGCAGGGCAAAGATTATATGGAATATCAAGGAAGTGCCTTCTATGAGGGTGGCTATTCCAAAACCCCAGGTCAATCCCAGCAATGGGGTGAGAATGGCAACATTTTTGCTGATCCTCATAATTATGGCCACATCTTGAGACTTGGAACTGCCGATAGAGGGCCTCTGAGTGTTGAAAGCAACAACTAAAACCACAACAAGATTCACAGCCACAATGACCAAGGCTGGGATGACAAATGCTAAAAGGGCTTTGGAATTGTCCCAGTTAAGCCAACAGGCATCAGGTCTCACATAGGCTTTCCTTGGCATTGTGATAGCAACTGTGGTGACAGCGATGATCAACGGGCACCCATAGCCAATGGCAAAGCCAATGACCATCAGGCGGGACTTGATCATCCTACGGAAAATGACCAATATTCCATACATGATGAGCAGTGCTTTGAAGAGCATCCAGAAAAACAGAGAGAGGTAGAAAAAGTGGCTTAAAAATGTCACTGCAACACACCAGTTATAGTCTTGGGGCTTTTTGTTAAAGTTAGAGGCTATGATGAACCACACGTTAGCAATCAGGAGTGACACGGCTATGTTCACAATGCACACATGACGCATGTATGATATCTCCGTCACAACGACCCGGGACCACACTGTGGCTTCAATGATCAGACAAAGAATCAAGCTAAGGATGGAGATGCTGAGGCCAATGCAGGTGACATAGTCCAGGACTTTGTTGTCTATAGATTTGGGGGACATTAGAATGGAAAAAGACATCACCACATTGGTGTAGTTACACCGACATTTCACTTTGTTCCTGACATCCAGCGTCGTTTTACACACACTCTCATCCCATTTCCTTTTCCTAGAGTGCCAGCCAACACACTGGGCCCTGGCATTCCGGGATTTGTTGATCTTCTCAAAGGTGAGTAATATTTGCTTCAGTCTTTCGGGCAAAATCACTGAAAGGACCAGACCGTTTACGGGCCTGGGAAGACTCACATTGTGCGAGTGGGCTTCTTTCAGGATGGCCCCCAAGGTAGGAAAAGCTATGCTGATGGCTTGGGATGTGTTTGGTGGCAGGTTCCACAGCTCTTCCTTGGGAATTTCAATGATTCCTAAGATGCCCTCTGTTGAATTGCTCATGCTCATGGAGAAATTGAAACTTTTCTGTGTGGTATTGTGGTTGATGTGAAACCCTTTCGTCTGAATGAAGAGTTCATCCACGATGTTCTCAGATTCGTTGTGGATGTGGAGTTGCCTGGCAAAGAAATTCACTGACTGCAACAAATCCGAGCTGGCATTTTTGTAAGGAATGAAAGCCCAATTTGAAATGGCTGCTGTGTCCAGGACGTGGTTGGCCACTTTGCTGTAGCTCTGCAATGGAGAAAAGCAGATATTATACTCAGGGTTCACACATTAGTGCACAAAGCTGATTTCTAAAATCTGAAATATTTGAAGATCAAATGATGTGATCTTATTTGACATATTTCTCTTCAAATTCACTGTTTATTAGAATCTCATGGTAGGAAGCTTGCAGGAAGAAAAGTTTAAAAATGCTAAAAATAAAATAAAATATAATAAAATGAAAAGCATCACAGATAAAGTTCACCCGATATCTTACGTGCTCAGGGCAGCATTTCTAAACTGCAGTCTGTGTAACCCAAGTTTTCCACAAGATATTAATGATTGTTTAATGGAGAGGATTAGGGGTAGATTCTGTGGTAACCAGTGTTTGAGAAATACTGTGTATCCTACCCCTGTATCTCCCACTCTTATAAAGAGTACCAAAGTTCGTTCACACGTTAAAAACTCTAAAAGCTCCTGCCATAAGGAAACCTGCTTAACTTTGTTTAACCCAGAGCACCTACATCTGCTGCTCTAGGGATCTCCCTTTTAAAAATGGAAACCCCAGGGGCTAGCCCAGCGGCGCAGCAGCTAAGTTCATGCACTCCACTTCAGCAGCCCGGGGTTCGCAGGTTTGGATCCCGGGCATGGACCTATGCACCGCTCCTCAAGCCATGCTGTGGTAGCATCCCACATATAAAGTAGAGGCAGATGGGCACGGATGTTAGCTCAGGGCCAGTCTTCCTCAGCAAAAAGAGGAGGATTGGCAGTAAATGTTAGCTCGGGGCTAAACTCCATTAGCATTTCTCAGAACAATTGTATTCTACAGAATGAAATTGTAGAAACACTAGAGTAGACACAGTCTTGCTTTCAGTATTTTCTTGAAAATATTGCCTGTTCAAAAATATTGCCTGTATAAAACATGTTCTAACTTCTTGAAAACTTCCATGAACTAGAATGAATTGATATGCAAAATTGAAATAAAATGCCTATTGTTGTTGCTGAGGTTGCTGTGGTTGCCATAGTTGTTACCCTGAAAAGTACATTTGAAATTGTTAAAATGCAATATTTTGAAAACAACGTTGTCAGTTTTTTAATGGAATTAACAAAGAATACCTTCATTTTCTCTTGGGTAACGTTATCAGACAGGTCTGTAGAAATATTTCTTAATAACTCCACTATAAATGCAATATTCCCAGCTGTGGCTTCTGATGATTTCACAACATCAGTTATGCAGGCGTAATCCAGTGGACAGTTCCTGCGGATTCCCTGAGCCACACTCTTGATGGGCTCTGGAGCTCGAAAGTCAAGAATGCGCAGAGGTATGGATGGTGCTGCTACGGAAAGGCGTGATGCACTATTTGAGTCCTGTTTTTTTAAAAAACGTTGTTTCATTCAAAAATGATTAAGCACCTAACATATATCAAACCAAAGGAGCTAAAAGCACAAAAAAAATCCCCTTGGCAAAGACAGACAGAGAAGCAAGTGGCCTTAAAATGTGGTTTAGATGCTGAAAAGTATGGAAAGCATAAGGTGGGGTCACAAACACACAAGAAATTCCACCAAAACTCCCACAGAAATCTGGATCCTGACCTTTCCTATTGGAATTTGCTTTCAGGACAGTGATTTTAACTCAAGTCTTAAAACAAGGCAGTTTTCTCCAGAGATGAGGAGAAATTCTAGAAATAAAATTTGTCTAATTATTTTAAGATTTTTTTAAAGAGGAGACACATGGAATTTCAGGGGGTATAGTTTCTGGAAGTTAGCAGGTAAAACACAGAATGCTAAGGAATTGCAATTTCAAAAAGTTTAGGGGCCAGCCCCATAGCCAAGTGGTTAAGTTCCTGCACTCTGCTTCGGTGGCCCAGGGTTTCACTGGTTCGAATCCTGGGTGCAGACATGGCACTGTTCATCAGGCCATACTGTGGCGGGGTCCCACATGCCACAACTAGAAGGACCCACAACTAAAAATACACAACTATGTACCAGGGGGCTTTGGGGAGAAAAAGGAAAAAGTTAAAAAATAAAAATAAAAAGTTTAGAGTTCACTAGAAAAGGTTCTTTGCTCATTTCCTAATACTTCTACCTAGAATTCCTCAGAATGTGACTTTGGATAAGTCAAGCAAAAATTTAATTCACTTGGGGCTGGCCTGGTGGTGCAGCAGTTAAGTTCACATGCTCTGCTTTGGTGGCCCGGTGTTCACCGGTTTGGATCCCGGACGTGGACCTACGGCACTGCTTATCAAGCCATGCTGTGGCCAGCATACCACATACAAAATAGAGAAAGATGGGCATAGATGTTAGCTCAGGGCCAATCTTCCTCAGCAAAAAGAGGAGGATTGGTGGTGGATGTTAGCTCAAGGCTAATCTTCCTCAAAAAATAATTTTTACTTCACTTAATTCACTTTTGAATTAAGGATGTCTATGTGATTACCTATGCTAAGTGACAGAGACTGCATTGGCAATCCCTTTATCAAACCACTGTCAAAATTTTTGGAAATGCAGAAATCCATGTGCTTCTACAGGATTGGAGGGAAGACAGAGAGCAGTGGTGGTTAAATGAAAGGATATAAGAGAGGTGATTTTTATTTTAACTGAGATTTGTTGAATTTATTGGATTTCTATTCCCTCTGGGCCACACATTTCTCCTTTCTTTTGGTCAAGTGATTGAATATATTAGAAAAGATATCAAAATGAGTTTGATTCTTGACAAACCCAGTTGATTAATTGATTAGCATAAGTGGCATGCAAATTTATCTTTAGAGCTAAAACTTTAACCTCCAAGCATTTACCATTGTGCAAATAAGTTTCAGATATTTTTTTGAGAAAAGATTCTGAGAGGAAGAAATAGACAGAGAGGGGAGGGAAATGTACCTGAGAATTTGGGCAAGGAAGGGAGCACAAGAGAAAAATTTAACCCACTCTGTAGATTTTCCTAAGAGGAAATATGAGACTTATGGTCATGCTGAACAGAAAACACTGAAAATGGCTCTACAACTCCTGGGGGATGGGCTCCTGTAGTCAATAAAATGCAAATGAATCACCTCAAAGAGTGTTTCCACAGAAAGGCTTGTACAGGTTTCGGTTGATTTTTGCCACTTGTTTTGATTACATATAAATCCTATTTCTCCACGAAAATGCTGAGCACACGGCTGGCTGCAGTTGGAAGAAGTGATGCAAGGTCCATGGCATTTCTCTGACAAAGGAAAAGAGAGAGAGTGAGAGAGAAGCCTAATTAGCATTTCCACACTCTGACAGGGGCACCTAACTCATTCTGGGGGTTTGAGGATTGCTTCCCCGAGGAAGGGACATTGAACTGGGTCCTCAGCCACAAGCCAGACCTGCCAGGAAGACTGTGAAGCTGATGTTTAGGCAACATGAACAGCACATGGAAAGGAGGAATCAATGGCAGATCATTCAGAAAGGCTGGGTCAGAGTATCAGAGGAGAGAGGAGCAAGAGATGAAGATGAGAAGGAAAGCAGGGCTCAAGCTGTAAAGGGCCTTGAATGCAGTGCCCACATGGGGGTTACCAGAAAACATGATTGGATTTGTCTTTGAAAGGTAATAAACAATAGCGTAGAGCAGGAAGTAGTAAACTTCCTGCAGAGGTCGAGATAGAGTTGCCAGACAAAATACAGGAAGCTCAGCTAAATGTTAATTTTATTTTAGGATATAGTCAATTCTCACTATTTGCAGTAGTTATATTCTATGAAGTCACTGCCACAAATACTGAATTAGCAAATACTTAACCATCACTCCTCCGGGAAAGACAAAGTCAGGTTCCTGCGAGCTTCTGCTCATAAGATTTTCATCAATGTATAAGCTTCTTTCTATTTAAAGACAGCTTATTTAATATAAGTTGTTGATTCATTAGCAGTGAACGCTCAGTCATTAGCACCGTAACTCGTGATGGCCCATGAGCAAAGCTTATCTAACACACGCATTTTCTCCATTAGGCACATCGCAGCCTTCTTTGGAACACTGAAAAGCACTTCAGCACTATACTTGGGGGCCGTTTTAAAGAGCAATATCACCAACAAAAAGCACAACAATGCAAAACACGTGGCACTACATAGGCCACGAAAAGAACACTTGTTGATAGGAGGAGAGCTGAACAGGAAGGCAGAGCGCCCCCGTGTTCAGCCAGGAACATGCACCTTAGCTGACTCGATGTTTTTGCTGTTCTGGGCACGTCTGTGAATGATCCAAAAAGCACTGTGAGTACTGATTTGGGGGTTACAAATAAATTTCAGTGACTAAGAGAATTTGCAAATATAGAATCCACAAATAATGAGGATCGACTGAAAATATTCAGTTAAACAATGAATATTTTTTTAGTGTACGTATGATTCGTGCGATATTATTCATGGTTTATCTGAAATTGAAATTTAATGGAGCATTCTAAATTTTTATTTGCTAAACATGACAACCCTATGCAGAGAGTAAATATTTTCAGCTCTGTGGGCCATATGGTCTCTGTTGCAACTACTCAACTCTGCCTTTGTAGCATGAGAGCAGCCAAAGACAATATGTAAATGAATAAACATGGCTGTGTTCCAATATAACTTTATTTACAAAAACTGGTGGCAGACCTAATTTGGCCCATGGGTAGAGTGGATTGACTTGAGACAAGGAACCTAAGAATGAAACCATTGAGGTATTCCCAGGAAGAATTGCCTTAGGATGGTGGCATTGGAATGGAAAGAAGCAGATGATGCTGAGAGCTATTAAGGTTTTGAAATCAATAAGATGAGGTGACTGGCTGTGACTCAAGGAATGCACCCATATTTACGGCTTGGACAGCTCTGTGGATGACTCCACTCACAGAGAAAGGAAACAAGTGGGTTTGCATCTTTCTTTGACATCTATCCAAGAGTATCAATTTTTTCAAGTTATTTAAGCTGAGTGCTTCTCAACTTTTTCATCCTTGTAGTTTGGAGATGATGCCATAGTGTTGTTACAGACATTGAATGAGACAGCATCACATACAGCACTTAGATCAGTCTTGTCATAAATGTTCAATAAATGTTAGCTACTTTTCTCCCCTCTTTCCCTTCTCAATTCCACATCTATCTAGAGATTTATTTGCTGCCAAAAATATACTTGGACATGACTGTGCAGAATCAGTTATCCTTACTATTTGGGTGAGAACCACATAATCTCACTATCTTACTACTAATGACGCCCTCCATAGTTTATCTCTCACTTCCTGAGAGTGACCAGTCTCACCAACACAATATCTATCTTACAATCGCTTCAGTAGACCTCTCAGCACCAGCGTGTTACACACATTTAAGCATCCTGAAAATATCTTTGAATGAATCCTATCCTCTTCCCTCTTCTGCCTCTTTTTTAGCTCATTGGTTCAAACAGATTTCCCTTTTGGGCTTTAAAATGACCACTTGTCTTTGAAAACTTGTGGTCTGAGGACATGCTTGCAGTATCCATGTCCTTCATTTACTCTACCCAGTCTCCAAATGGAAGAAAACTGTTCTGTAACCACATACCTTGTATCCTTGCAGTCTTGGGTTTCCCTTCAGGACGTTGAAGTTTATCTCCATCCTGTAAAACATAAATTCCCAAAAGTCCTCTTTACTGTGGGACTCTCCTCTCTCATGTCAACTTAGAGGCTTCATGTGCATATGAAGAGAAAATGTGTTCAAGACTAGAAGGAAAACTGCACCAGGTCCCTGTGCCCATATCACAGGAACATGCTGAGGGAAACACGGATGTGAACACAGACGGAGAACACTGCCCCCCACGAGAGCTAGAAACGTGATGTGGTCACTTGAGCTCTGAAGGGCAGGGTAGAGGATTGGGTACATCTCTTGGAAAGTTTAAGTATCCAGGGAGAATGAGGATTACAGCTCTAAGCTGTTCTCTGTCTGTGTTAACTATACCTGTGAAATGGAGCGAATATGGTCCACCAGATACTGTACACCCTCAGAGAGGAAGAAATGAGCAGATACTAGGAATAATCATTAGGTTGCAATAATAGAATCACAAACTCTTTTGTAGCTATAAAGCACTGTGAAGATTATCTTTAAAAAAACCCACCCTTCATAATATAGATAAGGAGATTAAGACTCAGAGAAGGGAAGCAACCTATACAACTAGTGAGAAACAAAGTTAAGGTCTGAACTGAAATTGCTCAACTGCCAGATTCATGCTTCCTTCTCTCAGCAGCTGCCTGTCTACATGCTCTGTGGCTTGCAAAGTGAGTTTTCCACTATACTGTTGCACCCTGTTGCACTGTGCAACTATCCTATTCCAAGTGGCAGCCACGTCTCAACCTTTCTCTGTTCCCTTCTCTAGAAAACTACTATTAGCAAGAGTAAAATTGTAGTCAATTTAAAATTTCTTTAAAATGACATGTTATTTACCGTGTATCTAGTCAGCTAGGAGAACTGATGGGTTTCACATGGGACCACATAAGAATGGATCAAACTTACTTTTATGTGGATCTTGGATGCATAACAAGAATATTCTGTGACCAGAAATAACATTAAGTAGCAAATCATGGTGGCCTGGGACTTCATTTTCAC
This sequence comes from Equus quagga, assembly GCF_021613505.1. NCBI lineage: Eukaryota > Metazoa > Chordata > Mammalia > Perissodactyla > Equidae > Equus > Equus quagga. The sequence goes on from NC_060281.1 coordinate 18,005,165, forward strand.
ACATTAGGATCTTCACCTGCAATAGAGAAAGAAGGTGAATTTAACTAAAGGTGATAATGCCACACAACTGGCACAGTATTTAGCAGACTAACCAACCACTTAGTGACCCCACTGGGTACTCTGAGATATTCATGCCAAAACAACCTGCCCCGTGAAAGATCACCAATACCGATTTTCAAGCCAGCTAACATATAGAAAAGGAAAGACTTTCTACCAACTGTTGACCTTTCTAGAAATAGCAGACAGGAATGATGGAAGCACCAGGAAAGATGTATGTAAGTTCACCAAAGCATCATTTCCTATTCAATCCACAAGTTTCTTTAATAGTAAGCAACACTTCTCAAGAACTTCTTTTTCCCAATCACTGTTCTAAGCACTTTCTTTGTATTAACTCACTTAATCATGTGATATATGATACTTTTACTATCTTCAGTTTATCAATGGAGAAACTAAGGCACAAAGAATTGAGCAACTATGAGCCCAAGATCATCAGATAAAAAGAGATGGAGCCAAGAGTTTAACCCAGATGGTCCAGCTGGAGAGCCTTTCTTCATTTCTATAGCCGGTTGTCTCACTGATGGCACTACTGACATTTTTGGCTGCATGATTCTTTGTTGCTGGGGCCTATCTTGTGAACTGTAGGCAGTTTTAGTAACATCCCTGGCCTTTGCCTACTAGATGCCAGAGTGGCCCTCTCTCCAGCTGTGACAGTCAAAATGTCTCCAGACATTGCCAAATGTGTGCTGGGGGAGAAAATTGCCTCCAAATGAGAACCACCGTCCTATCGTGTACTCTAGGCATATGGAGTCAAGTACTTAAAACAAAACAAATACGCACATTGTCTGCTGCAGGAGCAAGCATGAAGACTCCCTTTTATGGAGGGATAAACTACTGTACAGAGAAACCAGAGGCACTGGAAGGTAACTCTATTCTTTTGCCACTTCTCTGTTTCTCCCCTTTTACTTGATGGTTCCACCTTTCAAAGCCAAATCTCCAAGAAAGTATCTTTGCAACAGTTGAAATTCATCAATGCCATCAAGATCAGTATCTTCACACTTTTCTCATAGAACAGTGGCACTTAAAACCCCTTATTGGTAAGAAGGTTCTTTAGAATGGTTTTCCTAGAAGTGCAGATGCAGCAAAATGAAAATATCATAGATTTTAGAGTCAGCAATAGCTAAATTGTAACCTTATCTCTGCTATTGATGATTTGTCCCTCACTGAGCCTGTTTTCTGGTGCATTTCATAAAATGTAGGATGATCATTCATTCTACCAACAAACATTTATCAAGTGCCTCTTATTTGCCAAGAACTATACCAGATGCTAGGGTACAAAGGTAAAAGATGCTGTCTTTTCCATAAGGGATGTCCAGTGGGGAACACAGACAAGTCAAACCAATAGTGAGAAGAGAGATCATCTGCATATTGTACCTGGTGAACAAGGCCAGGCAGAAACTAAGCCCTCAGCAAATATGAATTCCCTTACACTCTAAATTCCCTTGTGGAGATGAACTAACTCTAATCTTTCCAGCCCCTGGAGGCAAGCTGTGGCCAGGGAGCAGACAAAACTCACTGATCTGGGATCAAACCCTTCCTGAGTGGAGTCAAGACTAACATGGACTTTCATGACTCGAGGGAGCTGTCTGCTGAGATGAAGAGCCGCAGGAACTGACAGGCAGGCTTCCAAATTGTCTTTGTAAAATTGTCTTTGACTTCCTAATCAATGAACGGGAGGAAAGTGTTTTGATTTATACCATCACCTTGTAGAGCCAGTCCAAGCAGGGGAAAGGGAACATGGCAGAATGACAGGCAAAGTGTAGTAATGGATTTGCATAGGTATTGGGCAACGCGTGTGGAATTCACGGTCTTACAGTGTGTGTGGAAAGAAGTTCTCATATACGCAACAAATAGGGAGATGGGCACATAAGCAATTTGCAATATTAATTTTGTTTAGGTTAGATTTTTAACTGATTATCACAAAAGGATGTACCAGAAGAACCGGTATAAGTTGTCTTAAAAGTATCCATATATTTCCCATATGCCTGTGGCTTTAGAAAATTTTTGACCATGACACAATAAGAAACAGATCTTACATTGTGACCCAGTGTGTATAGACCTGTATATGTATGTATATAGGCAGCCATATATAAAACTGAAAAAATATATAATTTTTATGTTTTAAAACTTTCATGCAAAAATACTTGTCCTGCCTACCTACAGCAAGACGCTGATATGTCCAAGATTTTTATCCTGTATTCCACTCTATTCTATCTAACATTCTCTCAAAAAGTGGTTGGCACTCACTAAATTGAATTCACAACCCTCTAATGGATTATAATCTGCAATTTGAAAAACAGGAATATAGATTATAAGATTCATTTTCATTATCAAGTTGAAAATTGTTCATTTCCACTAAAGTGGTCTCTTTGATCCTTTCTCTTTGCTAGTCTTCACGATTCTATTGAACTCTCCTTCCAAGGTACACGTATTAGGGAGGAAAGATACCTACCTTCAGGATTAGATAATAGGACTGATGCTGAGAGTAAACGGAATTCTCCCCTGGAGAACATTGTTTGAAATGCACAGTTAAATGGGTGAAGGCAAGCCACAGGGAGGCATTTATAAGTAATGATACCTGCTAAACCTTCAGGAGAAGGGCCACTTTTACTGTTCACAGTTTTCAATATAGGAACTTTGCTTAAAGCCAATCTTGCTAGAAGAAAGTCAGGCATTTGGCACAGTCATGTGATGTGATTTATGGTGTCCAAAAATGTTTCCCCAACCCGTGCTGGGGCCTCTAATTCCACAACTCCTGACAGTGTTCAGGGGAAAAGGGATCCAATAGTCATGGCACTTTCTGTGGATCATTGTGCTCTTTGTGGAACATTATGAAATAATGTTGCATTTCGTGTATTCATATAAACTAAGAAAAATTTATTAGCAGAAATATATATGCAATATGAAATCATAAGCATGACCATAAGAAACACAAACTTTGAACTGAGTACAATTGGCTGTTTGGGAGGTTTTAGTTAATTAATTTGCTACTTGATAATTCATGTTATTATAGTCTGGTGTAAGTAACCCACACACCATTTGGTATGATAATTTTATGGTAAATTTCCTTCACTTACTACAAATGTCAGAGGGAGAATATTCAACGGTGTTATTCGAGAAAAGTCATAGCATTCTTACTTTTGCCCAGTTTGATTGGAAGGGATGGCTCAGATGGTTAAATGTTTTCAAGTTAGCCCCAATTGGGTTGTTTCTCTTTTCGCCAGAAAGAGTGGAATAGGAGCCCTCCCATCAGAACTCAGATGTTGGCTGAGGCCAAAAGCCCGAGTGCTCTGCAGGGCAGACAACGAACAGAGCTTAAGGGCTCTGAGAATGAGGAATTAAAAAATAAAAAGAGGGGCTGACCCCACAGCATAGGGGTTAAGTCTGGCACGTTCCTCTTCAAAGGCTCAGATTCATGGGTTCAGATCCTCGGTGCAGACCTACGTCACTCATCAGCCATGCTGTGGCGGTGACCCACACAAAAAGTAAAAGAAGACTGGCATAGATGTTAGCTCAGAGCTAATCTTCCTCAAGTGAAAAACAAGTAAGATTGGCAAAAGATGTTAGCTCAGGGCTAATCTTCCTCAGCCAAAAATTTAAATAAATAAAGAGAAGCATTGCCAGCGTAATTCATAATCAGAGGTTGATAGTTCATGGAACAGAATGGAGGAAGCACACTTTCTTAGATTTACCATTGATAAAGACTTAATAATTAAAGTGAATTTTGAGTTTTGCATAATTTTGAACTGAAAACTTGCTGCAAATACAGATAAAGTACCTCTCCAGTACCTAGCCCAATGCCTGCATGTGGTAAGTTATCTCTTGAAAGAATGAGGGAAAGAAAAGAACAAGGACACAAAATCTAAACATCAAATTAAACGTGGCCAGAAGAGTGTGAACTGTCCAGAAGAAGAGCAGCAACACACGGACAGTACAGACAAGAAGAAGCTTCTAGATGTGAACTTAACCAAGGCCAACTCGCCTGGCTGAGGGGTTTCCTAGTTCCTAGCAAAGAGTGGCTGGAGTCAGTGCCAGGTCCCAGCCTACACGGAGAATCCAGACTTCTTCTGTGTCCATTATGCTTAAGTTACCTTTATACCATTTTTGGACTTCTCATTCACAGTGCGTTCAACACAGTTGTGTGAGTTCATAAAACCCCCAGTTCTATAAACCCCTTGGGGATGGTGACAGAAAACATTTGGTTGGGAAGAACTGCTGCTGGCTATACCCAGTGGGGGAAAATAAAAACAATAAGCCGTAACCCTGACGGAATAGTGCCCTAACAATGCGTATTTATGCCTGGGATTGATGCGTATCATCCACCGCTTGTTTGCCAACAGTTTGTAGCAGGCACGAAAAGCTAAAGAAAAAAAAGATGGAAGAGAAACTTAATGCTGAGGACCTTTCTATACAGTGACTGAAATATTCTATGAATTCAGAAAATCTGCCTGCTTTACACTTAGTAGGCAAACAATACACGTTTGGTGTCCATTGTATTTGGTCAAGTTATTGTGTCCTGAAGTGAATTTCTATGGAACACTCATCTCAAAAAAGACTCAGGCGGTCTGTGGTCAGATGGGTTTGGGAAACAATGTGGAGCAGCACCAGCACCACACCCCCTCACAAACGTACACACAGCAAAGGGCTGAGAATTGCAATAAAAAGACTCTTTCCCTCAGGTTTTACCAAATTTCCTTGATCCTCAAAAGTGCTTTGGGGGAATTTAAGACGCTATTCAAGGGACAATATGTTATCTTGGAGGGGAGCACACCCATCTATCCAGACTCAGGCACCTCACGGGTGTGTTGGGCACCTACCACATGCCAGTCCCTGTGCTCATACCTTCATAGGAGCTCAAGTCACTCACACTGTGACCCAAAGTAGCCCTTCAGAGAGTGACAGTTCCGGCCTTAGTGAATCCTGAAAGAAGGAGGCAATGGACAGGTAATCTGTAACCATGAAAAGAGTCAGAATTGTCCTGAAACATGATGCTCAGGGTAAATAGGCGAGGAAAGGCAAGCATAGATGGGATGGCGAACAGACGTTTGGCGTGATCACAAGAGAGAAGAAGACAGACTCAGACAAGGAGAATAAAAAAGAGGATTAATGAAATTATATAGTATTTGTCTTTCTCCGTCTGATTTATGAGTGGAAGATAAACAAACAAACGAACAGATACAGAGAACAGATTGGTGATTACCAGAGGGGAAGGGGGCTGGGAGGGCTAAAGGGGTAAAGGGGCCCATGTGTGTGGTCGACAGACGGCAACTAGACTTTTGATGGTAAACACGATGCAGACTGTACAGAAGTTGAAATGTAATGAGGTACACCTGAAATTTAGACAATGTTATAAATCAATGTTACCTCAATAAAAAAGGGGAAGAGAAGACAAGATGCAAAAGAACTCTTGCCTGAGGCTCTCTGTGGTGATTAGGTAAACAAAGAGTTAGCTGGCATTTACAAAGAAACTCCCTCCAGTTTCTATGCTAGTCACCCAATAAAGGCAGCTCTGGGTCTTGTTCCTGAAGTGTCTGAAAGATGACATTTCAGAAATAAAAGCAATCAGCAACCTGAACGACTGTTCCTCAGGACCTATAAAGGTAATGTCCCGAGTCCCTACTTTCACAGCCCACCTCTCTCTGTGCATCTTATAAAAGTGTGAATTACCCACTGCCATCCACTTTTGTTTTTTGCTTGATAATAAACAGCAATTCTAGGCTGCTGAACTGGAAGCCAGGCTCCCTACTCTACCACAGCGATTACGTTAAAGAGAGAGAGAGAATAGCTCTTGCTGGCCTCAGAGGCTTAAAGAAAAATGTAGCTAGACCCATCAGTCCCAGAAGGAATGTGTCTCAGGATTGGCCTCCCTGGGGTGTTCACAGCAATGGGCCCCTCCCACAACCCAGCCCGCACTCTAAGCCCTAATGACAAGTGGTCAACAGAGGACAAGACGTCATGCTCTTAGCCCCAGAGCTGAGAGAGATTAGGCTGCACCCACTGGACTAGACAAAAAATCTGGTTGTCACTGTTAGGAGGTGAACATAGAGGGACGTTTCTCTGTCCCCCGCACCCAGCAGAGTGTAAGGTGCATAACAGACACTCAGTAAACATTTCTGGGATAAATGAATGAATAAGGGAATGACCCCTCCAGAGAATGATGCCAGTGTCTGAAGCTTTTGTTTAAAATCACAAGGCAACTTTTCTAGCTTAGAGGGGCAGGTGAGCATCTTTGGAACGCTAGATAATTTTGGAATACACCTAAGTAGAAATGCTTCTGGCCTCCTAGGCACCTCCTGTTTGTTGTATTACCTGGAGCCTTATGTGAAAAAAGGATCATGAGCTCTCATTTAGGTTCAGCAAGAGACAACGCCGTGCTAGATTAGTGATGTCTGCCACGAGCATGGCAATGCAAGTGTCTCTTTCCACACTGTCGCCACAAAGTGAGAACTCGTAAAACATTGTTTCCCTGGACAGACCTGGAAGACCCCGGCTGTTCTTAATCACCATCTCCTATTTGTCCCATCTTCCTTATACCTAGAGCTGAGCTTCGAAATGAGCAGGAATTCAAAAATGCAATTAGTATGCCTGGGTCCTGAAGCTTATTTCCGATACATGCTAGAAGGAACTGCAGGAGATAGCTCACACAGTCTGAGGTACCTGTCTGAACACGCTGTCTAAACACCTGTCTAGACACATTGAGCAAGGGCTGGGGTCAGGAAGAAAGGTACAGCCCAGGAACTGTAACTGCAGTCGGGAAGGAAGGCTGGCGTCAAAAAGTGTGATTTCTCAAACTCTTAGTGCAACACACCCTCAGGTGAGCTGGATGGGAAAGTCTGTAAACTGAGTAGACACTTTCCCAAAGTGTTCCTCTCCACTGAACTTCACCCCAAGGTGAGAGGGAGGGCCTATCCTCACTCGTTTGCTAACCTTCTAGGCAGCAGCTCACCTCGCACTCCTGGGCCAACCCCATTGATGGGAAGGACCGGTTCAGGAAGGTTAACTGGAGGGTGGGAAACTTGCAGTCAGGTGACGCACATTTCAGGTATGTGTGTGTGTGTGTCTGTTTTCCCCTCAGCCGAATTTCACAACTGTATGACTCGTCTACACAGTCAGATGGCTAAACAAGTTGTTTGTGTGTTTCTTGGCCTCAATAGCAGAATGTCTTCTGTCACTCTTACCAGTTCTCCCTTGCCATGGATGAGCTATTTCAGAAAGAGCTTTGGGGGAAAGAAAGATACAAAAGATCTATTACAATCAGAACCCTCTCATCCTCAGCTACTTTAGACAGCTGCCAGCTAAGCTCTTTGCAGCTCAGCAACTTTTCTGAGAATTGCAATCTGGACTCAAATTCTGATAAATCAGAAGAATCATATAATTTCAGAGTTGGAAAGCATCCAGCATTTCACCAACTATCTTCATACTTACATGATTTTAGAGAAATTGATATGTGGGGTAATTGCTTTGCTTTGTGAAGAAAGCTCACTGGAATGCCGGTTCTAAAAAAAAATATCACCTGATAATTCAACATGTTAGAGCTCCCACAAATGTCCTCAGAGTATAAGGAATCTAGGCCATCAAATGGCTTACTGTTGGCTATTCAAAACGAGAGGGGATGGCTTCGCAAAAAGGTTTTGCTGGCAGTACCTGGAAGAAATGTTTCCTTTTAAGTTGATGTAAAGACTGTTTTATCAGCCCCACTAAAAGAAGAAACTACTAAAGAACGCTTTATAAAAAACATCTAGCTTTACACTCAGCCTGAAGGAAGGGAACTGAAAGCTAGTTTGCTCATCCAATTTATCAAGCAGGGGGACGATCGGGGAACAGAGTGTAATTGCCTGACAAGAGTTCTTTGCCATTTCACTCCTAGGAGTGAGCAATTAGAACCTGACGAATGACTTTTTAAGGAAAAACAAATGTAAAAGAGACTTAGGAAATCCTCCAACCATGAGCTAGCCAATTTGTAAATAATGTCAGAGAAGGTTCCTGCAGAATCAAGCATTCCAGAAAATACCGTCATAAATCATCCGTCTTCCCCATTCCGGAATGTGTGCAAAAACAGTCCTGTTGTCAGTAGGAAAAAGGTGTTGGCAGGGTAGGTGTACTCACGGCATTCAGGAGATCCAGCAGCCCAGAGGAAGAGAATCACCCAGCAGGGAGGTCGGCACTGAGCTTCCCACCATCGTGCCCCACCATCACGCGTGCCCACCCTGGCCCCTCCCACACTCTCCCTTCAGTGGCTGTGATCCAGCTTCTTCATTTTTGAAAGTGAAGTCCAGGAGGCCCCAGTGCAAACCAGCTGCCTGTTGTAAGAAGCCAATGTGAGAACTGTAAAGCTGCCCAGGGTTTCAAGGCTTGTATAAGTCTATGATTCACTCCGCAATGGGTCCATCAAGCACGCCTAAGAGAAATTACAGGTTTGTCTTGTCTGAAGCAAATCTATTAAAATGAGTCATTTGTTTGGCTTTTAATTTCCTCATCTTTATCTCAGATGATCACAGGAGACTCTGAGTTGCATGGACTGCACTGGTGTAATTAGAACTCGGGGGATAAAGTGCAAGGTTGTGGCACTATTGTAGATGATGATAAAAGGCTATCACATTTTTTCTGTACTGATGTAGAACTTGGAAAAAAATTGGCTAGGAAATTGATCAGTAAATTGTGATCTAACCCCTACCTTAGCACCAAAGAGATTTTTGTTTTATTTTTTGTTGGCTGGTCCAAGGAGTTCTTGTTGCCCCTCTACTTTGGGCCATGGCCGTGGGCAATTCAGACACTGAAGACAGTCTCCACTTGCAAGAAACTTCATATAATCTGACTTCGGATAGAGTGGCCAGTTTGGATTGTCCTCAACAAAAATAGTCCCACACATTCCAATTCTAGTGTCTTCTACTTATATACCTTCCTGGCCCCAAAAATCTAACACAAACCTCCATTCAAACATTACCAGGGGAAATGTTGACAATAAGTGAAAGGCAGTTTTGTTACAGGTTTTACAGTGATGAAGATCAAGGAGGCAATGTTTGTGGAAATAGGTCGGTTCCATTTAGGTCACTAGTTAAGTACTGAGTCATTCGGGAATTGAAAAAGCCAGTATCATCAAACCTTTGGTTGTGTAAACAAAGAACTTTATTGAATATATTCTATGTGCAAGGCACCGTGCTCTGCACTTCAGGCGTACAAAAGTGAGCAACATAGTGAGTAATCCTGTCCCCAAAGGTTTACAGTCTCATCTGGGAAAGAAAATATATGCACACAAAAAGACCAAAAGTAAATAAACAATGTAACACAATGAATACCGAATATAAAGTGAATGGCACAGGTTATAAATATCATAGGAAATCAGGTGGGGAGAATGACAACTTCTGATCGGACTAATGAGAGAGGAGCACACCGAAGGAACACGGGAAGCAGAGCTCGGACACAGTGTGCCCTGAATCCAGCCCCATGATGCCCCATGATGCACCCTCTGTCCCGGGCAGGGAACGATATTTACAACCATGGTAACACCGAATGAAAGGATCGTTCAATGGCAAGCCCAGATTTTGCTGGCTGATAGCCCTGATATGGAATAGGCTGAATCAAATTCTTCACACTTTTATTTAGAAGTCAACGAACTAACTCTCATGAGAGTGTCTACATCCAAACTAATGCAAAAGGCCATGGCTGTGGGTTTGCTTGTGTTTGTGTGTCTGTGTGTGTGCATGAATTCACAGGTACTCGAATAAAAACAGCTAATCTTTTAATGGCCGATTATTATTTGTCAAGTACTAGTCCAAGTATTTTACCTATGTTTATTCATTTAGTCTTTACAACAACTCTGTGAGGTAGGCTCTATGATCCTCAATTTACAGAGGAGAAAATCAAAGTCCAAGGAATTTAAATAATTTTCCCAAGGATCATCATGTATTAGGTGTTCTACCCACAAATCTGCCTTAGACACTGTTAGCACCAGTTTCTCTTTGAGCCACCTGGCCGATTCACTTCCTCGGTGAGGTGTGAACAGGACAGTGAAAGTGCCTCCACCCAGGACCTTCCACAGTAGCCTAATCCATGCAATTCATTGACATCCTTCAGGATGGGGCAGACTGGGTTGTGGGCTCCAGGAGAGAGGACACAGCTTCTTCAAGAGATTCCCCAATAATTCAGGAGCCTCTCTGTCAGCATCCATGGGCCTTTCTTGGCTAACAAGAAGCCCAAAGGGGAATGTCTTTCCCGCCGTCCTCTCTTAGGGAGTGAGTACATCTGAGTGGAATATATTTTCATACTAGATGTGACTGTTCAATGCACAAAACAGATGAAAGGCCAATCTCTCTTCTCTCACTTGTGCTCAGAGTCCGCATCTGTAAAATGAGACAATTGGACTCAGCCTTTTCTAAAGTTTTTCCAGATTCATAATCCTATAACTCTTCAGCTCCATGAGATTCCTTCCTCACTTCAGTATATTGACTCAGGGTAAGTGGCATTTCTTTGGACTGAAATCTCTGCATTGAGAAACCAGGACTGAGTCTGTCACACTCTCTTCCCTTGAAGAGACGCAACAGATACACTGGAGATGTCAAATTAAAACCACTTTCTGACTCCATTTGAGAAGGATGAGAATTGCTGTCCCAAGATGAGCGATGCCGCTTGAAAGATGACTCGTGCTCCAGGTTGGTGTATTTTTCTACCTTCTGATGACCTCTTTATTATATTTTTGCTTTCTCAAACTTCCCTACTTAGAGGAAGTTTTTTGCAGTAAAAAAAAAGGGAGAGACCTCACTCATTCACAAAGTGAGTCTCACTTTCCTATTTGAATGGAGCACCATCAATACTGGTTTCTTTGTAGAATAATTGAGGGCTAGCCATTGCCCCTTTTCCTTTATCCACTTATTTTCTTCTGCTACATCAGCCTATCTGCCTGCTTTATAAGAGAGCTTCTTTTTTTTCTAGAATGGCTTCTACTATAATACTATTCTCATATCAGGTGGCTCCTGGTTTGAATGTTGAATTTGTTTACATACAAAGTTAAGAAAATGGGCAGCTCTCTACCTGAAATACGACATTTCCCCTTCCTCATCCCAGGTGCCACAAAACCATATTGTTGGTGGGGGTTAATCTTACATTGTCAGAGTAGGCAGAAAGTCCCTCAGTGGCTCCATGGTCTTGAGGAGAAAGGCCAGGACTGGCAGCCAGCAGACTCGGGTTTCTAGCTCTGGCTCAAGACTTGATTAGCTATGACCCATCATTCCAGGCTTCGGTCTCCTTAATTTAAAAGAAGCATCTTGGGGCTGGCCCGGTGGCACAGCAGTTAAGTGCGCATGTTCCATTTCGGCGGCACGGGGTTCACCGGTTCGGATCCCATGTTCGGGTGCGGACATGGCACTGCTTGGCAAGCCATGCTGTGGTAGGCATCCCACATATAAAGTAGAGGAAGATGGGCACGGATGTTAGCTCAGGGCCAGTCTTCCTCAGCAAAAAGAGGAGGATCGGCAGCAGATGTTAGCTCAGGGCTAATCTTCCTCAAAAAAATAAAAATAAAATAAATAAAATAAAATAAGCATCTCTCTGGTTCAAAAGCTCTACACTTTTCACTCTGTTCACAGCCAAAGAAATCGCATCTAGGCCCAAGCCAAGCTGACCATGCAATCAATTTAAATGTGGAGGGGTGGAATATGCTGGCAGTTGGATTGCTTCTACACAAAGAACCAGCAATGACCTACTTAGAGTCAGCCCAACTGTTGGTGACTACTCATGAGGGCCCCTCCCTCAGCAACCCGCAGAATCCAGCCAGGTGACATCCAGCCAGGCCACCTTTGCCATGATAAGCCAGAGGCCAGAGCTCTCTTCCTGAGGACAAATGTGACCCAACAGCATGGAGCCCAGCATGGTATAGGTATATGTTGACAACTGATGGCAGAAAAACATTGAGCAGCACAGAACGGCTTAGACAGAGGAGCTTTCCATCCTTCCCACACTCGCACCCTCCTCCATCAGCACCACAGAGTGGGAGGCTGCCTTCACACTCCCCAGAGGCAAGAAGACAGGAATAAGCACATTTCTCCTGGGGGCTCTGTCATTCCTGGAATGTATGACCTTTTCAAGAACAGAAAATCACAGCTTTAATGTACAAGCAACAAGACCCAAAGCCTCATGACAGCTGCATCATACGCTAACTCTTTCTTTTCTTCTCCCCAAAGCCCTAGTATGTAGTTGTGTATCCTAGTCACAAGTCCTTCTAGTTCTTCTATGTGGGATGCCACCACAGCACGGCTTGATGAGTGATGTGTAGGTCCACATCCAGGATCCGAATAGTGAACCGCAGGCCACCAAACCAGAGCACGTGACCTTAACTACTACCCCACCGGGCCAGCCCCAGCTCACTCTTTCTTGAACAATAAGCCCCTTCGGGTAGAGCCCCCTTGCAAATAGAGACTCTCTTCTCTTTTCTTTTCTTTTCTTTTTCTTTTGTTTTTGAGAAAGATTAGCCCTGAGCTAACTGCTGCCAGTCCTCCTCTTTTTGCTGAGGAAGACTAGCCCTGAGCTAACATCCTTGAATCCAGGGAACAGGATTGTCGTATTGCCTACAAATGCTGAGTTACCACCCTTTCCTCTTGGAAAATACCCGTTTCTTTGTACAAGGCCCTGGGCTGCTGTGGATCTCAGCCACAGAGGCTGCTGGAGCCTGGACGGACTGGAGCGGGAAAAGGAGGCTCTCTCTACATATGTGAGTGCCTCTCTCTGCAGCTCTCTCTGTTGCTGTCTCTGTCACTCTGTATGTGTCTCTCTGTGAGCCCCAGTCCCTGTGTGTGTCTCTCTCCATTTCTCTCTGTGTCTCTGGGTCTCTCTGCGCCTCAAAGCCTCTGTCTGCATCTCTCTGTCTCACTGTGAATGCGGGTGTCCTGGTGTGGGTGTCTCCCTCTCCCTGGCTGGTCCTCTCTCTCTAGATCTAGAGGGACAGAGAGACAGAGGATTGGAAGAACTATCTGCACATGTCTGTACATCTGGGCAGCTCTCTTTCATCGCTGAGTCATCACGCCCCTCGGTCTGCGTCTCTGTCCTTCTGCTTCCCCCTCTGGCTCCCTCTCCAACTGTGCGTCTCTCACTGCCTTTCAGACACTACCTCAGATGTAAATTAGCTTCTACATTATCCCTGAGGCCTCTTGCAGTCAGTGTTTATCATCATTTCTTAATCCTTTAACACTAGGAAAAAGAGAGGGCCCACAGTGGGAAATCTGGAGATATCATTACCATCATAGAGGATGTCCTGGGGAAGGGGAGCTGGAGAGGAGTGGGAGGGGAGGGAGCAGCCATGGAGAGCCGACCCCTCTGCTCACTCCACTCTTAAATATGCTCAGGCTGGTTTACAAGCATTCTCAGACAGGCCTGATTGTTTTACAGGGACAACAAAAATTTTAATAGTGCAAGAATTAGAGATGTGAGTACATCTCTAATCATAGCTAGATGAGAGTCGACTGAGTACGAAGAATCATTTCAACTAAGAAAAAATCATTTCTAATTAGAATTAATCAAATTGTGACTTTTTTAAAGAAATGACATGTATATGGAGACCCCTTTGCTTTGCACTCACCTACCAACTTAGAAGTATGGCCTGGTTCGTTAGCTTGGCCCTTTGGTGGGATGACCAAAGAAATCAGAAGAAAGGTTCTGTTGAAGACAAAAGCATAATTACACTTATCACTATGAGTCTGTTTTTAATTATCACAGTAATCTGAAGCACATGGAGAATTGTGACCTACAGCAATTAATTTTATCCTTTCACTTCACCCTTCTTCTTCTTCTTTTTTTTTTTTTTTTTTTGGTGAGGAAGATTGGCCCTGAGCTAACATCTGTTGCCAATCTTCCTCTTTTTGCTTGAGGAAGATTGTCACTGAGCTACTATCTGTGCCAACCTTCCTCCATTGTGCATGTGGGACACCATCACAGCATGGCTTAATGAGCAGTGTGTGGGTCTGTGCCCACGATCTGAACCTGCAAACCCTGGGCCACCAAAGCAGAGAGCACAAACCCAACCACTATGTCACCGGGCTGGCCCTATCCCTCTCTTTCTTTATGTTAGAACTGCTGACAACACTGGGACAGACTGGTGTGAGAGACCCTCCTCTTCCCTGGCCTGGATCTCTCTCCTGAAGAAACCCCTAGTTTGGGAAGAAGCTGGGGAGAAGGCAGTTGAGTGTCCTGGAGGGAGAGATGAACATTAAAATGTCTCCCAGCCCTCAAATAGCTCCTTCTCAGTTGGCCTGCTGAAACCCTCAACATGACAGTCATCACCTGTGATGCACCTGAAATATCCTTGTGTTTTAGGTATATGTTGGCTAAGACGGGCAATATGTTAACTCACTGGTAGAAATATTGTCATATGAGCATGGCCGAATTCATCAGATCAGATCTAAAATGAGCACAGGCAAGCACATTCATCATCCGGGGTTTGGGGAGTTGGGACTGACACTCTCCAGGTAGGAATCATGAGGGGACAGAGGTAGGTATGGAGTGTAGAAGATTGGTACCTGGGGATCAGATGCCTACAAAACAGGAGAGGACAGACGACAAGCCTACTTCCTCTGAGTAGAGCTGATAAAACGGACTTGCAGCGGCCTCAAGTTGGTGGGCAGAGTAAAGTAAGGATCACAAGAAGTTAGGATAAAAATACCTGGTATCCAGACCAGTGGTTCTTAACCCCGGCAGCACCTTAAAACCACTGGGGAGCTTTAAAAAACATTAAAAACTCAAAAACCTTTAAAAATTTAAATTAAAATTTAAAAAGTCCTATCCCCAAGAGTTTCTGGTTTAATTTTTCCTTGGGCGGGGCTTGGATGGTGGTATTTTTAAAAAGCTCTCTAGGTCTTTCTCGGGGCAACCAGCATTGAGAACCACTGACTCAGACAGTCAACAATGGATAATGAAGTTCTGGATATAATCCTGGCTTACCTTTCAAGTGAAAACACAAAGAGAAGTGGGCAAAATGTTTATTTCTCGAAGGCACTGAAGAGCGGAATTTCCCACTGGTGGCTGAAAGGATGGATAGTGCAAACACACAGGAAAAGGAGCCGTGCTGAGTTGGAAGGGGTTGGAAGAGTCGGACCTCTCTCCTGAGGGCACGGTGGCAGACCAGAGTGAGGTCGTGGGGGAATCCTTACATCAGGAAGGAAATACTTGCAATACTAAGATATCTCAGGAAGGCTTGAAGGAGTGGTTCGCAACCTTGACTATATTAGAATCACCTGGGGAGTGTGTAAAATTCCCGAACCCCTCGCCAAATTGCAGACCGATCTTATTAGAATCTCCGAGGGTGGGACCCAGGCAACACGTTTGGAAGCTTCCCTGTTGATTCCTTGTTGGGCCAAGGTTGACAACCACTGCTTTAGAGAATTATTGAGGTTTATTCTTCAGCTGGAAGGGATGCAGAGGAGTCAGCAGGGTGCTAGATGTGGAGAACAAGGACTTCGAACAAGATCAAAGCTTCGTTAAGAGTAAGGCAAAGGGGGGTGGGAAGATGGAGGGAAGAAAAGGGGGAGGAGATGAAGAGAGCGCTGAAGAAATCAAAGGAGAGGGCCCATCAAGGCAAGGATCATCAGGACATCGGGAGGGGCAATGCACTTACTCAGGGCCACAGGGTGCCAGCCCCCAGTGACCCGTCCCCCACTCTGTGCAGACCTCCTGCAACACCGGTCCACACTGAGCCATGTGGCTCCCATCAGATGTTGGTTTGGGAAATTCTACAACACCTCCTCTCTTGCTGTTGGGTATGCTCCCTGGGCCAACCTGAAATCCCCTTTTGCTTCCATTTAAAAATTTTCCAGTTTTTCCCTCACTCAGAATAGCTTTCCATACAATGTATGGTTTCTAAATTATAGGAATCGAAGATAAGTGAAAGAGCATGCATACTATCCAGGGATGGAAACGTCTCCAAGACACCGCTGAACAGGCTGCTTCTTTTGAAACTCCAGTAACCATGGCAGCTGGCCCCTCTGGAAAATCAAGCTATTAGGAAGTTTCTAGTTAGGGTCAGACTTTGTTTCCCTGGAATTTTCTCACTTTGGATATGGTTCAACCAATTGGAGTCACAGAGAACAAGTGCATTGTCACTGGAACCTGAGACTTCTCATCTCCCATTTCTCTGTTTCGTCACCTGATCCCCTGCTACATGGTTTGAGGTTGGCCCTTCTAGACCCTACCACCTGTCACTCTCCTCTAAATGTAAGTCTACTTTCATCTCTGTGGATGTGGTCCCAGTACTTCAGAAAGAATCTGAACAGCTCAAAGAGGCGCTCACTCAGCACTTCTGAAAAATCCATACCACAAGGTGTTAAAGGAAATAGTTTTAGCAACACTCCACGTGCCAGAGACTCCAACATTATTGTTATCTTGTCAAGCTTTTAAATGCAAACCTGAATACGAAGGCTTTACCTCTGATATTCTGGAGATCCGTTTTGCAGAGGTTACTCGAACCTTTAAGGCTTCTCTTATCTGGATAGTTAACAAAAGGAATTAAGAATTAAAAGATTATAAGAAGTTGACCCACATGCCTGGGCCTGGCAAATGCTGTGGTGAGGGAGTGTAGTACCAGCCAGGTCCTGTTGGTGGGATGTGGACGGTGGAGTGGTCCTAGAGAAGGTGGGGAGAGGGAGAGAGAGAAGAAAAGTGGAGCTTGCACAGGAGACTCAGATTCAGAGGCCTTGAACGTGAACCCAGCGGCTCAGAAAGACAGTTGGCCACAGGTTTGAGGATTCCTGGACACAGCTTTGGGAGTAGTTTTTGGGAGTACTTGAACCGTTGAACATTTCTCACAGTTTGTCAAATCTCCTTTCTAGAGGGCTAAACCACTGTTAAAAAAAAAAAGAAGAAGAAGAATCCTAACAACATAGCATAGGGCTGTGGAACCAAGAAAATAAGAACAATAAGTAATAATTATATTTTGTTATATAATGTTAAAGTTCTTTTCATGCCTGTCATCTCATTCTATCCAGAAAAATAACTCTTTAAGATAGATATTATTATCCCCAATTGACAACTGAGAAAATTAAGACTCCGAGATTAAGTAGCACGCAAAGTCAGTCAACTGCTACAAGGAAGAGCTGGGACTTGAGTTCATGTCCCTGACCGCAGACCATCACACCATTTTCCCTAGACGTCTCCTGCTGGACAGAGGCGCTCTCTTCTTATTTCTACCCTGTCTTCCCTCCTGCTGTATACAGCATTATTCACCTTCCAGGCCTCGTAGAAGTTCCGCCATCACGGTTAACATATGCCAACGTCCTCCAGCTCAGGGTGACTTAACCCTTCCTCGAAAATGCAGCGTTCCTTGTCACACACAGCCTCCAAAGAGGGAGGAGCCCTCCCAGGTTTTCAAGGTCTGTGTACTCGAGGGTCCGTACGTGAAGACATACTGGAGCATCTATTTAAATTTCTTTTTTCTCATTTTTTTTAATTCTATGTTTCATAATGTGCATAATACATACTTTGTAAATTAATAATAAACACATCTGGGAATATATGCTCACTGTTGTTTACGGATCCTAAAAGTTTGAAGACTACCAGTATATTACAACTTTTTGTCAATTAATCACATATGGTCATGTGACACCTTTAAGTATTTGCCTTTTGCAATTTTAAATATAAGAGGGTTTGATCTTGATCGAAGGTTCCAAGTCTTAGAGTTCTTTGCACCTAACACTGGTACACTGATTTGTAATAATGCTGCTGCTGCTGCTTTGGCCACAAACACTAGCTGGTATTAGATTAATGGAAAGACATAATCATATGGTATACAACTGCCTAATACCTTAAATGCTTTCTTTGTGTTTTCACTTGCAAAATAGCATTTGTTCTTTACCATAATCTAGTGGAAAAGGCAGAGGAAGCATCATTTTCTCTGCATTCCATTTGAGGAATCTGGGGTTCCTGAGAGCTAAGGGACTCCCCAGTGGCACACGGCTAGTACATTGAAATGTCAGGACTGCAAGACTACTGCTCTGTCTTTACCTCTCAATAATTTGTATTAGGTTCACATGGTATCCTCGTAAGAAAACGGAAGAACCATTGTGAAATGCCTCTTTCCCAAAGCTTAGATATTAACAGTAGAATAGCACTGATAGTAAAATGAAGTAATTAATTAAATAAAAAATTAAAAATCGACCGTGCCGTGAAGCTGTTGGCATCTACATTTGAGAGGATTGTTTGCTTTTCTTGTTCCCAGAGGCAGTGCAGTACAACCGAAAGCGGATCATCTTAGCAGCCTGAGAAGCATTTGATGTTCTGTTCATTTGTTCAGTTTTTGTTTCCACCACTCACCACCTATACGCTCTCATCTGCGTTTGGATAGATTCCCTTCTCTGAGTCCATTGCTCTTCAAGGTAGAAGGCAGGAACACACTCTCCTAGCCTTCCTTGCAGCTAAGATGCAGCCATGTGATCTGGTCTCAGCCAGTCGAACATGCCAATGCAAGAAGCAGGTGCCAGTGGGCCCCAACAGGCAGGGTGGAGGTGATCCCTGAGGCAGCAGTGGCAGCAACGCTAAGTGAGCATTCACAGTCTGACATTGGCCTGGTAAGCTGTGCTATCTGTGCCCAGCAAAGTGAGGAGGAACAATGGTGTCTCTTGTGGAGCAGTTCTGTGCTGTGAATTGGGAACTATTTCTGGTGTGTAGCCTTCAAGCCAAAGAGAGACCTTCCCGAAGATGACATTATGAGATTTACTAAATTCCTTTGCTGCTACAACTGGTTAGAATGGGTTTCTGTAGAGAATGTGGGTAAGCTACTTAATCACTCTGAGTCTCAGTCTCCTCATCCATAAAATAGAAAACAGAAATACCCAAGATTGTGTACCCAGTGCACATGAAATGCTTAGCCCCATAAGAGCTTGAAAGAGGACAGATATTACTTGCAAACTAAAGAACAGTGATGCCCTGTTAAGCGTCTGCACAAACGATTGAGATGAAAGGCTCTCAATAAGTGATCTTACAAGTGAGTATTTCACAGCCAAGTCCTGAAAATGCAGAAAAAACATGAAGAAGAATTTATAATACCTTCGGATCCAGGATTGTTCCAAACACCAAGATGAAGAAGCCCTGAGAAAGAGAGGAGGGAAGAAAAGCCATTTACAAAATAATAATGGTAATAATAACAAGAAATACCAGCATTCATTATCAGTTTCTATTCCGGAACAGATAAAAATAGTAAAAAGAAAGCTGAAATGAATACAATTTTATTAAACTTTGCCTCCTTTTACGGTCACAACACTAAGATTGACCATTCAACAGATACTGATTGAGGATCTTCCATGTGCCAGCCACTGTTCTAGACACATGGGTACCTCAGTAAACCAAATAGACCAAGGTCTCTGCTTCATACAGGAATACTGTAGGGATTTGTTTTTAAGTTGGGCAAAATCAAAGTTTCTTGCATTTGTCAGAAGCTGTGCATCTCACCAGAACACGGTGGTCAGGCAAGAGTTAGAGAAGATGTTAGGCAATGGACAGCAGCCTTACAATCCCTGAACAATCAGTAATGAGAGAAACTTTCACAGAAAAAAGCAAAAGTAGCCATGCTCAGCTTCCACGAACACCCTCAACCTCCTTTCCCATCCACAACCAAAGACTGATACAAAACTTGCAAAGAAGAATCAAGTACGTGAAGATCCAAAACAGACTGAGTTTTTAAGCACATACTGGGTGCTCAGTTTAGGTGCTCCAAATATGATGATATAGAGGGAATTAATTAGCTCTCATATCTCTTATCATCCATACAAAGACAGACCCCATTAAAGTCAAAAAGGGGCCATTCCTCCACCATTAGAGTCCATTTGAGTTTTCAAGTTTTTTTCATATATATTGGCACAAAGCCACCCTGGAAGAAGGAAGGAAAAGCATTCATCCCATTTTTCAATAAGGAAGAGGAAGCTCAGAGATTCAATTTGCAAAATGCAATGGACAGCAGCATCCATCAGATAAAATTTCTTTTGAGGGTGTGGTTACTCAGGTCTCGGCTCACCTGAGAAGAGAGAGAAGCACCTTTGATTTAGGCATCTCCTTGTTACACTACTCTGGTTTTACAATCGAACGTAAACTCTGACCCAGCACAGGCCTGCTAAGGCACATAGGTTTAATGCAAATAGCATCATAAAGATCTAACAAAAATGTTAGAACCCAGTGGTCATCAGCAGGACCAACCTCAAACCTCTGCTACCTCGATTTGTAAAAGGTCAGCTCAGAGGTGGGGGGCTTCACAGGGACCAGCACATGGCATGCAGCTCATCCATTCTCCAAACACAGTAAAGTACACCTCTCCATTCTGCCAATCCATTGAGCGCTCCAAAGCTTGGTGTGCTTCAGTCAGAGTGCTCTTTTGTTTAACACTCTGAGCCTACAAGATAACTATCGCATTCTATCATTGTGTCTACTAAGAAAATGTCATTGGTGGCATGGTCCATTAGGTTACAAAGTAGCATTTGTATAAAGATGCTTGGGACAAAGACATCCCAGTCTGGTTTTGATATTAGGAATACATTTTAAATCAGAATCGCCATGAATTTTGCCCAGGAATTAAAAGTTTAAAAGATCTAGCAACCACAATTCTAGCCTGTTTCCTCCACAAATATATGTTCCTTTGGCTAAAGAACTAAGAGAAATTTCTCTACTTGTAAGATTCTCAGTTTCTCGAGGTTGTACTAATGATGTTCATATCTTCAACATTTAGCACAATGCTTGGCACGAAATAAATACTCAATAAATCTGGTGTCTCTGTGTATTTGTGTATGTGTGTGTCTGTGTCTCTGTGTGTGTTTAATTGCTGTATTATGAAACCTTCATCCGCATAGCCATGAATACCTAACAGGGAAATATTCCATTAGGGTCACTTCTCATTGGTCCATGCCGTCTTAGGAAAAGTTACACAAAATATCATTCAAGGGGCTGGCCCCATGGTGTGGTGGTTAAGTTCAACAGATTCCACTTTGGTGGCCCAGGTTCACAGGTTTGGATACTGGGTGTGGACCTGTACCACTCGTTAGCCATGCTGTGGCAGTGACCCACATATTAAATGGAGAAAGATTGGCACATATATTAGCTCAGGGCTAATCTTCCTCAGCAAAAAAAATTATATATCATTCAGAAAATGTGGATGGGGGCTGGCCCCATGGCTGAGTGGTTGAGTTTGCATGCTCCACTTCGGCAGCCCAGGGTTTCACTGGTTTGGATCCTGGGCACAGACATGGCACCGCTCATCAAGCCATGCTGAGGTGGCATCCCACATGCCACAACTAGAAGGACCCACAACTAAAAATACACAACTATGTACCGGGGGGCTTTGGGGAGAAAAAGGAAAAGTAAAATCTTAAAAAAAAAAGATAAAAAATGTGGATAAATATTAGTCATAGAGTTTAGTATTTGATTTAGTATCACTGATAGCAGCTTCTTTGCATCTCTTTTAGTAGATGAAGCACAATTTGAGCAGATAAATCTCAAGGTGTTCTCCCAGGTTTTAAAATATGTGCTTTACTGCTATAGACTGAATGTTTGTGTTGCCCCCAAATTCATATGTTAAATCCTAACACCCAATGTGAAAATATTTGGAGGCGTGCCTTTGAGAGGTGATTAAGTGTATTAGTGCCCTTATAAAGGAGGACCAGAGAGCTCCCTGCCTCCTTCCACCACGTGAGGTTATAGTGAGAAGGCTGCTGTCAGTCTATGGACCAGGAAGTGGGCTCTCACCAGACGCTAAATCTGCATCTGCCTTGATCTTGGACTTCCCAGCCTCCAGAACTGTGAGAAATAAATTTCTGTTGTTTATAAGCCACCCAGTCTATATATAGCAGCCCAAATGGACTGAGATATTTACTTTTCTCCCACCGAAACAGCTATGAAGTGTCCCCCAAAACTTACCCAACCCACAACTACTCTCAGTAAATACAAGAGAGGATACCAACCAGAAGTCATGGATTGATAAGGTGAGTAGTCAAGGAAACAACTGACTGCATAATAATACTTCCCAGTAAAGGGGGTGGTTGAGCTTTAAAGCCCGTAGAGGTGCTCCCACAGGGCTAGGACTAGGAAACTTTCAAAGGGTCTTTCTCCTACAACTTTTGGACCTCCCAGTATGTTTATGAGGTTCTCTTCTCCATCTGATCCATCTTCCTCAGATGCCCTCATCTTGGTTCATCCTAAGACTCCGCTTGTCCTGCTTCCTCCTGCTCAGTTGTTTGCGTCTCCCACGTTGGCAGATCTGTGGCTCTCCTTTCCTCCTGCACTGAGCATCCTGAGGATGCCCTAATCCTCTGATATGCTAGTAAATAGCAATAATCAACTCTCCTAATTTGTAGCACTTGCCAGTCTCCATGGTTCAACACTTCCACCATGGCCGAGTCAAATCTACCAACATGACATCACTGAACACTGAGTTAAGAAGAGATGGGAACAACGTTATACAGTGTTTCCACCACACAGATCCAACAGATGCAAATAATCTCAAGAGTATGGTAAACTGTAGACAAACAATTAGGAAGTGATGCGTTTTGAAGATGTATGACCTTTGTTTTTTATCTAATTAATTTAATTACAAGTCTATATAATTTAAATTTTAATGATGTCTGTGTTTACAACCACCTTGCAAAATTTCTGAAAATGTAACAGTCAGCTCTCATGAGCCAGCACAAGCCAGCTCCAGCATACCACCACCTAACGCCCTCCCCGATGTCTGGCCTTCACCCAAAGCCTGCTCTCAGCTTCTCACTGTCCCATTAGTACTGGCACTTAAAGGTGCCCAGTCCTCCTCCTTTCCAGGAGTCAAGGAAGAGACTGAGTTGAAATTACAAGCTGACCCTGTTATGACAGGTAAAGGATCTCATGGTACCGAAATTCAAGTGCTCACAGCCTAGTCCAAACAAAAATCACAGTTAAGGTGGCCCCAAGGGAGACAAGGAAAGGAAAATGCTGAGGAGGGAGACACGAACACCTTAAGGCTTCATGACAAAGAGCCGTGGGGACCGCTGAGCAGAAATTTAGGAATGCCAGGTTTTCACCCCAGTTCTATCAATAACTCGCTGTGTAAACTGGTAAGGCAATTGGTAATTACTAAGAGCTATACAAAAAATGCAGTGTACAATTAATATTTTCTATACAAATGCAAAAAGAACAGGGATTCAAAAGGTGAGGCACCCTTATTATTATTAACAATTATTCTCCAAGGCATCAAAATGTTCATTATAAAATGAAACCATTTATACTTAAATTTTGAAGAAGAAAAATCTCTATTCTCCATTAGGTAACACATTTATTTGAAAATAGTCTTGCTTTCAAATAAGCGTATATTCAGAATAAAAGGAATATTTTAGCGGTCTTTAGAAAAACAAAAGTTTCTTTTCAATTAGTTGCTATCTATATGTGTAACATTCAATATAATAAACTTTGGCTCATTGGTAGACTGTGACAGAAAAAAATTAAAAGAACAAAATTTCTCTCAAGAAAGGAATTGTTGAATATATAACACTGTAAAGCCATTAAAGAGACATTTTTATATATAGTAACATGGTAAAATGCTAGGATGTATTTTTAAGTGAAAAAGTAAGTTGCGTAATAATATACATTGTTTTTTAACCCCAATATTACGTGAAAATATATTTGTATATAAGCATAGAAAACTTGGCAAGGATACAGGTGAAACTATGAACATTGCTTAATTCATAGAGGTGAGATAGGAGAGGAGAGGAGAAACTATTTAGCTTTAACACCACTCTATATGGCTTGCCTCATTAAAATAAGATGGTTTCCAATGGCAACTAAAAATTCTAAAAGGAAGGAAATACAATAAGTGTGCACCTTTTAATACCTGCAGTTATACACGTAGATTTTGGGGAAGTGGTATTGTTTCATTTCTAGACAGGAACAGCTCAGCCTACTGTTAGGCTATTTATGATCTTTAAGTCATTTCAGTCCTTTGTGCTTTCTCATTTATTATTTTATTTCATTTTCCAAACATTCTGATAAAGTGGGCCATATTATACCCATTTTATAATTGAGGAAAATATGACTTGGAAAAGTTAAGCAAATATCCCAAGAGAATGTTACACGTTAGTAATGAGAGAGTCAAGATTTCAATTTAGACCTTTCTGGAACAAAAGTTTATTTTCTGACTCTATATGCTATTCCAAATCCATCATCTTCTATAAAGAAATACGATGCCTCAAGCTCCTGATCACAAAACTTCTCCCTGAATTCCCTCACTTCCTGAAGTCAGAAGCGTCTGGACTTACCTGGAGTGCATTGAGCAAGGAGAAGATAACGTGGAAGGCCAGGGAGCGATCATTGATGACTGTGGCTATTCCGAATCCCCAGGTGAGTCCCAGCAGTGGTGTGAGGATGGCGATATTCTTACTGATTCTCACAATGGCTCTCACTTCCTGGAACATAGAACTGCCAATGGCAGCTCGCTGGGTCTTGACAATCACCAGTGTGACTGTGATGAGGTTTACTGCCACGATGGCCAGAGCTGGGACCACAAAGGCCAGGAGGGCTTTGGTCATGTCCCAATTGAGCCAACAGGCCTCAGGTCGTAGGTAGCCTTTGCCAGGCTCAGTGACTGCAACTGTGACAACAGCAATGACCAAAGGGCACCCATAGCCCACTGAAAAGAGAGATGCCACCAGGACTGACTTGGGCAGTGTATGGAAAACGATCAGGATGCCATAGAGGATCAGGAGAGCCTTGGCAAGCATCCAGAAAAACACGGAAAGGTAAAAGAAATGCACAAAAAATGTTGCTGCCACACATCCATTGTGGTGTGTCATTGGACCACTAAGAAAGGAAGCCACGATGAACCACACATCTGCCATCAGCAAGGTGGCCGCCACGTTAGCGATACACACATGGCGTAAATATGTAATCTCTGTCTTCGTGACTTGGCCCCAGACCAAGGCTTCAATGGACAAGCAAAGGATCAAGCTGCAAACAGAAATGCCCAGGCCTATGTACGTGATGTAAATCAGGATTGGGCTCTCCAAGGTGTGGGGTGACATAAGAATTGAGAAAGAGGTAAACAACTCACTTGGCCTACATTTGCAAACAGCTTGCTGGGAGTTTTCTTGAATCATTTGACAGGCCTGCTGGTCCCATCTGCTCTCCAGAGAGTGCCAGCCAACACACTGCGTCTTCCTCTCCTCTGACTTGCTGATCTTTTCAAAAATCAGTGAGATTCTTTTAAGTTCCTTGGGCAAAATGACAGACAGGACAAGTCCATTCACGGTGACGTTTTCCAAAAGACTGGCTTCTAAGATAGCCCCAAGAGTTGGAAATGCAATGCTGACAACCTGAGTAGGGGAAGGCACCTTCCGAAGTTCATCTCTACTGATCAACACCCTCCCAATGACCTCATTGCTGGTGTCATTCATTCTCATTGAAAAAGTGAAATTCTTTCCAGTGTTGTCTCTGGATATGATGGTGCCCATAGTATGAATGAAGACATCCGATATGTCAATGGGATGTTTATTTATAAATAGCTTTCTTGCAAAGGAATTGATTGAGTGTAGCAGGACACAGCTGCTGTTTCTGTCAGGGATGAAGGTCCAGTTTGAGATGCTTTTGCTGTTAAGAATGTGGTTGGCCATGATGCTGTAACTCTGCCAATGAAGAACTAGCATTAGAATTGCCCTCCTCCTGCTTATGCAATGCCTTCCTATGAGACAGGCAAGTAGGCAGACTTCGCTATGCTCATTTCCGTCATCAGTTCCACTTCACACCTTGGCAAAACTAGCAATTTGCTTACCCTGGCCAGAGTACCCCTTGTGTAATTAACATCTATTAAATCCGAACTGTGTGCAGAACCCTGTACCGGAACAAACCAAATTGGAAATTGATCCAATTCCAAAAGAGGCTGAACCTACTTTTTACTATCCTGTGCTTCAAAGATCAAAAATGAAAGAAATGGATCCAGTTCCATTTCACATTTCTGCAGCGGACATGTATGATTATTTTCTTTGCATTCAGTTATTTCCATTTTAGCAACTTGTTCTGACTCACAAATAAAAGTAAGAAAATCTTTCTCTCTGCAGGACCTAGAATGGTTCTTAGAGGTTTTCAGTAGCCAAAATATACATTGGGAAAGCTTACTCCAACGTCCAATCCAGCACCCAGTAAGTGCTCTCACTAAATGTTTGTTGATTGAATGTGTTCGCTTTTTCCATTCATTTACTCATTCTTCAATGATGATTTATTGAACACTTTCTCTACCAGGCACTGAAGATATTGAAGGGAAAGACATGGTTCTCAGACCCCAAAAAGCTCACAGAATGCTCCAACTAACCTGCATTCCTTTCCTACCAAAATAACACTCTACTGAATAGTCAAGGCCACTCACCCACATCTTTGCCTCATCGACATCTGTCAACAGCGCAGTCGATATGTTGTGTAAGATCTGCACAATGACAGCGATGTTTCCCGGGATCCGGGGAGACTGCTGAATCTTCCTAATCACACAGGAAAAATCCCTCGGACACTTTTGCATCAACATTTCTGTAATGGTCTCCGGCTTCCTGGCATATTGGTCTACTTCCACAAGTCCTCCAAATGGTCGAACCAAATACAAATCCGCCTAAAAAATGTCAAAAAGAAAGAAGTTTTTATGATGTTACTTTTGTTTGAAATGTAAAAGTACCTTTACTAAAGTTTAGGGCAGCCTTATTACACAATTATGCATCGCATAATGTTCTTCTGTCTTACATTTTCAAAGTCACATCTGCTGTAGATTAACTTGCCCAATATTAAGGTGTATGAACAGAAAATGAGCTTGCTAACTGGCTACTCCTTAACACTCTTCCTTCGAAATAGCAACTGTTATCTTTAGCTACCACCTCGGACTCCTTCTGTGTAGATACACTGCATGTACTTCCTGTGCTTAGAGGTAAATTTCCAGAGCCATTTAAGCTTATTTCTACTATTCCTGATGGGCAAAGCATGAGACGTGAGCATATGTTAAAAGTAGAAATTCTGGGGCCAGCCTGGTGGTGCAGTGGTTAAGTTCACCCGCTCAGCTTCGGCAGCCTGGGGTTCTCTGGTTCAGATCCTGGGCGCAGACCTACACATTGCTTATCAAGCCACGCTGTGGCAGGTGTCCCACACACAAAATGGAGGAAGATTGGCACAAATGTTAGCTCAGGGACAATCTTCTTCAGCAAAAAGAGGAGGATTGGCAGCACATATTAGCTCAGGGCTAATCTTCCTCAAAAAAAAAAGAAGAAATTCTGAGGGCTAGCCCAATGGCGTAGTGGTTAACTTCACGCACTCTGTTTCAGCAGCCCAGGGTTCATGAGTTCAGATTCTGGATGTGGACTTACACACCTCTCATCAAGCCATGCTGTGGCAGCATCCCTCATACAAAATAGAGGAAGATTGGCAGAGATGTTAGCTCAGGGCCAATCTTCCTCAAGCACAAAGAGGACGATTGGCAACAGATGTTAGCTCAGGGCCAATAATTCTCAACAACAACAACAACAAAAAAGAAATTCTGAGCTAGATTTGGATAAATCCGTTGGAACACCAAGACAGAAGAATGACTGAAAATAGAGATAGACAGTGTCTCCCACAGATTCTGGCTATGGGTCTCACACTTTAGAGCAGGAGTAGTGAACTGTGGCCTTAGACCAGCTGCCTGTTTTCTGTAAATAAAGTTTTTCTGGGACTCGGCCTGCTCATTCCTGTAAGTATTGTCTGTGGCTGCTTTCACACCACAGCAGCAGAGGTGAGTAGCTGCAACAGAGACCACGCGGCCCACAAAGCCTAAAATATTTACTATCTGGCCCTTTAAAGAAAAAAATTTGCCAACCCTTGCTTTAGAGGACCCCTTTCTGGCCCTTGTCCAGCCTGGCCCTTCACATGGAACAAGGAGCCCACGGGCCTAGAGGCTATGCCTACCCAGAACCCAAGGCCCTGCTTATAAATATTCAGATTCCCTGCTGGACAACTCCACTCCCCCTTCCAGGGCCCTCGTGGGGTTGTTCCCTAAGTCTGTGCTGCCAAGAATGGACCACACCACCAGTTGCTCACCCTAGCCTGAGAGGTGGCAAAGGGATCCCTGCTTTCAGGGTTATGGACGTGTGGCCTTGGCTTTCCACCACCCTCGAGGTACAAGATGGACTCTGGGCTGGGAAGATAACAGAACATATTTTACGTAGCAGTTTGTAAGCTTGACTTAAAGCTCTTAACTGTTAAGATATACGGTCTGTGGGTCTCCAGGAGTATCTTTGTCCCAGTCCCTCAAATTAGGGGTGGGCCTGGTGACAGACACCTGGGGTGGGCAGCCTTTTGAAGTCTGGTCAGGGATTTCAGGTGTAGCATCCACTGGCGCTCCCCCTGGCCTCCCAGGAGATGGGAATGTATGTAGGACAAGAGAAATGCTAAAGCATTGACTCCTCTGAAGGACTCAGGAGCTGAAGCTCAGAAAGGTCAAACCCCTACTAGAAGATGAGAAAAAGAACCAGAAGGAGAGGAAATAACAGTTGACCTGATTTTATTTATTAAAATTTGATTTTAAAAAATGAGGTGCCAGCCTGATGGCGTAGCAGTTAAGTTCACATGCTCCACTTCCGCAGCCCAGGCTTCACTGGTTCAGATCCCGGGTGCAGACCAATATACCACTCATCAAACCATGCTGAGGCAGCATCCCACATATGAAATGGAGGAAGATTGGCACAGATGTTAGCTCAATGACAATTTTCCTCAAGCAAAAAGAGGAAGATTGGCAACAGATGTCAGCTTGGGGCCAATCTTCCTCACCAAAAAAAAAAAGTGTAATTGCTTAAATATATGTGGAAACATGCTAATTTGTTTGACAATGAAGTCTTTCCCTTTGGATCAGCTTCCTTCTCCTTCCTGAGCACAGAAATCACCTGGGGATCTTGATCAAATGCAGATTTGGATTCAGCAGCTCTGGGAGGGGCCTGAATTCTGCATGTCTAAAAGTTCTCAGGATCGGCCCGTGCTGCTGGTCGGTGAAGGACACGTTGAGTATGGAGGCTTTAGGGTATTAAAGCTAAGAGTGAAGTTGGAGAAGTGGGTCATGATAACTCTAGACAGTTCTTCTAGCTCTGACCTAAATAAGCAGGTTCCTTTGTGCCATGAAAGGGTGCGGGAGACTGGAGCACAGACTCCTGGATGCCCAAAGTGAAGTCCATTATCATATAGAAAGAGGACAGGTAGGTGATTATGTATTCATGTACATATTCATGTGCTTACCTTCCACCTGGCCTCAGGCCTTCCCTCTCTTATTGAGCGCAATATGCATTGCTAACTGGGGACTCCACTTTGCAGTGACAAAATGGATGTTACCTCAAAGATGTTGAAGGCAGTAAGAGTCCGGCAGGTGTCCGTGATCTTGTGCCATTTCTTTTGCCTGCATGAAAACCCCATATTTCCCTGAGTGTCTGGAGGGCAGGGTTGAGTGCAGCGGGAATTGTCCACACAGACACCATCGCATACACCTGCGAAAATAGAAGGCGTCAGCATGAGATGGAGAGGTCTGGGCTCTGGGCTACCCCCTCCAGTCACCAAGGTGTCAGCGCAGTGAAGGTTCACAAATCCTGTGGACATCAGGTGTCTTTTCTTTGTAAAGTGGAGGAAGATTGAAACAGATCAGTAATCGTCGTATATTTCAGTGACAAGCTCCTATGGTTTCAAAAAAAATCTCATCCTTAGCTCAAATGTATAAAACAGACAAAAGTGGAACTGTCCCAGCTGAAGTGAGAGGGGAAAGCCCATAGTTGGGTACGTTCTCACAGGAAGGCCACGGCAACCCCCTGGGTACCTTCTGAGATGCCGATAGCTCCCCAGAGGACAGCTTGGAAGCCACGGCCCCTGATGCTCCCTCAGAAACCTCCCAGCTCCAGCACTGTGTCATCAAGGACTTCTCCCAGCCCTGTTCTAGCCTCCACTGCAGTCTGAGTTGGCTCAATCCAAAGGATTTACGGCAAAGAATCCTCAGGCCAGGACGGAGCAGAGCATGCTGGAAGGAGAGGGGAGCAAGAGTCAAAGGCACAACTGAATAGGAGAAAAGTTACAAAAGAGTCCAAATGCAAGCCATCGAGGAGCCCCTTCTGCCACGCCATAAGAAAGAGGGCTGAGAACGGCTCTCTGTTGCAGTAGGTGAACAGTAAGACTTCCATTTGATCAGTCACTGCTGCCAACATACCGTGTGGCCTGGCAGACACCTTATCCTTGTTTTTGCTGGCAGCCTAGAAAGGGAAAATCAAAATGCACATCAAAATCAGTGGATATGCCAGCTCAGCGATTCACTTCAGTCACAGACAACCACACCAACAGTCACTGACAACCACCTCCGAATCAGCTCTGAGCCCAGAACCCCACCAAAAGCTACGACCATGAAGCATGGCCCCATGGCCCCATGGCCCCATTTCCCCTTCCGCCTGGACAGCTTCCTCTCCCGCTGGTACTCAGCAGGAGCCCTCCTTCCAGACCAGTAAAAATGACCTACGTTCTATCCAGGAAACACAGCAGGAGAAGAGGTGGACTTACAGGGAGGTTCACAAAGGTTGAGCTTCAGAATCCCTTGCTTGTACGGGCCCTGCAAAGCCCTGAGAGTCTAGCAATGTTTTCACAGGATCATGTTTTATTAAATTTTCAAAAGCAAAATAGTTTAACTGCCATCTGTTCAGACCCTTATTTTTTGCCTCACCAACTCCCCCTCCTTCAAGCTCTCCCTCATTTTGGAAAGCACCGGAGAGGCTGTAGCTATTAATGGAAACAGCACAAGTAGAAGTTCAGTTGAGGATACATTTAGTTTGGCTTTAATAGGATATACTTATGTAATTTGCAGTCATTTCCTCATTACAACAGGGACATCAACACATAAGTGGCATTAATTCCAAGAGTATTACAATCTGCCACAGAACAAGAGAATCCTAAATGTCATGGATACCTTGCAGCTTAAACCTGTTAGAGGTTTTCCAAAACTTGACACCAGTCTTACGTATTTACATGGCATTACTAATAATGAACTGAGAAGCTGAAAGATATTTTTCTAAATTAGCAATAATAAAAGACAAATTTTATCAGCAATGTTAGAAGAAAGACCAAATAATCTTTCTATTCTCTCTATAGAAAAAAATATTACAAAAATTATTGTCATGCAAATATGCAGCCAAAAATGTAGGGAAAAAATGTGGGTAGTTCATTAATAAAAATATTGTTATTTACTGAATTTATTACTGAATAATGCATAGTTATTGAATGTAACACTCTTCAGCATTTCTAAATTTGAAATTTGTTGTGATTACTTTTCTCATTCTAAGTAGATATTCAGTTTTCCCTTAATTTTTATCTCTACAATTTTGTATTCTTTTTCTTTTTTTTCTTCCTTTTCTTTTTTGGTGAGGAAGATTGGCCCTGAGCTGGTATCTGTACCAATCTTCCTCTATCTTATATGTGGGATGCTACCAACCCATGGTTTGATGAGTGGTGTGTAGGCCTGTGCCTGGGATTTGGATCTGCAAACCCTGGGCCACCAAAGCAGAGCACATGAACTTAACCACAATGCCACTGGGCCAGACCCTTGTATTCTTTTTCTTTAAGGGAGCACCCCCAAAACCTGGCTTCCTGCTATCATGAGCATTCCCATCTCTCCTGATTAGAAGCCCCTCTCTATCCCCTCATCTATATCATACTGGACTCTTCACTGAGGAGCAGTGTCACATTGTGGACAAGGGGTGCTCTCTGGGAGCAGATGGCTGGGGTTCAAGTCCCAACACTGCCACTTGAGATCTTGGGAAAGTTCAACTCTCTGAGCCTCAGTTTCCTCACCAACAAAGTACGGGAGGAACTATCATCTTATAATTGTATGATACCTTAGAACATTTTTATGAGGAATAAATGAGATCATCTACGGAAAACACTTAGAACAAGGCCTGGAATATTGTCAGTGATATTTAAGATTTAACTATCGTTATTCTCTGAACATGAATTTACTGAATGTCTATTACATAAAAAGCTCAAGTTCACCTCTTCCAAGAAATTTTGCCTGATCCAGTTCTAAATGATACATCTTTTCCTATCTGGCTCCTGTAGGATTTATTATCCAACCACTGTACCACTCATTCAATGCTTGGGATATACCCACCTGACCTGTTATCTTGCTATCTAACCTTTTTTATATATGCCTATTATTTTCTCAATTATATTATAAGTTCCTTAAGAACATGGATTGTGTACTGTGCTTCTTTATAACCAAGTAGCTAGTTCTATGTCTTGCACATATGTATATGTATGTATATATACATATTAGCATGCATGTATACACTGATGTAGGGGGGTGGCAGTTGCTGAATCTGCCCGTTTCTGCACCGGAAGTTCACTTTCTAGTGGCTGAGAAGAGCCTTGGTACAATTACTCCACTTGCATTCCAAAATCTAAACCTTTGGGGAAGGAACTGGAAATTCAGTGATTCAGCTGTGTGACTAACAAATGGAATTCACGTCCCTTTCTCCTTCACAATACTGTTTCTCTCTATGCTATCAAGAAACAAGGCTAAATCTTCCATTTTCTCTACCAAATGAGAATTCATGGAGAATCTGAGCTGAGCAGTTGGGATCTGTCCAAGGTGAAGAAGATAACACTGAGGGTTCGTGGAACACAATAGCCTTCGAAGCCCTGATGTAAGACGACATCGCATTTCACAATCAAGAGAGTCAAGGCTTATTATATCCATGGAAGAGTTAAAGGCCTTCTGCTGAACAAGAATGTTATAATAAAATTTCTAGAGTTTC
This sequence comes from Equus quagga, assembly GCF_021613505.1. Taxonomy (NCBI): domain Eukaryota; kingdom Metazoa; phylum Chordata; class Mammalia; order Perissodactyla; family Equidae; genus Equus; species Equus quagga. Next base: position 18,037,975 of record NC_060281.1, read on the forward strand.
GGAAGACCTTATAGATCAACCAGTCCAACCCCCTTATTTCACAGATAAGGAAACTGAGTTTTGATAAATGAGGTGACTTCACAAGGCCATGCTGGGAGTTCCTCTTAGAGCAGGGACTAGAATTCAGCTCTCCTAACTCCTGCAACACTGCTCTTGCCACCAAGCCAGCCCACGTCCAAGTGGAGAAGGCAGAAGAGGTTGTATAAGGAAGCATAAGCATCTCAAGATGACCTAATCACATCTTGATAGGGCCATGGTTTCCTAGACATCACAATAAAGCACTTAAAAGTGGACAACTCTGGACAATTCTTGGCCCATTAAACAGACTCCAGTGAAGTCACATTATATTAATCAGATATGTGGGCAGAAGGCCACGGTATGCTATTTACTAGGAATTCTGGAAACTCTGCCTTCTTAAGTGAAGGACTTGATTCACTTCTTCCCAGATAATCTGCCAAAGCACAACCACATACAACTCCTTCTGGTCATTTCATTTCTAGGGTGGCATCCTCTATGGGCCACTGTAGCTTCAGATGCCAACAATCCTCAGCCTAATACTGTGAAAAAGACACATGCAAACCAGTGACCTGCTAAACCTGCAGAGCTGCCTGAGGGAGTGGGCGGGTCAGGAGCGGGGTGGCCCGAAGCTCAGCGTCCGGCAATGTGCAAATTGAGAAGAAAAGAATGGAAAGTTCCTGGTAAGGTTATCCCAATTATCAAGAAAACAAAGCCAACCTCCCAAGCTCTGCCTCCTCACCAAGTCCTGTCTTGTGGGGAAATGTGGATGAAAAAACGAAGAGAGGAGACAGTACCAAGCTGTGGGGTTGGGCTACCTCCCGGACAGGTTCTTTCTGGAGGAGTCTCAAATCTCTCCCAGTGTCGGAGAGAAGGGCAGCCATGGAGAAAATTCCCATCTAGGGGCAAACTACTTAGAGGGCAAAGTGAATGTCATTTCGAAACTCCTGGAAAGAATTTCCAAAGTCATTCTTTCATAAGGAGGCTCTTGTTAAGAAGGCACATATTAAAATGGAAAGAGCAGGAACAGAGGATCTGAAGACAGGGGTCCTGGACTTGGCCCTGTAGCTGAGTAGGTATGTGACCTCAAGTGAATCACATTCCACACTGTGGGCCTCAGTTTCGCTATCTAGAAAAGAGGGAATGGGGCTTCACCAGTTGATCTCAAAGCTCCCCTCCAGATCTTGTGGTCAAATAATAATCCTCTCGTCCCAGGAAGCTCAAAATACTTTTATGTCCTTCCCTCTCTCAATAATTCTGTATACCTAATTTTAAATAAGTAACTAATAGAGAAATTAAAATGACTTGTGGTATGAGGGAAAATATTCCAGCGAGAGCCATAGGACTCACTGCCCCACAAATAATACATTGCTACAGACTCCACCCCAGTTAGACCTTGATTAACCATTGACTATCTGAGTCACTCATTGTTCCTTCCAGCCCACCCATGGTGTTCACTATCAAGTTTCTCAATGGAGGTACCATTTTGGTGGGACAATGCTTCATTGTGCCAGACCATTCCTAGGTCCTGCCCACTAAATGCCATTAAATATCTCCCAGTCGTTGTGACACGCATCACCACCTCCACATTTTCAAGTGCCCCTAAGGAAGTGGCACCGCCCTGATTACAAGCAACTGAAAGCTTCACCATCAATGGATGTGGAAAGAAGAGCTTATCACCCTTAAATCATTTGAACTCATGGCATCTCAGGAACTTAGAGAAAAAGTTGATGGGAAAATAGTTGGCAGCTATTGGCTAAAATGGGTTTGGGTCACCTGAGGTGCAGTTTCCTCTGGCTGGACCATTCTACCAACCACTATCTTCTCCCTACACTGCAGCTCAGATAACTGAGAGCTGCCTGACTGATGGGTTTTATTTTCCCCCTGCTCTCCCCACGAGTTCATCCTCCCACCTCCCTTTTCTTACCTGGCATAATGCCCTGCAGGACTCTGTGGGCAAAAGAAACACTAAGCAGTACAGCAAAAGCGTATGAGTCATCATCTTCCACACGGCTGCCTTTCTGGCTTCTACAAAAATAAATGAAAAGACAAAATGTCTCCGATCTGAAGCTTTCAAAGTTCATGCTACTGCAGACCCAGTTGGCTTAGGAGACTGGGTTCTGTCCTTGGTGCTGTCTCCTCAGACTTCTCTGCCCCAGAGGTGGCGTCGCTGAGGTCTCCCATCAATTTCACCAGGAGGCTGCAGGTGTGAGCGCCCGCCGGCGCTGGGAGGCGCAGGTAATTGCTCTGATAACCTCCGCTTCTGCTATGGCTTGCACATGACACCTAATGTGGGAGTCCCTCCAAAGGAAGCTGCCTGCTTGGGTGTGATAAATAACAGCCCGTGTTTGGGGAGCAGGAGAGATGGTTCACTCTCTGGGCCAGGCAGGGCTGAGAAACGTGTGGGTGGCTACAGTGGAAGGCAAGCTGGGGTTCCTATGTGCCAAGTCAGCCTAGAAATATCTTTTGAAGGAGAGTAAGCACCAGGTTTGGTCTATTATCCCTCATTCCCACCCGAGTTTGGAGTTGCATTTTCATTGGTAGGTAGAAACTTTTTCAAAACTGATCTTAGATATAGCCTGTTACTGTTATTTCTGCCAAAACTGATGTCAAAACTATGATGATTCCTTGCCACCTAGAATAGTGCTGGACACACGGTGGGCACCAAATACACTCAATAAAGGAAGAGGAAAGGAGAGAGGGAGGGAAGAGGTCGGGAAGGACTGACGATTTGCTTCAGGGTCTATGCTCCATAGAGGACTCACCTAAGTGAAATGTTTAATATTAAATTTTAATACTTTTCATCCTGAGTGAGATCCTGTTTGAAAGGTTTTTGTTGTTTCTTTGCTTTTAGATGGAAGGATTCAGAAGGCTTGGATGTCATCAACAAAGGCCAGGAGCTTTGGCAATTGGTTGACGTTTGCTATTTGATCATGTTTAGCCAAAAAGAAACAGTCTTTATCCCAACTATGCATAATTCTATAGCAAACCATGCCATTATTTTAAAGACGAGGCACAGATGCATTCTTTAATTATGTTTCCTGCACTGAAATACTTACCTAGCTGAAATTCCACTGTAATCCAAAGTTTATTTAAAATGTTTTGCGTTGCCTGTTTCAGCCTGTTAATGCAGTTTTCTGAAGGTCCATAGTTTTTAAGCAAAGGGGTCACTTTGTTACTCATCACTTTTAAATGTATTTAGCAGCAACACAAATGGATGCACAATTTCAAGTAAATTGTAGTCATGTTTGGAAAAAATTAAAACCACTGATGAATTTGTTGACACAATTCTCATAAAATTTGAGCATAAGTCCATGTTTCTCTGAATCACATTAACTTTATATTAAAATTCTCAACATACAGAATGTTGTTTCTCTTAACTAAAACTAGTTTTAAAAATGATTAAAGAATGACACAAGATAACAAACGTTCATAGAGTTAGCACTACTCAGCCCAGACACTTAAATAGATTTTTTTTATTTTTTCTTATTTTTCTTATTTTTTTTGCTGAGGAAGATTTGCCCTGAACTAAAATCTTTTGCAAAATAAAATCCTCTGCTTTGTACGTGAGTCACCATCAAGGTGGCCACTGATAAACTAGTGGGATACGTCCACCCTCCGGGAACCGAACCCAGGTTGCCGGAGTGGAGTGCACTGAACTTAACCACTAGGCCACCAGGGCTGGCCCTCAAATAGTTTTTTTTTTTTTGAGGAAGATTAGCCCTGAGCTAACATCTGCTACCAATCCTCCTCTTTTTTGCTGAGGAAGATTGGCTCTGAGCTAACATCTGTGCCCATCTTCCTCAACTTTATATGTGGGACGCCTGCCACAGAATGGCTTGATAAACGGTGAGTAGGTCTGCGCCCACGATCTGAACCAGCAAACCCTGGGCCGCCGAAGCAGAACACACAAACTTTACAGCCACACCGCCAACTCAGCCCCTCAAATAGATTTTTTAAAAAGGAATGGGGGAGGAGTCGAATGATTAAATGAGGTCATCAAATCAAGATGAAAACTATTCTGTTTGCTTAATGTTTTAAGGTGCTGTATTGAAAAAATCCTTTCTTTATTTTATTGTCATTTTGTTTTAAATTTTAAATATAGTTATGTTTTAATTCTTACCAAAATGCTTTTTGATTATTACTAAAATTATGTTTCTATGTACGGCAAAGTGAGGACTTTGTGTTTTACGTGGCAATCACCTTCACTAGACTTTGCAGTTTGGCCCTTTTGACCGTTATGCTGCTACCTGGAGCCCAGCATTTTCTAACACCATCTTTACTGCTCAGGGCTGTCTGGTCGTGGAAGAACTGAGGACCACAACGCTGGAGTCCTGTCTTTCCCCAAGTTTTTTCTCAATGCATTTAACTAGAAGGAACATTTTTCTCAAGTTGGCTTTTCTTGTATTTCACTTATAAAACTCATTGCTCTCTAAATAAAGTGGCGTGTTTTAATCTGGACTTAAGTAAAATCATTTTTCTTCCAGATTTGTTGCTATGAAGCCATAGTCATTTGCCCTTTTTCCAGTTCCGTGAAAGCAGAAAGTCTAGAAGAAGCCAAACAGTTTAGTGGCAAAATATGAATCCAGCATGAATCCAGTCTTTTAACCACCCACCCCCTCATCCACCCGCCTCAGCCTCCTTCCTCATTTTCTTTTGAAAAGCCACAGGTCCCTGAGGGTTCAGACCTCCTTCCCCCAGCTCAGCCCCACTCCTTTCTGAAATTCAGGAGTAGCTGGAGCGCAACTCTGGAAATGTTGATTTCACATAACCCAAGACAAAAATTTCGTTACAAACATTCATTTCAGAAAAGGCTTACCTCCCAAGAACATGCAACCTGAAAAAACAGGCACCGCATGTGATTCACACCAAAAAAACATGAAGCAATTACATCCGCACCAAAATTTCACCAAGTAAAATGTGCCAAATACAAAGTCTTGGCATTTTTTTCTTAATTAAGAAAATGCCTCCTCCCTCCCTTATAAAAAGAAATAAAAGAACGGTGAAGTATTCCAGTACAGTGACTAGATCTGCAAAGAGATAATATTTCCAACCCTCCAACCCAGAATGTTTTCCCATTCTCTGTTGTCTGCTTCCCAAATCTGAAAAAGGTGCTTAAGATGTTAATCTATGTGTTTATTCAATGAACATACAATGAGCTCCTCGTTTCCAAGCCATGTCCTAATAGCTAGAAATTAAACCGCCACCAGGATGACTTCTTTCCCTGTTTCCTCACACCTCCGGGAAGTCACAGTCTAATGGGGTCTCTGAAGCACCGCAAAGGGGTTGGTGGGTTGGATGGGGTTTGCTCCCTAGAGATCTGCAGACCCTCAGAGTCAAAGCTAGTCAAAAAGACATGACAGGAAGCATTCCAAAGTTCCAGACTCCACAAAACAATTCTCATCTTTGTTCACAATTTAATTTCGAAATCTCTCTTCCTATCTCTATTAGAATTCCTCCACTCAAATATCATATGGTTGACCAGCAGCAGGCACAGCTCACTGACGAAAGACAAAGTGGGCAGAAAGAAAACATGGCAGCTGCATGCTGGGACATGTTCTGTATATGGCCCCATCAGAAACAAACATTTGCTTGATTTAAACATACACTCACACACACAAGTGATAGAGACCAGAGCAATTTTATAGGGTGGTTTTGCTAAAAAGCTCTACAACTGTAACTCTTAAATCTTGATTAGGAAAAAAAGAAGGTAGTGGAATAGCAATCACAGCAACCACAGAGGAAAACAGAACTCCAGACAGAACTTTATCAGCCACCCAGGAGTATTTCAACCGCCAGCTTTGTCAGCTGACAGTCTGCGGCTGCTACTTGCATAATTAGGTTTTATAGAGATTTGCTGAGGCTTCCAGTGAGATCCACAAAATGCGATTGAAGTTCCCAGACAGACTGTGGGAATACACTTCAGATGATCTCAGGGGTGGACGCTTCCATAGCATCATTTAGCCATCCCACTGTTTCGTCTCTAGTCAGTAGCCAATCGCATCCCTCCTGCCTGAATGCAGACATTATGGAAGGAAAGAGGAGAATAAAACAAACAGTCACCGTCCGCTTACTCTGTGTCTGGTGCTATGTCTACACTAGCGCTTGTAATGCCATCAATTGTGAAGTGACTTCCACAATTTTCCAAAATTGAGGGTCTAAAAGTTGACCCTGACCAACCTCACAGGTACTAAGTGACGTGTTTGAGATTTTAATCCAGGTCTGTGATTTTTTCCCAGTATGTCCTGTGGCTTTTCTGAAATAACAAATAGGTGATCTTTGAATGGGATTATTTCTTCCAGAACATTTTCACATATAACCTTCACCTTGACATCATAAAAATGTTATGAGTTAGGCAGAGAAGTTATCATTTTGCCTTTTTTATCAAAGAGAACGTTGTCCAGAGAGTAAGTGGCTTACCCAAGGTCACACCTCACGTTATTGGAAGAACTAGACTCTTCTGACTCCTGATACAGGGCTCTTTTAACTACATCATTCTGTCCCTATCCGCGTTGGAGATGTAAAAAGGCTGATGACCATCTCTAGAAAAAAAAATATATATATATATATATAATAGAGAGAGAGAGAGAGAGAGAGCTAGGTTTAAATGAGCTTAAAGAAATTTACAAACTGAGTAGAACTGCCTTCAGAATTCCTTCTGTCTTTATCCTGTGTCATCTCCCATGCTGCGCTCAGGGTCCCACTTTTGGCTCCAGTCTAGTATCTCCCTCTTTGGACAAAGCTCCTCTCCCCTGAAGCAGACTTTCCCACATCAAGGGCCACCCTTCTTGGGTCTTAGACTTCTAGAATTCCTCTGACTGCCAAGAAGGAATAGCTAACTAATCAGATAAGCTGACAACCAGTCATGTGAAAATGAATACTAATGGTTTTGTGCTTTAGTCTTCCCGGGTGAGTGTACATTTTAACAGGGATTTTCTGGAGGGAACCTCTCCAACGGTAGGAAGCAAAGGCACCCAAGTCAATGGGCCAAATTCTTGGGAGCAAAGGATGACTCTCTATGCCCCAAATCACACCCACAGAACCACCTACCCATACATTTAGGCAAGCCCTTAGTTTTCTCCAGAAGTGCAGTTTTTTAAACTCTAAGTCATTTTCATTGGTTCCCCTGAGCCTCGGTCAGTTCTCTGAACCTCTTTTGAATTGGATACTTTCCTCTCTCTGCCTGCAGGTTTCATGCAAAGCTGAGTAATGGCTGATTACTCATACCCGAGAGGTAAACAGTAAGCAGGGAGGAACATGTGCGGATGGCATCGATGTCGGGCGCTTGGGAAAGGTGTGCCCCGAGACTCACCTACCTCATGAGTCACCACAAAACCAAAGAGAGAATGTGATCTGACAGTCAGAGGCTGCCAGGATAAATTAAAGAGATTCTGAAAGTATGCAAAATTGGACAGGAATGCTACGAAATCAGGTAAACCCAAATTATTGTTGCACTGCAGCACCTCTGAGACTCTATTACACAAAAATAACCTGAAATGCTGAAAAAAGCATGATATGCAAGTTTGCTGATGGCACTTGTATGTACAGTAGCAAAAACAGAATGTGGAAACGGTATAAATGTCAAACAAGAATAAAGCGGATAGTAAAATATGATAAATTATGATGAAGGAATATTATGCAAACATTAAAAACAAAATTTCTGAAGAAGTTTGATAATATATTAATATGACATAGTAGTATCATAGTATATAATATAATTTTATAATATTAATGGGAAAATTGGTCAATAAGATGCTCTCAGTATAAGATGCACATCCATAGAAAAACACTAGTGGGATTTCTCAGTTAAGATGCCTGATTGGAAATGAATCATAGAATGTTCCCCCAACACTAACAAAATATTGAAAATCAGCAAAAACTTCACAAATTGCAACAAAATGAGTAAAGGGGGAGGACTTAAGGAAATAACTTCAAAAATTCTTAAAGGAAAGAAATTGAACTTGTTGAGGCCGAGCAGACTGTAGACGCAGAGTGCAGCTCCTAACCTTTATCCTCCTTTTCTCTTCTCCTTTTAGTCAAACTATAGAGTAGAAAAGAAATCTTCAGAAATCTCATCGATACCAGAAATCTAGAGAGAAACAAAATGTGAGAATCCTTTTGTTTTTCCTTTTCTAACTGGAGAATTTTTCAATTGGATGTTGGGGATACTCTGTAAATGGGGAAAGGAACAGTGAGACTGACTGATGGACATGAAGACTCCAGAGCTATCCGCGGAGTCAGAGAAACACTCCAGAGCCCAACAACATCTGCTATTGGTGTGGACCACCAGGAAAATGGAGTCAATTCTGGTACAGGGCATTTAACAAAATGTCGGTAACAGAGAACTGAGCCCAGGTGGGCAGGTGGCTCTTCAGTTGCACCCCACCCCCCACCAGACTTATTCTCTGTCCTTCTACATTCTACTCTCTGCCCCAAGTAGCTGACTTCTGCAGACTGTCTTGCCTCTGGCTTTCACTTGGATTCTTCCGATGGAAGTCATCATCAGGAAATTAGAAGGTGAGAGAATAGGGAGTTTTGGGGACAGATTCCCCTTTTTCTCTCCCTCTGTTGTCACAATCCTAGTAGTGACTGCTCTCCTCTGACTGCATTTCCTGTTGGGCATTCTCTCTTCCAGGCTGCAGTGCCCACCAGGCTCCCAGAATTCCCTCCTCTTGCCTCTTGAGATCTAGGGAGAGACTGCTATGGGTCCTCTGGTTCTTCCCTTAGCCCTGCCTGCACCTCTATAAAGAAATTCTTTATTAAATTCTCTTCAGTTTGTTCTTTTCAGCTAGATGTTTTTCAGGTAAATCCTTTCGTGAATGCTGGCTATTTCTAGCCAGGAACTTACCTGACACACAGGGAATAAGGGCTGCCACTGAGCTCCTCCTCCCACCATTCCCTTAGACCACAGAAAAGTGAACAGAGCAGAAACCACCCACACCTCGAGCCATATTGTGGCAAAAAATGAAGTAATGTCACACATGGAGTTAGGCGAGGCAAGAAGTCACCTGCTGCGTATCAGAGCAATTTAAGCATGAGCAAGATAAAAGGAAATGCATTAAAACATCACAAACATATTATGGAGAAACGTTTTGAAGAAAAACACAAATAACAAGCTTATGAAAGATGGTCATAAAAGATCTCTCTCAACATAAAAGATAATCTCTCTCTCATACACACACTCACCCAAACACACACAATTACTTCAAGCTATAAAACAAATTAATATGACATGATTTTTTTTATTACACATGAGCTTCAAAAAGAAATGATACAACACATTAAGATAAAACCCCAAAGATTAACATAATATCAAGAAATTCATAAATTAGGAACTTCAGACAACAAAAAATAGCAATAATAAAAAGTAAAGTAATAAGATAAAGGAAAGACCTGAGATAATCAAGTAGAAATGCTGATAAAGACAAAGAAATGCAAATAGAGAGAAGGTAACAGAAATGGAAGACAGACAAAGAGAATCCAAAGTAAGCATAAGGGCAGCCCCGAAGAAGAGCACACACAAAGCACAACCAAAAATAAAAAATTGTCCTCAGATATGACACAAGAGCATTTCCTTGAAATTTAGAGGTTTCTTTATTTTTATTTCATTTAAATAAGATTAAATTTAGTAATTTCACTTAAAAATAGGAAATACAGCATAATTGCCTCTTCATAAGTGAATTACTTTCTGCTTTTCTTTGTATCTATTAACCTATCTATCATGTTCTTATATATGACACGTATACACAGAAAAATATCTGGAATAATATTTAATCATTAGCAACGGTTGTTTGTAGGTAGCAGAATGGGAGTTGGTTTCTTTTAGTTTTATCCTTTAAATTTTCTCCTCTCTTTGAATTCTTTTATAATAAGCATATAATTATTTCTACTAAAACAAAAGAGTAGTTTAAAAAGGAGGGAGTAAGCAACAGACTGGAACCAAATGGCAATATGTTAACAGCAGGTCATTCTGGAGGTGGGAATGTGGATGATTTATTATTCTCATATTTATACTCAAGGTTTTTCTAATTTCTAAATGCTATTTTTTTAAAAGGAAACATAAAACACTGAAAAGACACCAGAACGCTAGCAACTACAAACAAAAAGACAATAATTTTCCACATACTCTTCTTTCCATATTCTATGTTTTCTACAAATAATTAGATTTATAATTAGAAAAAATAAACTTTTTAATGTTGTGGTAGGAAGAGCATAAAATAAGTTGAAAGTCAAAGGATCTGTGTTTCCCCCCAATTCTTTCATGATCTGTTTTATGAAATTTAGCAAGACACTTAACTCCTTTGGGCCTCATTTCTTCATTCATTCATTCAGAAAATGTTTACCCTTGGTCTGTTTCATTTAAGCAAAATTTAGGCTCCAGAGATGGGTATGAAAACAAATAAAACATGTTCTGGCTCTTCAGGAACCTACAATCTAGTTAAGGAAGACAGAAAATATAAATGGTATAAATTAATGCCATAGGCATCCTCCATGAGGTATGCAAAATATACTTTAGAAACTGAGGGAACATCGCAAACAAGGTGGCATTAGGTGTGGATCTTGCCAGGAGGCAGGAAGAACAATATTCCAGGCAGAGGAACAGCAGATCCAAAGCCAGAAGTATGAAACAGCCAGGCATGTTCAGGGATAACTGGGAAGGTCACGAAATTGGAGCATCAGGTATGTGATAGGAACTTGAACTATGTAGCTCCTCAGATAAAGGTATCTTGATGGCAAGGTGAGGAGTGTTCAGTGCCACTATAAAGCAATGGGATTCTTCCCTAGATGATGAGAAGCCAACATATCCTTTAATGGCAGGCTCAGATTTCCTTTTAGAAAGATAATTCAGCCAAGAATGGAGAGGGTAGGTTAGAAGGCAGAGACGAGAGCCAGGAAGGCAGTGTTCCTTAGTCCAGGTGAACACTAACAAGGACCAGAGGCATGGGCATGGTGAGGTCATGGATTCAAAAGACATCGTGACCAAACAAGCAAGCAGAAGGGGTGAAAAGGAAAATACTATTAAAAGTTAGGTTTGGAAGAGTAAGCAAAAGTTTAGGAAAGAAAGCACATGTGAAAAGCGGCAAAGAAAAAGATGATGTTGACCTTTCTAGAGTAAGCATCTGGGTGAATTTTGATGACATTGATCAAGAAAGGAAATAAATACAGAAGGAGAAGGAAGTCTGGAAATGAAAAGAAATAAGTGAGAGAGTTGGCTGATATTTACGCAGCATATAGCTGGAAAAATTAGTCTCAAGATTAAGCACCGTATTTCCATTAATGCAAGTTTTCTCCTGAAGCATGTCTACCATCATTCAGATTTCAATAGACTTCAGAATCTTTTTTATCTATGGAAGTCATGTTATTATCATGATCACAGAACATTGGGCCAACACACTTCACACTTCTGCAACAGCCAGCCCAGAATTTCATCATTCACATGAGTGAAGACTCAGAACTGAAACAGCCCAGCAGGAAAATGTCTAATAGTTATAAGTAACTGTTATAAGATAAAAATATGTAACAGTTTCATTGCTTAAGAATGATTTCTGAACTACGGATGTCTCTAAAAGCATGAAATTTGAATATATAGTATAAATCCTCATAATTATGCTCATTGATGAGTAATAATTCTATTGCCTTTTCACAAAATGAGAATATTAAAGTGAGAAATTTTAAATAGCATCCCTGCTGGGACCAGCATGGCAATCAAGAGATTAAAAATGTGGCCCTCTTGACTCAGTGCCTTATTAATGACATTAAAATATATATACCCACTCAACTAGAGATATTTTTTAATTAAATCACGAGTTGGAGTTTCAGATTACTCTTGAAATAGTTTCACGATTTTTTTTGTGAACTTTAGCTCCATCTCATTTGACAGTTGGTAGTCTCTTATTTATATTATATATATATGAAAATAATTATTCATAACTCATACATATGGAAGAGCCATGAATAATTATTTTTTAAATATAAAACATAAAGAGGAAAATGTTCCAAAGTAGATCTTCAAAAATAAAACAAACAATATGAAAACAAGGAACCATCTAACTCTTAAACCTGAATGAATACTGCCCTCCTGTTCAGTTCTACGGATTGGAAAAAGACACTTTTCCTCCTTGGTTCCTTACATTTCACGTTCTTTCTTGTGTTACATTCCTTTTCTCTATATTCACTTTACTTCCTGCTTGAATGCATCTTTTCAAACTTCTTTTACTGAAGATCTCTGAGCGGTAAACATACTGTTATTTTACTCTCATTCTGGATAATTAAATGAATGAGTAAATGATCAAGGCATCAATGTTTCTATTCAAAGGGTGATTTGTTTACATTTTGGTCCTTGGGCAGGAAGAGACTTTTGCGCCAAATAAGTTTTGAAATGGCTTTGATGGAGTGAGACCCCAGAAAGAGGACAGCAGCCACGGAGAACTAAGACAGAGGGCTCGGAAAGAGACAGAGCATCTCAGAGGCATGGCCAGCGTTTTGGAGGGAAGCAAGGCCTTCTGGATAAATCAGTTGAGGAAGAGTCAGTACTCTAAGTCTAAATCTACGACAAGTACACAACGATCGTGATGACTGTGTGTAGCAGTAGACATTTTACAGTCATGAAACTGGGTAGGCACAGATGTAACTGGTTTTTGCACTCTAACTGAATTTAATCAGCACTAGGAGCCCTTATCTGAACCAATGCTGGAAAATTTGCCCATAAGGTAAACTCATTGACTTTCAGTTTAAAGCATGTCTCTTTCAATCAACTGGGCATCTGTTCCTTCTTTCTCTCTTCTTTTCTCCCCGAGGATGATAGCCTGGCATGAGAGAGAGGCGTGCAAGGATAAGCCGCCAGCCACGCTAGCTTCTGCTGGTCTTTGGGCCTCAGTGCTCAGCCCTACTTTGCCCACATGGAAACATCTGTGTCCTACTCTCCTCTCTGGTAGTCGGGTCCACAGAGATCACACTAATTATTTTCTCAATGGTCAAAGACAGTCCAGGTCAGGGTCAGTCTCTGCAACTTCCAGGGGCATGGGAAACTGGTTCTCTATCTTCATGCATTCTTCCTCCTCTCTCTTCCTGCTCTGATTCCTTCAGACATTCCAGAGTCTTTCTCTCTCCTAAACTCCAGTTCTTGCTGCAAGAAGCCCCATTTTCTTTTTAGAACCAGCTGGAAACATGTCATGGTTCAGCTATTCTGCATCAGCATTATGCATCTACCGCTTTCTCTCACCAATGCCATCCTCCCAAAGCACAGAGACTCCCTGGTCATCGGCAATCCAATGTCCCTGGAGGTAACAGGACCTCCTGTGGGTGACTCAGGGTGCATGGAGCACTGAGTTCCACAGCCTTAGGGACTATCACAAAAGATGTCCATGCCCAAGCTTGCACAGAAGTGACAGTGTCACTCTCTTCCAGCTACAAGACACTTTGAGACTGCTTAAGACTCAGAATTCTTGCCAGGTCCTTGTCCAGAGGCAGCCCCTTCAATGACAAAACTGAGATCGAATTTCCTGCAACACAATAGTAGGGGGCGGTGTAACCCAGAGCCTACTAACTGATTTAGACAATTTCTTTATGGAAAAGTGAAATTTTAAAGACCAGATGTGTAAGGGAGTAACTGTATGCCCTGCTACAACTGGACCATTATGCCTAGAAGTGACCTTTATTAAAGGTATTTATCAGTACACATTACTTCATGCATAGCAACTTGTAAGGCCTGCTCTGATATAAAGAGTTTTTGTTTTTGTTATTAAATATATTTAATTTGTATGAGTTTTTTAGACTCCTTAGGTGATATTAGTATACAAAATTGAGAACAACCCCAGGTGCTAGTAATACATTATTGAGAAAAACCCAGCTACATAAAGAAGAACAAGGCCAAATGAAGCAGATACACCAAGAAGAACAAAGACTAAAAAGTTCTGGTGACACTCGGGGTTCTGTATTTCATGCCATGGGCTCTATGAGGTACCCTAGCATCGTTATTATAAAATCACCTTAGGGGTTTAAAGTAATGTGACTTAGGAGCTTGTTCAGTGCGATCAAAAGACTCAGGAATAATATGCAGAGGCAATAAGAGTCTACAGCCTCAATGCTAAATAAAACCAGAGAGTTTATTGGCTTGAGAGAGTGAGATTATGTTAAGAGAAATATATTTTTTAAAAAACCAGAAGCCATGAGTTCCCGTGATAACACGATTAAAGATAACTAGACCACATGCTAAACTATGGTTTTGTGGGAGTAACCCCTGTGTTCTAAAGCAGACTGTTTTTCTACTGGTGAATTAAGTCAAATCTTGCACCACGCAGGCGCAGAACCAAGCAGGCACGGGGAGGTGGCGGTGGGAGTGATCGCTCCAGTGGCGGGAAGTATTTTGTCACTGACAGGGTCTGGCATCACCAGAACGTGCAGATGATAAAAGGCAGACTGATTTAGTTTGCTCTATTACTCTTTTTTAGACATGTTTATAAATGCTATTTATAGACACTGCACCCCATTATCACGTGGACCAGGGGCAAACCGCATCTACCCCCAACCCCTGTGCCCCTGTTCCCAAGTCCAATTTTAGAAAGACCAAGCCATCATCAGGCTTGCAGCTGTCCCCTGATTGCATTCTCTTCGCATAAGAACCTTGGTTTCGGTTTACAAATTTTCATTTATTTTGCAAATAGACAAAGATGCTGTAACTCTATATTATACAACTACTGTCCAAAAGGGATTTAGGCCTGTATGATCTAGGATCCAATCCCTAGAGACACAAAACAAAGGCTTTGCAGTCTTTTAAGGCTAACCATTTGCCCAGAAATCTACTTGAAATCATTTCTCTGAGCTACAAATAAGTCGATTTTTCAAACTATAAGAATGTGAATGAACAATGAAAGAGGAAATTTAATATAGCAAAAATAATGTGAGACAAACTCAAGCCTCCCTCTTAAATACTTGGTCAAAATGGAAAGGATAAAAATTTTCAAGCAAAACTAAACTTTCATAACTCACGCTACTGACAAGGAATCCTTCAGAAGAAGGAAGGAGTCGAGCGAAGCATCAATTACAACAATATTTTAAGGAGTGGGATGAAAAACAATGGAAATGTGGACGTCTGGAAGTCCTTTCCCCCAGTGCAAAGAATGACACATGCAGACAAGCTTATGAACCAAGAGAAATCGCCCCAAAGTTTACATTCCTCTTGAGAAAGTCTGATCTGAGGAAAATAATGTCCAGGATCAAGAATTCTTAATGCCATAGGTTAATCGTTGGAAGTGGAGGGGTATTTTTTGGTGAAGGTGTAAAAATCTTCCTCTCTATTCAAGGAGACAGATGATGCCTTGATTATAAGTCAAAATTGTAGATAAAACATTAGGTAGTTTGATGAAGGAAAATAATGACAAAGAACAGTTAATTAGCCTCTGTATTTGCACTTAATCGCTTTTAGGTCATCAGAAAAAGAAAATAATTCTTTTAAAGATTCCAGTTTCCTGGACTCTGATATTTGCATGGGATCAGTGGAGTAGAGAGAAATAAATAAAAATAAGAATATTTTCATATCAGACGAGTGCTCTTATTCAGTTATGTAAAGTGCCCCCAAGTTACCAAATTCCTCTTTAACACTTATTCATTGTCTGTGTTATTAATCAAACCCCAAATTACCAAGCCTCACAACTGTAGAATCATAATTGGCTGCTCTTCTCTGAGCTTCCTCTCCAGAGGAAATCTCTGGAAGGAGAAGGAGGATGTGGGACTACTCACTGTGGCTAGCCAACAACAAAGTCACCAGCAAATTTGCCCTGCTCCCTGGCTGCTGGAGATGCAGGTGTCAGAAGCTTTCCTTTGTCATATCTTGCCACTAGTCCTCGGGCTGGGCTCCTGTACCTCTGAGCAGTCAATTTAGCCCCAAATGGCAGATCCCCAGGCTGAGGCAGTCAGGCTTGGCCCTGCCCTGACACAGGCAGCCGGCTCCATATGCAGGGACCTTGCAGCCTGATAGACAAGTCCTACATGGGAGTAGCTCCTGCAGTGGGAGGGGCAGAGTGCCGAGAACGGATGAGTCACACACTAGGTGACACACACAGACTCTCACAGAAGAAAAGGCTTCCCTTTTTGGCAAGGGATCCAAAGCTATAGTGGTGGCACAGGATCTGTGGTACTTGGCCATAGCTATTAACACTCCTAGGAATATCTACCTACGCCAGATAATGGGATATGGAGAACACAAGTGCCTAAGCTTGGAGCTCTGTCTTTGGTTGGCTTTCTGGCCACTGGGATTATGGAGTATGGTTCCCTGATTGTTTCTGGTTTTCCCGAGTTCCAGGCACAAGGCAGCATTACAACTACTAACCTCCCTGTGGTTGGATGGGGTCATGCAAGTTGTCCTGCCCTGGTGACCAGCAATTCAAAATGGTAGCTACTCCATTGTCCTGCATCCCTGTGACTAGCAGAGGGCCCTACTGACCTGTGATGGGCATGAACAAAAAATCACTCTTATTATTCTTAGTTGCTGAAATTTTGGAGCTATTTGTTACTTCAGCATCACTCAGCCTCTACCGACTGACACAAGGATAGGGGCTCTCAGAAGGCAACACGGACAGTGAGGTTTCCTTCTAACTTTGAAATACTCAAAATTCCTTTATAATTTTTTTTTTTTAGCACTGATAGACATTCTAGTTCTCCCAAGCCCATACTTCAAAAATCACACCTGTGTTTATCAAAGACTTGGCATTTTTCAAACCCTCACTAAGAAATTCTTGTAACACAGTGAGGGGCCCCTCTTATTTTTAATTCCAGAATTCCCTCATCCACAGTTGGCTTGCTTGGTTGCTCTGGGTCTTCTAGGGAGTGATCAGAGATTTGAGAACCCCCTTCGAGGCTGAAATTCTCTCAAGTCCATCCATCGGATGGGAAAATTCAATATTTTTGTTGTGTGCCATAGGTCTACAGCTATATTGATTTATTTAAAACATGACTCCTGACCTCTCAGAGCTCACAGTCTAGCTGGGAAGAGAAGAAACCTAAATGTGAAACATGTTCAAGGCCTTCTCTACTAAGAGCTGGAGCAATAAGTCCAAAACAGGGAAGGGTTGATGGAGGCTGGTGCTCCGGGGCTACTTCATCGACTATGCAGCGTTGGGCCAAGCCTTGAAGGGCATATTCAATTTATATTGGTCACCAAAGTTTGGCATCAGGAAAGACTGAAGCTTGTTCATAGTTCATTTGTTCAGTAAACGTTTATTGACCACCTACTGGAAACCAGGAATGTAAAAGATGGAAGTGTTCTTGGAGATCATCCAAGTCCAACTTCACAAATGAGAAAACCAACTCAATTGCTATTATGTGGGACTCTCAACTTTTTAAAAGGTGAGTACTGGCCTAAGCCAAAGAAAGTAGAGCCCCTAAGTACGACTCCAGTCTCATCGGCAGTCACTCCCTGACTCACAGGTTATATGCTGGCAATGCCTCACTGAGTGTTTTTATCATGTTGTTTCAAGTCCCTCAGCCTCTGTGCATGCTGTGCTCTATGCCTAGGACAACCTTCCCACCTCTGTTTGCGCACTAACTCTGTGTCCTTACTCAAGATTCAACCCAACTGTCTCTTTCTGAAGGAAGTCTCCTTCAAAGCCTGAGGGAAACTGAGGGTCCCTCCTTTTGCACACATCCACCCTGTCACTCATTTTGTAATTTTGGAATCTGAATCTTTCCTTCTGAAGTCATTTGCACCAGGGTTGTGACCTACCCTGACTTGTTCATCGGCTCTAAATTAGTTCATGTCTCTTTTCCTTTCTATAGGCCTCTACTGCGGCCTGAAGGGCCTCCACCCATCTCCACCCATAACTTCACCTGGTTAACACTCCTGTCCTCAAATGTCTCCTCCGATGTCAGACCATCCATGACCAACTACCCTGGCCCAGTGCCGTCTTTGTACCACATGGCACATGGTACACGAGACTGACACTACTTCATCATTTAGATTTCAGTCCAAATGGCATCTCCTCAGAGAAGCATTCCCTGATTTGGCAGTCATTATTATTTCCAAGCCTGAGGAAAATACCAATATGTTGAAAATGGGAAAACAGAAGGATGGAAAAAGCTTTGATCCTTAATAATACCACTAAATTAATGAACTCACCCTGGGATCAATAACCTCTGGGCTTTTTAAATAAATAATTAATGCTGAGAGGACTTATAGGTTAGGTTTTCTATTACTTGTAGCCACAGTAGCTTAATGGATACTCGTAACACCCTCGAAAGTAGCACCCCAGTCATCCTCTATAAGATTTCACTTATTTCCTCAGATATGTCACTAGTCAAAATTATCATGCTTATTGGAATGTCATTGTTTAATTGTCTTCCCCCACCAGAAGGTAAGGCCCTTGAAGGCAGGAACCTTGGCAATTTTATCACTGCTGTGTTTCCAGCAACTGGAACAACGCCTGCACTTTGTAGGAGCTCAACAAATATGTGTTACATAAGTGACTGGATGAATGAGTACCTCTGGTGACAACTCTTTGTTTCTTGTCTGTCTCTTATAGCAGACTGTGAGCTCCTTTAGATCAGAGACCCAGATTTTATTTATTTTTATTTCTCCCAAAATTAACAGACTGTTTGGCATACAGTAGGTAGCTAATAAGTATTTGATGAATGGAGACATACCCTCTCCAGACCATTTCTTCAATAACTCCCCCTCTATTAAGGATACAGGTCCTAAGCATTCAACATTGGACACCTTGGCAAAGGGATTCTAACGGTTGCTTCATAATAGTTAAGCTTACAAGAGAATTTTATGATACAGTCTTAATGTGGTAAAAGATCTTAGAGCTTGGCCCTTGTAGACGAAACTTCCAGATGAAACACTTCCAGATCACGTTGGGAGGCAGTACACACAGTCACACTGCAATGCTGGGAGTCCCTGAGTGGGCTCAAGTAGGCCTCTTTGTGATTGACAGCTTTTGTTGAGCTGTTATCTGTTCATCTTGTCTTTGAAACCCAATCCTGAATGAAGTACCCTCTCCATGTCTACAAACAAGCAGCCGAACCTAGCAGGGATAAAATTGCCATATTTCACTGTCTCTAAGGTGTTATTGATTGTAAGATGCCCATTGTTTTACGGACCACTAAGAAAAAACAATGCTAACAATTAAACTCTGAAACAATGCTGGGAAACTATGGAACAATACTAGAATGTAACCCAATTTTAAAGGTTCATCCTTTAAAATTGATATAATATAAGATATTAATTGATATAATATAATATATGGTAGTTTCACTTTAAAAATATTTTAAAGTTTCACTTTAAAATAATGAATACGGAATCCCACAGCCTCTCCATGCAGTGGGCCAATCCTGCTGTGATTCACTGGCAGCCTCCACCATCCTGGATGACTAATGACATACATACATTGCTCTCTTCAAAGCACTGACATAACTTCTTCCCAGCCCTCGCATTCTCAACCTCACCTCACATTTTACAGAGAAAATAGAAACCATCAGATGAGAACTCCACTGCTTGTCACCTCCAAACTCGCAAATGCACCCGTGTACACTCCCATCTTCTCTTCTTTCCCCCTGTCCTGTTAGAGGAAGCGTGTTTTCCTGTCAAAACTTGTCCCTTTCCAGGAGCTCTGTCTCCATCTCCTCACACTTTCTCAAAGACAGTATTTCTTTAGATTTCCTATTTCCTGCCTCATCAATCTCTCCCTCTACAATGAACCACACCATTAACATTCAAATATGCTCAAGTCTCTTCTTTCCCTCCCTGGTTCCTCATCCTCCTACTGACTCTGCCCCAAGTCTTCCACCAGGGCTAACCTTCTCCTAAGAGCTGGCCATGAAGGCTGTCTCACCTCTTAACCTTACAGTTTTCTCTCATCCAGTTCTCTCCTTCACGTTGTTGTATAAAGGTCACCAATGTTCTCTGTCTTAATAAATCTGTATATTAACTCTGTGTTCTCTTCTTGCTTGATCTCTTGGCAGCACTCAACTCAGTTGACCATTTCTCTCGTTTTAGAAACCTTTCTTTTTTTAAATTACTTTCATCTTTTTAAATTGCAGTAAAAAAATGTATAAAATTTACCATCTTAACCATTTGTGACATATCTTCACATTTTTGTGCAATAGATCTCTAGCAATTTTTCATCTTGCAAAACTGAAACTCTATACACATTGAACACTAAGACCCTATTACCTGCTCCCCCTAGCTCTTTGTGACCAGCACAATATTTGCCTTTTTGCAACTGTGTTACCAAACCAAAGTTGGTCCAGCCAGCCAGAGTCCAGTTCAGTTGCTTGCCACACAGAAAGTCAATCACTGAGACACAAGGATTGCCCAGGAAGAAAGGTCTATTTCTGGTGACATCAGCCAGGAGATGGGAGTAAGCACTAAGACCCATCTCCCCAAAAGATGGGAGGCAAGGGATTTTAAAGATTGTGAGGAATGTGACTATGTGCAGGGAGAGGGGCAGCAAGATAAGGGAATCTTCAGGTGGCTGTCCTTAGTTGTTTGCTTCTGAGATGGATGGCGGATTCCGGGGCCATGAAGCCAAGGAGTTGGAGTCTGGGAAACTTTAGTTTCTTGATATTCTCTGGACATCTGTTTTCCTGCAATAAACTTCAAGGACTCATGATTAGCCAAGACTTCAGCATGAGGCCACGGGGGTCTTAACAACTTGTAACTTCCGTGTGCCTTGTGCAGGAGAAGGTCAGCACTCTAATCTCAACACTAGTTTCATGCATCTCTGAAGCTCAGGGATACAAAGCTTAAAGAAACTGATATTAATGTGTGAATGTAATTAAAGAAGCAGGGAAAGGGGATGGGTGCTTTTGGTTTTAACCCTGTATATGCTGGGGTTAATGTAGGGGAATCAATATCAGGGCTGGTATCAACTGGCTTATTTCACTCAGCACAACATCCTCGTGATTTATCCATATTGTAGTATGTGAGCGGATTTCTTTCCTTTTTAAGGCTGAATAGTATTTCATTGTAGGTGTATAGCACGTGTTTATCCATTCATCCATCAATGGATGTTTGGGTTGCTGAAATACCTCCTTTCTAAATTCACATGTTCCTTACATTCCAATTTCCTCTCTGGTCTCTCCTCTACTGGATGGACTTCTAAGTGTTGAGTTTCCCAAGCCCTCTCATCATCTCTCAGCTTCACTCTCCTTTCCTTCTTCCCCTCCTCTCTTTGCCCAGAGTAGCTCATCCACTTCCACAACTTAGATCTCCAGGCCACATTTCTCTTCTAAGTTCCACATTCACGTGTTGGAAAGTCCTATGATTTTTTTCCTCAAAATACCTCTCAAATCTGTCCATTTCTTTCTATCTGCATCCAGTCCAGATCAACTTCTTCTCTCACCTGCACAAATGCAAACACTTTCTTAGTGTTTCTCTGATTTTACCCCCTTGTCCCCTTCCAATCTGTTTTATAGGAATTTCCTCAAATATATATTCAATCATATTTTTTCCCAGATGAAAACGTGTTTTCATTGCACTTAGAATAAGGTGTGTGTGAGATTCTAGGGAGATGAAAGCATAGGAGGACTCTGAACTCACCTCTTCCTATGGACACAACAAATCTACAGCTACCTGTGGGACAATTTCCTCTGAGAGAGATCTGGAAACTGGATAAAATGAACCTCTACAACAAGGGACAGTACTGACAGAGGGGAAGAGGCAGCAACACACCTCTACTGAGGGAAAAACCACATCTTGGTTGTGGCGCTTCATGGCCAGAGAAATCTTAAAGGTACGAAGCTTTTCCCAGAGTAGAGGGTGGATCTGAGTGGGAGATCTACGCCACAATAAGGAACCAGCCTTTAGATTCAGCACAACTGAGATGAGATCCCTTAATACCTGGCTTTACTGGCTGGCATTGAAAACCAACAGGGAATGCCTCCAGGAAAACTATTGAATTCAGAGAAAGAAAAACCTTCTCTTAAAGGGCCCACATGTAGGTCCACCTGTTCCAGAAACCAAAATAAAAACACCAGAAGGAAATGTGCATAGTCCACTGGTAACAGAGATTCACTTACTAAGCTTGGAGTGCATCTTAGAGAGGAAGGAGGTGACTGAGCCCACCCCCCAGGGACTGAGACACTGGGAGCAGCCACTATTGTGATCATGTTCAGGCATGCTTACAGAGAGCCGGCAAATGCCACTGGATTCCTTCCTCTAGCCTATTAGTGCAGGGGTTTGCCCCGCCCACTACAGCACCAATTTAATCTTAAGCAAGCACAGCTAGGGCAGGCAGCTCACCCCAGGGACTGGCCCCACCCACCAGCAAAAGCAAGGTGAACTTGTGGGTCCGCCTTGGCAGCATGTGCATCTGGGTTGGGCCTGTGTTGGTGGGGTGTGTGGGACTGCAGGCAGTGGGGCATAGTGGCCACAGCAGACTCATGTCACTGGCCATTTCAAACGGCCACACAGGGGACCTCCCCACCTTCCAATGCATGAAACAATTGTGTGCTGCTGTGCCTGAGGCCAGCCCCCCTCATCTGCACTCCTTAGAGAGTTGACAACAACCTAAGACCACAGGGAGCTTCACAGGAGACCTGCAGCAACTGTGAGCCCCTGAGTCTAGCAGCCAGCCACACTAGGAGGCCTGACTGACTTAACAGCAAAACAGCAGTAGCTCTGTGCTATTAGAATTTGCAACCAGCCGTGCCAGGGCTTGCCCTGCCCAATAAAGTAATTAAAGTGATTGCAGCAGCTGCTCATGACTGATCCTTACAACCATCCAGCCCAGGATTCAGCCTAGCCTACCAGGGCACTCACAACAAGACCAACCCTGCCAAAAGAGAAGGACACACATAGCCCACACAGGGGACACTCCTGGAACATTTGGAACAGGTTATGAGAGGGAAACACATTGCTGGGCCCCATAAGACATCTTTTATATAAGGCCACATTTCCAAGATCAGGAGACATAGCTGATCTACCTAATACGTAGTTATAAGCACAGAGAAGAAGGCATAATGAGGAGACAAAGGAAAATGTTCTAAATAAGGGAAGAGGACAAATACTCAGAAAAAGAACTAAACAAAACAGAGATAAACAATCTACCTGATAAAGAGTACAAACTAATAGTCATGAGGATGTTCACTGATCTTAGGAGAAGTATAGATGACCACAGCGAGAACTTCTACGAAGAATTGGAAAATATAAAAAAGAATCAATCACAACTGAAGAATACAATAATGGAAATGAAAATTTCTCTAGAGGGAATCAACAGCAAAATAGATGACACAGAAGAACAGCTCAGTGATCTGGATGAAAGAGTAGAGGAAATCACCCAAGCTGAACACAAAAGAGAAAAAAAGAACTTAAAAGAATGAGGACGATCTAAGGAACCTCTGATACAACATCAAGCATAGTAATATCCATATTATAGATGTTCCAGAAGGAGAAGAGTGAGACAAAGGAGCAGAGAACTTTTTTGAAGAAATAATAGTTGAAAACTTCCCTAACCTGGAAGGAAACAGACATCCAGGTATGTTTGTTTCCAGGTATAAAGAGTACAGAGAGTACCAAATAAGATGAACCCAAAGAGGCCAACACCAAGACGTATTATAATTAAAATGTCAAGAATTAAAGATAAAGAGAGAATCCTAAAAGCTGCAAGAGAACGGCAACAAGTTACATACAAAGGAAATCCCATAAGGCCATCAGCTGACTTCTCAGCAAAAATCTTACAAGCTAGAAGGGAGTGGCATGATGTATTCAAAGTGCAGAAAGGAAAAAAACTCTACAGCCAAGAATACTCTACCTGGCAAGGTTTTCATTCAGAATGGAAGGAAAGATAGAGTTTTCCAGACAAGCAAAAACTACAGGAGTTTATCATCACTAAACTGGCATTACAGGAAATGTTAAAGGGACTTATTTACTTGGAATAGAAAAGACCACAAATAAGAATACGAAAATTATCAAGGAAAAAAAAACACTCGTAAAGGTGAATATATATTAAAGGTAGTGGATCAACCGCCTATAACGCTAGTATGAAGGTCAACAGACAAAAGTACTAAAAATATCTGTCTCCATGACAAAAGTTTAAGGGATACACACACACACACACACACAAAGAGGTTAAATATGTTATCAAAAACATAAAATGTTGGGGAAGAGGAGTCAAAATGCAGAACTTTTAGTAAGAGGTCAAACTTAAGAGACCATCAACTTAATATAGATTGCCATTAACATAGGCTATTATATACGAACCTCATGGTAATCACAAACCAGAAACCTATAATAAATACACAAAAAATAAAGAGAAAGGAACCCAAACATAATATCAAAGTAAGCCATCAAATCAAGAGGGAAGACAGCAAGTAAAGAAGAAAGGAACAGAGAAGAACTACTAAAACACCCAGAAAAAAGTAACAAATGGCAATAAGTACATACTTATCAACTGCTACTTTAAATGTCAATGGACTAAATGCTCCCATCAAAAGACATTGGGTGGCTGAATGGATAAAGAAACAAGATCCATATATATGCTGCATACAAGAGACACACTTCAGACCTAAAGACACAAATTGAAAGTGAAAGGATGGAAAAAGATACTCCATGCAAATAGAAATTGGTGTAGCAGTACGTATATAAGACAGAATAGACTTTAAAACAAAACCTGTAATGAGAGACAAAAAAGGGCATTACATAATGATAAAGAGAACACTCCAACAAGAGGATATGACACATGCAAATATCTATGCACTGAAAAATGGAGCACCTAAATATATAAATCAATTATTAACAGATGTAAAAGGAGAAATACACAGTAACACAATAACAGTAGGAGACTTTAACACTCCAGTTACATCAATGGATAGATCATCCAAACAAAAGATCAATAAGGAAACATTGGCCTTAAATGACACTTTAGACCAGATGGAGTTAGTAGATACATAGAGAACATTCCATTCAAAAACTGCAGAATACACATTCTTTTCAAATACACGTGGAACATTATTCAGGATAGATCATGTTGGCCACAAAACAAGTCTCAATAAATTTAAGACTTAAATAATATCAAGCATCCTTTCTGACCACAACAGTATGAAACTAGAAATCAATTACAAGAAGAAAACTGGAAAAGCCACAAATATGTGGAAATTAAACAAAATGTACTGAACAATGATTGGGTCGATGAAGAAATCAAAGGAGAAATCACAAAATACCTGGAGACAAATGAGAATGAAAATATGACACACCAAAATTTATGGGATACAGCAAAAGTAGCACTAAGAGGGAAGTCTATAGAAACACAGGCCTACCTCAAAAAATAAGAAAAACCTCAAATAAACAAGCTAAAACTACACATAAAGGAACTAGGAAAAGGAGAACAAAGCCTCAAATCAGTAGAAGGAAGGAGCTAATAAAAATCAGAAGAGGGGCCGGCCCGGTGGCGCAGCGGTTAAGTTCTCACGTTCCTCTTCTCTGCGGCCCGGGGTTCGCTGGTTCGGATCCCGGGTGCGGACATGGCACTGCTTGGCAGCCATGCTGTGGTAGGCGTCCCACGTATAAACTAGAGGAAGATGGGCACAGATGTTAGCTCAGAGCAAGGTTTCCTCAGCAAAAAGAGGAGGACTGGCAGTAGTTAGCTGAGGGCTAATCTTCCTCCAAAAAAAACAAAAACAAAAACAAACAAACAAAAAAATCAGAAGAGAAATAAATGAAGTAGAGACTAAAAAAAATAGATAAAATCCATGAAACTAACAGCTGGTTCTTTGAGAAGATAAACAAAATTGACAAGCTTTTAGCTAGACTCACAGAGAAAAAAAGAGAAGGCTCAAATAAATAAAATCAGAAGTGAAAGAGAAGAAATTATAACAGACACCAAAGAAATACAAAGGCTTATAAGAGAATACTACGAAAAGCTATACACCAAAAAATTGGGTAATCCAGAAGAAATGAATAAATTCTTAGAATCATACAACCTTCCAACACTGAATCAAGAAGAAACAGAGAATCTGAATAGAACAGTCACTACTAAGGAGACTGAAACAGTAATCAAAAACCACCCAAAAAACAAAAGTCCAAGACCACACGGCTTCCCCATGAATTCTACCAAACATTCAAAGACTTAATACCTATCCTTCTCAAACTCTTCCAAAAAATTGAAAAGGAGGGGATCTTTCCAATTCATTCTATGAGGCCAAAATCATCCTTAGAACAAAATCAGAGGACAACACAGAAAAAGAAAATTGCAAGCCAATATCTCTGATGAACATAGATGCAAAAATCCTCAACAAAATACTAGCAAATCAAATACAATAATACATTAAAAATATCATACACCATGATCAAGAAAGCATATCAACAAGATACAGCATCCATTTATCATAAAAACTCTGAATAAAATAGGTATAGAAGGAAAGTACCTCAACATACTAAATGTTGTATATTACAAAGCCACAAGTAACATCATACGCAATGGTGAAAAACTGAAATCTATCCTTTTAAGAACAGGAACAAGACGAGGATGCCCACTTTCACCACTTTTATGTGACACAGTATTGGACGTCCTAGCCAGAGCAATCAGTCAAGAAAAGGAAATAAAAGGGATCCAAATAGGAAAGGAAGAAATAGGACTGTCACTATTTGAAGATGACAAGATTATGGGGTGGCCGAGTGGTTAAGTTTGTGCGCTCTGCTTTGGCAGCCTGGAGTTTCACTAGTTAGAATCCTGGGCATGGGCATGGCACCACTCATCAGGCCGTGCTGAGGTGGTGTCCCACATAGCACAACCAGAAGCACTCACAACTAGAATATACAACTATGAACTGGGGGGCCTTGAGGACAAGAAGAAGAAAAAAAGAAGATAGGCAACAGATGTTAGCTCAGGTGCCAATCTTTAAAAGAAAAAGAAAAGATGACAAGATTGTGTATATAGAAAACTCTAAAGAATCCACCAAAAAGTTATTAGAAATAATAAATGGATACAGTAAAGTTGCAGGGTACAAAATCAACATACAAAAATAAGTTGCATTTCTATACACTAACAACAAAAAAGCAGAATGAGAAATTGAGACTATAATCCCATTTACAAACACAACAAAAAGGATAAAATACCTAGGAATAAATTTAACTAAAGAGGTGAAAGACTTGCACAGTGAAAACTATAAAACGTTGCTGAAAGAAATCAAAGAAGACACAAAGAAACAGATATTCTATGTTCATGATTGGAAGAACTGACATAGTTAAAATGTCCATACTTCCTAAAGCAATTTACGGATTCAACACAATCCCTATCAAAGTCCTAATGGCATTTTTCATGGAAATAGAACAAAGAACTCTAAAATTTATATAAAACAACAAAAGCCCCCAAATAGCCAAAGGAATCTTGAGGTAAAAAACAAAGCTGCAGATGTCACACTCCTTGATTTCAAAATGTACTACAAAGCTGTAATAATCAAAACAGCATGGTACTGGCACAAAAACAGACACACAGATCAATAGAACAGAATTGAGATCCCAGAAAGAAACCCACACATCTATGGACAACCAATTTTTGACAAAGGAGCCAAGAACATATAATGGAGAAAGGAAAGTCTCTTCAATAAATGGTGTTGGGAAACTGGACAAACACTTGCAAAAGAATGAAAATTTATTACATTATCTTACACCATACACAAAAATTAACTCAAAATGGGTTAAAGACCTGGATGTAAGACCTGATACCATAAAACTGCTAGGAGAAAACATAGGCAGTACAGTCTTCGACATCGGCCTTAGTAGTATCTTTTCGAATATCATGTCTCACCAGGCAGGGGACACAAGAGAAAAAAACAAACAAATGGGACTACATCAAACTAAAAAAGCTTCTCCACAGCAAAGGAAACCATCAACAAAATGAAAAGACAACCTAAAAATTGGGAGAAGATATTTGCAAATCATATATCTGAGAAGGGGTTAAAATATCCAAAATATATAAAGAACTCAAATAACAACAACAAAAAACAAACAACCCAATTAAAAAATTGGCAAAGGATCAGAACAGACATTTTTCCAAAGAAGATATGCAGTTGTCCAACAGGAACATGAAAAGTTGTTCAACATCACTAATTATCAGGGAAATACAAATCAAAACTACAACAAAATATCACCTCACACCTGTCAGAATGGTTATAATTAACAAGACAAGCCACAACAAGTGTTGCAGAGGATGTAGAGAAAAGGGAACCCTCGTACACTGCTGGTGGGAAGGTAAACTGGTGCAGCCACTGTAGAAAACAGTATGGAGATTCCTCAAAAAAGTAAGAATAGAACTACCGTATGATCCAGCTGTTCCACTTCTGGGGCTATTTATCCCAAGGACACAAAAACACAAATGCAAAAGGTATTTGCCCCCCTATATTCCTTGCAGTATTATTCACAATAGCCAAGACATGGAAATAATCTAAGTGCCCATCAAGGGATGAATGTATAAAGAAGATGAAGCATATACACACAGTGGAATACTACTCAGCCATAAAAAAGATAAAATCTTGTCATTTGCAACAACATGGATGGACCTTCAGGGTATTATGCTAAGCAAAATAAGTCAGATGGAGAAAGTCAAATACTGTATGATTTTACTCATAGATGGAAGATTAAAACAACAACAACAACAAACAAACACATAGATACAGAGATTAGATTGGTGGTTACCAGAGAGGAAGGGAGGAGGGAAAAGGGCAAAGGGGTTAACAGGACACATGTGTATGGTAATGGATGGTAATTAGTCTTTGGGTAGTGAACATGATGTAGTCTACACAGAAATTGATATATAATGATGTACACTTGAAATTTATATAATGTTATAAACCAATGTTACCTCAATAAATTTGTTTTTAAATATTAAAGTCTGTGTGCTTCATGTGGCCTCCAAGGGCCTGCTCCAGTATACCTCTCCAGAAGGACTTCTCTCTAAATGGGCCTCCATCCTTCTGCCCACCAATCCCATAATCATGAATTACTGCACTCTCTTTGTTTCTCTCAGTTCATGTATTCCAATTTATAGCTATCTACATATTTATCTATTTGGAGATTGTTTATACCCCTCTTCCAGGAAAACAAGAACTGTACACACACAGTAAATGTTTGGGTTTGAATGAATTTGATAGCCCCAATTACTTCACCCATCTTTGGAAAACAAGCCTTCAAATTCTATCAGTCTCTGGTCACCTTCTTTTGCCTTCTAGTGGAAGAGAGAGGAGAAGGGAGGTGGGTAAGAGTGGCCACCAGAAAAAATAAGGTTTCTGTGAGCTTTTCCAATTTCCAAAGGTGAAAAGTCTTCGATGATTACTAGACCCAAGATTCGTGGAGGGATCCAAAAAAATCTTGATATTTAAACCAATATTCAAAATTTAAAGGCAATCTGGTATGACACAGTGGCCATTTCTGGCAAGATACGATAAAACTTTTGTTCCGTACATAAGAGCAACACTTCACTTTTGGCATGTCAACTGCCCGAAGACCACCAGAAAAATCTATTGAGGCAAAGCTAAGTCCATTGGACCTAATGTACATAGTAAGAAAACACACCTTGACAGTAGGTTTCAGAAGAAGGAAGTTGGGAGGACATTTACAGGGTTTTCAGGCCTTGAAAAGTCAGGAAGTGGCTGGGATTGGGCAGAGTTTATGGCATAATGGCTTGGCTAGTGGACACAACATGGCAAAGGTCTTCCGAGAGACTTGATGAGCAAGCTGCTACTCTTGATAATAAGCTATTTTATGTGGTTCAGAGCATATCTTCCAGGAGTAAACACTTCTTGGAGCTCTTTTTGCTTGTCTTGTATTATGTCACATTGGAATAGGAAAGAATGCTCAGTTCCAGTATTGTTTAACACAGGAAAGCACATTGGTTTGAATTCTTAGCCATCAGGAAAACTTATCTGTAAAATTTTATAATTCCCGCTCACAATTTAATTCACATTCCCTCTTCTTTGCCCACCCTTCACCCTTCTGGAACTCCATTGTCTGAGTTATCAACAACCTCATTTCCCATCTTAATCACTAAGTTGGCTTTTAGGCTTAAATTTGATCAGCAGGGGATCTTATTATCTTTCTCTTAACAGACTATTATCTACCACAAAATTAGCCAACTGGCTCACTTTAAGAGTCTGGTTGCTGGAACAGACTGTGATGGTGAATTACTCTCACGAGTAAAGCATTTCCGTTTCATTGTATTCATCAGTTGACCTCAAGCCACCTCTTTGCTTTCTTTTCTTAAAGGACTGGTCTTTTCAGCTGATTTCCTGTGCTGTTTAATATTTACCTGCCCCTCCGATTCTATTTCACTTCCACATGCACCTCCCAGTACTTTCATTCAGGGCGGATGCTGCTGTTCTTGCTCGGGCCCTGGGGGTTTGGGTCTCAGGCGAAGGCCTCTAGGCACACCTGCTTCCCTGCCTTTGCAGGAGTTGGTGGACTCGCAGGGAGACACTGCTGACCTGCTGACTATGGGAGTCCTCTCCAAATAACAGTAACACTCTATAGAGGATACAACCAACTGTTCACATAGGTGGCATCACGGGCAAGAAAGGATAACACTAAACATACCACATGTTTATGTATACAGAGGATGGTGGAGTTAGAACAACTCTTAAAATTCAAGTTCCTCACTTTTCAGTTGAAGAAACAAACCCAAAGATGTGATGCAATCTACTCAAGCTCCCCGAGATGGGGAACACAGGGCCAGGTTAGAATCCAGATCTCAACGCCTAGCTCCTTGTTCGAGCAGAATAAACTACCCAGTAGTGAATAAAAATACTGAAATGCAATCTTTTCTTTGCCCCTGGCTGTGTCTGTAGATCCTGTCTTACAAAATTTATGAAAAAAAGAAGGTTCAGTTCTTATTAATTCAAAGGCCCTATGGGGTCCTAAAATGGTATTCATTATAGGCTTTCGAGGTATACGAAACCCTTAGAACTGTATGAAAATTGTGTGTACACGTGCCTGAGTGCATTTTTCTGGGGCAAAAGAACTGCTGGGGGATTCTCAAAGCGTGAAGACCCGCTGCACCAGAACCTGATGTTCTAAAAGACATATTCAAGCCTATGCCATCACTTACCAGCTGTGTGAACTTGGAAAATTATTTAACCTCTCCTTTCCTCAGTTATACCATCTGCAAATGGGGATGTGGCAGACTGCTATCTGTCCCCCCAATTTTTATTCCATATTAACAAGCCCTAACTTTTTGCAGAGTTGTAATGTGCTCTGTTAAAATATGTACCTTCCTACAGACCCTTGCAAGTAGGGCTGGGGATACGACCAAGTTCTGGTCAATGAGATGTTAGCTAAAGTTACCAAGTGAGGCTTTGGGAAAACTTACTGTTTTCCCCATTAAAAGAAAGGGGTAGGGGGAGACAACTCGGCAGGCACGTGCCTTTGGCTTACTCACTCTTTTCCCTTTTTCTACTTGGGATTGAGATGCAATACTCATTTTGTAAAATTAAGAATGGAAGCCACATGCTTCCTGTCCATGGCAGGACAGGAACAGAGGAGCAGATGTGGTCCTTGATCCCTGCCCTGAGCAGTGACACAGATTCTGGGCTGACTGCCTCTTATTTTATGACAGCATGAGGAAAAATTACAGTGTACTGATTTGTTTTACACATGGCCAAATACAGGATTTGATACTATTACCCACCTCGTAGGATTGTATAAATTAATCCGTATAAAATCACTTAGATGAGTGCCTGGCAAATTCTATGTCTTCAATAAGTGTTAGCTAATGTTACGACCACCCCTACTACGTTAGTTACTACCATTACTAACATGACTTCTTCCACCACTAGTGTTATTGCTACAGGGCAGCTTGGAGCATATGTGCCTTGTAGAGGATGAGTATAAGAGAGGAAAAACTGGAAAAGTAGGTACAGATCACAGTGGGAGGTGCTTTAAATGTCAGGTGTCAAAGTGCTAGGTACCAGTTTGTGAATCTAATCTGTCTTCAGACAGGTCCAGAACAACAATGGGGTAGGATTTCTAGCAGACTATTAACCGTAGGAACCCAATGCCTTATGATTAAGAACTTACCCAGTGGGAGAAGAAGTCAAGGGGAGATGGAAAAGCTTAATCCAGGACAATGCCTCAGGGTCAGAAGGGATTGTGAGTAGAGCAGGGCATTAGTTTAGTAAAATGGCCTCTGGTCTCACCTTCCTCTCCCTGCTTTACCATGGAATTGTATTAACATCATCTATAGCTAGAGTCACCATAGAATTTACCATCCAGGGCAACCTGGACTGTCCTGGGTAACCTGGGACGTAGGGTCAGTCTACTCATAGCCCACATAGACTGATAAAAGCCTTGCTAAGAGAGGTATGAAGAGTGTATATTGGTACAACTTATTTAGAGAACTTTAGCCAGATGTATCAAAAGCATTAAAAATGTTCATACCATTGACTCAGCTGATAATGCTACTTCTAGGTCCTTATCTTAAGGATATAAGAAATGTGTCCAAATATTCATGTAAAAGAAGGTTTATCACCGTGTTATTTATAACAGCAAAAAACTGAAATCCATGTAAATTTTCAACAATCCAACAATAACTAAATTGGTTAATATATTACCGAATAATCATACAATGGATTATTATACATGTAAATTCATGTTTCGAGGAATATCTAATGATATGGAAAAATCAATAAAATGTCAAGTAATAAAATATCCAAAATACATACACACAACATAGACAAATACTTTAAAAAATTAAAATGTTTGTAGCTGTCATCTCTTCTCTGATTACTGGGCTTGTGGGAAATTTTTAGACTGATGTTTACCACGGTCTTACAGTGAAAAATCTTTTTAAATAAAAGAAGTGCAAAACAAAACAAAAACTTTCATCAGTCAGGATTCAGTTGACAAAACAGAAGCAACTCTTTGTATTGCAAGGATGAAGAGTTTTAATCTAGAGAATTAGAGGCTTACACATCTGTTGGAAATGCCAGGGGAGCAACAATAGGAAATTGTCACCAAAAGCCTCAGCCTGTGGCCCCCAAGCAGGGGGTTGCCAAGAGCTCACTGGAAACCACAGAGCCCACAGGAAGCCCCTGCCACTTCTCAGTGCGCCACAGGGAGGAAAGGGGCAGGAAATGACCACGCGTTGCTTGAGGGAATCCAAGGACAACATTGAAGTGAGTCATTCCCAAGAAACTGCCCTGGAGCAAGAGCCCAGAGCTCAGGTGAGGATGGTCCCCAGAGCTCCCTGGCTGGCTCTGCCACCTCTCCGACTGCAGTCTGCCCACCGTCTACCCACAACTGCCGTGGTGGTAATGCCATATAGACAACAAAGGGGAAAAAATGTGTAGAACAAAACAACACAAACAGCAAAAGGATTTTAAAAGGGCTGATACTATGAAAGTTTCTCCTTACCTAGAACTTCCCATTTGACACCTGAGTCTTGAGTTTCTCCTGAGGGAAAGGAAGCAGGAGGCTCCAGAAAGGTGGCTCCAGCCAGTCCCACTATCCACTGGATATGGAACAGTATGTAAAGGGTTCTTTGCCCGCTTCTGTTCTCTTCTGTTTTGACCCCAGGGGATTATGAAGATGACACAGGATTTGCCCAGTCCCAACTCTGACATGAGAATTCCACGAGGAAGCCCCTCTTCATCCTGGGGATGATTTTTCCCAATACACCCCCTAAAAAAGGACCTTCTTCCGTTTGTGAACTGAATTGTTTCCCTGAGGCCTTCCCACTCTACTCCAGAAAGGGAAGGGGGAAGACCACAGCACAGGAGAAGGAGGCGAGGACGTGGGAAGACTTCAGTCTGACGGGAAGCAGAGGGCCTGTGGCAGGCAGAAGAATGGCGTCTCTCCCCACCACCTTAGAGGTCCACATGCATGTCCTAGTCCCCGGAACCTGGGACTAAGGTCCTTTACGTGGCAAAAGGGATTTTGCAGATGTGATTAAGGTAGGACCTTGAGATGGGGAGATTAGCCTGGATCATCCAGGTGAGCCCAATGTAATCACAAGATTCTTAAAAGTGGAAAAAGGAGACGGAAGAAGAGTCAGAGTCAGAGAGAGATGTGACCGCACAAGAAGGGGGAGGGACGCAACGTGAGGACGACTCAACCCGCCGTCCTGGCTTCGGAGATGGAGAAACGGAGCCAAGAGCCAAGAAATGTGGGCAGCCTCCAGACACTGGACAAAGCAAGGAAATGAACTCCTCCCTAGAGACTCCAGAAAGGAACTGGGGCCTGCCGACACCTTGACGTAGTCCAGGGAGACCCATGTCAGGCTTCTGAGCTGCTGCATGTAAGAGAATACGTTTCTGTTGTTTGACACCACTAAGTCTGTGGTGATTTACAGCAGCAATGGAAAAGGAATACAGAGCCCTGCTGGTTCTGGGACAGAAGGGAGCCCGGACGAGAGAGCAAGAGCCAGAGCGGCACAAGAGGCGATCTATAAGCAGCTCCTGGTTACTACTCAACTGGAGAGGAAAGGGGGGCGGCGCGGGGGGCGGCGCGGGGGGGGGGGGGGGAGCAAGGGGCTCGCAAACAGCAGCTATGCCTGAGGAGGTCCAAGAACAAAGGACTGATTGATGCTCCATTCCCCCGACTTGTCACAGGGGACTTTAAACTTCCTGGAGAGGCCTCTGAGGGGCCAGGTATGTTGCTTAACATTGAAACAAGACAACAAATAGTGAAAACAAAAGAGAGCGTGGAACTGGATAGGTGTTAGATACCGATCTTTCTTCCCCTGGCTGGGCATAACCTGACCCAGAAACCCATGGATGCCTTGGTTAGGGGAAGCTTTGAGAACTCTTGGGAGAATTGGAATGAAATGAGGAGGTGCTGCATTCAGAGACTCGTTATTGGAGGTTTTGGCGGGAGCCAAGTGTGTCATCAGCGTGATGCCATAAAGAACTAGGTCGGACCAGCAGCACCTCAGCGGATGCGAGACAGGAGGCCTGGAGCCGAGCAGTGAAGATACGGTCCTGGGGGCCAATGAAGGTTTAAGGGACAGAACACAGACCTAAGGTCTCTCCTCCTCCTGCTGCCAAGAGGATGTATCCAATCCCCCTGACAGACACCACACTAAAAACCAAAGCCCCTGAATGGGGAGAAACAGCCTGAGAGGAACTTTGCTTTGATTGCTACTTTATACATACAACAATTAAAACCAGATGAGACTGTTGCCTTTGAACGACAAATTTTGTCTTTTCTCCTGCCATCAGTGGGAACAAGGGCTTTAGATGAAGGTAAGATCAATAGGCATAAAGCATTTTTGTATTACACATACATTGACACATGCAATGGACTAAAATGAATATGCATTATTTCATTCTCGATTTCTTTCCCTCCCACCATAGGACAGGTGATAATCTTGATGAGATTAAGGAAATGGTCGCCTTTACATCTGAATACTTTTCTGTGTCCCACGTTGATTTTCTTACTCCAGGACCTTTATCACTATTAACAATCATAGATAATCACTGGTTTTGTCACTTGCTCAAAATAACTGTCTAAGCCCTGAGCCTTTACCAACTGATGTCCATTGAAGGTTTTGCTTCTCCCCGGTGGCCTGCAGACAGCCGGCTGTTATTTTATTGGTTAGAGAAACGAGCCGTGTGATGTTGTCTCCCTCTGTCTTCCTACACCATGTGTTCCATGTCTCAATTCTTTCAGATGACCATGTCCCTTCTGGGGTAGTACTGTTCTCTGCTTCTGTGACCCCGTAGTCACGTCATCATCATGAGATGGACATTTTAACCCCCTTTGGGAGAGAAAAGTCATTTTCTGCTTAGAATTGGAGCTGAAAGTGGATTTGCTTCCTCAGGTGTGGACATGGCACCATGGACCCTCAACTGACCAGCGGCTCTGAGCTACAGTGTCTGACTCCAACTCTATGTGCATTATACGAGGCCCTTGGGGAGAAGGCAGAAGTGGTGAGAGACGTTCTCCCAGAATCTTTGTGAGCTTGTTCAATAAGTAACAATGGAGGGGGTTTGTTCCCTTTGGCCTGGTTGACGCAGGAGCACATTGCAGGACAAAATGTAGAACAGGAGCAGCTCCCAGAGAACCAAGGGCAGGCAATGGCAAACCAGATGTGCGAGGAAGGGCTGAGGACCCACTGAAGCAACCTGGAGTCAAAGGAGCCTTCGTGGCAACAACCTCCAACAGGAGTGACAAACAAGGGCAAGATGGTTTTGTTGCTGCCGTTGTGACGGGAAAACAGGCAAAACAAGTATGAGGCACTGAGGCCCACTTTCTCTCTCTTCTCTGAGTACATGATAAGAGAAAAGCTTTAAATCGTACCAGTAATTTTTTAAAAGCTCTTATAGATAAGGGAAGTGACAAGATTTGAGTGATTTGCTGAGTTCACACAGCTACTAATTTTTAGGGCCAGTTTTCAAAGCCAGATCAGTTGGATTCCAAGGCCTCAGCTCTTTTCCCTCTGTCACATGGAACTGAGCGGGTAAGTGGCCAGGCTAGGAGAGCACAGCACAGCGGTTGTGTCCCAATTCTGGGTGAAGTCAATGGGTTGGAGTCCTCTATGATTTTATCTGTGGCTTCTAGATATATTTGTGGTTTACCCAAGAAGCGCGAAAGCAACTGAGCTTTGACTGCCATCTAGTGGTCACTTAATTTCCTTATGTAAGCCAAATAGGGTTTTTTGTGTGTGTGTCTTTGCTGATAAGCTGGGAAAATCATTTAAGCTTGCAAAGATGTACACTAAGAAACAAAGAATGTTCCCTAAAATCTTAACTTATGTGCGACCATGTCACACAGAGAAACTAAACAGACTATGGGATCACTGAAAACAGTCTTTGTAAATTATTTTGTGTAACTCCCTTACCGATGGAAAATTTGATACTCAGAGATAATATAAAAGATTACAGATTAGTTCTTTTATATTACTCTGTCTTCCTACACCATGTGTTCCATGTCTCAATTCTTTCAGATGACCATGTCCCTTCTGGGGTAGTACTGTTCTCTGCTTCTGTGACCCCGTAGTCACGTCATCATCATGAGATGGACATTTTAACCCCCTTTGGGAGAGAAAAGTCATTTTCTGCTTAGAATTGGAGCTGAAAGTGGATTTGCTTCCTCAGGTGTGGACATGGCACCATGGACCCTCAACTGACCAGCGGCTCTGAGCTACAGTGTAAAAGAACTAAGATAATATAAAAGAACTAAGACTAGAAAAATTTCCCAGTTCAGGCTCCTTCTTTCCTATACATAATCTATGTAGGGACAGCAGATGATCAAGAGCACGGGCTTCAAAACCGGCCTGCTGAGTTTAGCTCCATCCCTTATTAGCTGAGAGGCCTTGGCCAAGTTGCTTAACCTCTCAGAACCAGTTTCCACCTATGTGAAGGACAGTAAAAGGACCTCTCATACAGAACAGTTGAGATAATTCGGTAAATAGACAGACAGGTAGATAGATTTAGATAGAGGTTACTTGTAACAGTGGTTGGTACCTGATAAGCACAATACAAATAGTAGCTATTATTATTTGACATGATGCCTGTCTTTAGAATAAAGCTAAGTCTACTATAAACCTTAGATAATTAAACTACTTAAAGCCCAGTATAGCAAATGTGTTAAAAGTATTAATATATAAAGAGCCTAATGGCATGGCTATTTTATAACAATTGGCATGACACTGGTTAGTCCTGAGAAGCTGTTTCAATTTGAATCCTTGAGGAGCTGAGGAAGAAAGAAAAGGCAGGAGAGTAAAGACAAGGGGTACCGACCAGGGGCCACATCCTGTCATTCATTTATTGATCCATCCACTAAACACTTACTGATTGTCTACTATATGCTGGGGACCACACTAGGTTATTTTAAAGTGTGGTCCACAAGGTCAAAACTACTTTTGTAACAATACCAAGATATTACTTTTTTCACTGCTGACATTTGCACTGATAGAGTAAATGATGGTGTAAATGCAATAGTGGGCAGAACCGCTGATGTGCCCCCATGAGTCAAGGCAGTGGTACCAAACTGTCATATTCTCCACCACTACACTCCCAAAGCAATGCTCAGCCCTACCCTGCCCTGCCTGTCAGCCCAATCGTTTCTTCTCTCCTCATTTCATATAATGCATTAAGGCTGACAATCTCCTGATACCATATCTTCATGAGGGAAATTGGTCTGTGGTGACCAGATTTAGATATTAAAACTATGCTGCATTCATAAAATGAATCAGGGAATTTTCCATCTTTTTCTAAAGCGTTAAGTAGCTTAAATAAAGCAGTTAAAACACAGCTATGATCTCCTCTGGGCTTGCTGCCTTTTGTAGTGGTGGAGCTTTAATTACATTTCCTAACTATGGTGTGATTAGTCAAGCAAAACTTTCGATTTGGGGGGGGGGGGGGTCAACATTTATTGTTTATCCTAAAGTTCTCTAATTTAACAAAAATGTGTCTTTGCGTTATATATCTTGTCAATTCTCCCCCCTGGGATATAGGGATTTCTAATTGCAGAATCCAGCCTTTGTTTCCGAACTTTTTTTACACACATCTGAATGTAACACACGCCTCCATAAAGATGCTTGTGTGTGGTGTCTGATCGCTCACCTTTGAATGGCGTCAATTATTTGCTGATCAGCGGAGGGAGGAGCAGGAGGGCAGTAACTATGGCTTTAACTCAGTACGGTATCTAAAACACCCTCTCATCAACTCTGTCGTCTTTCCTAGGAGCACATCTCCCTCCCCTCAGGTTCAGCCTTCATCGGAGTAGGGCTTACAGTTAGTGTGGCTTCTCTCTCAGCTCCACATCCCCTGCCACTCTGCTGTATAGGATTTGGGCCTAAGATGATCACACGGACATTTCAGAGAAACCTGCATCTGGCACAAGGTCTGGAGAGGCTTATGTCAGACCTCAGGCTGCCCTTCACTTTGTTCCAAATCTCAAAGCATTTAGGAAGTATTATATTATAAGTTGTAGTTGTTTCCTTATTTGAGACGGATGTTTTTGTCTTAAATCTCTTTTTTAAATCTATTAAGGCTATTTTTCATTCTGTCTACTGTTTTTAGTCAGTTTCAAGGGAGAGGGTAAAACTGTCATTACTCTGTCACATCAGATTGTAAACATTTGCATTCTTTTAATTAACATTTAAGAGTATTTCTAAAAAGACACTACACCATGAAATGTTAACAAGTGATTTCCTTTATTAAAAAATTAAGTTACTCAGTGTACTTAAAATACAGTTTTGCTTTTAGTAACTTCAGTCACACAATTTTCTAGGAACTGAAATGTAGCTCATAAAAAACACATAACCTGAAAGAATACCACCCAATAGTTGCAAAATGAAAACCACAACACCTTCTGTGACAGAAAAAAATTATTGGCTCTACACAAAAAATATTGATACCTATTTCTAAATTCATTTTCCTTACATACAACAAGCATATTCACAACAAAGGTGTTAGTGGTAAAGTAAAAGCAGTAATGGTTAGGATTTGGAAAAACATTGAAACACCCAGACCCCAATCTAGCCTCTTGAATCTTAATTAGCAAGTAACAAACCCTAACAGATGCATCTGAGTTAAACTCCTGTCTGCTTTTATTTCCCAGAACAGGCCTAAATCTGCGAATTGTATCTTCAGACAAAACCGTCTGCACAGGGGTTGGACTGGACAATCGCTCATGTCCCTAAAATGCTATAATTGAAAACTTTACCATCATGTGCCTGCAAGGCTTAATTCATGTCCAGTGTTTATAAAGGCCAATAAGACGCAAACACGTTTTCAAGCTAACTTCTTGTGTGTGTGTGTGAGGGAAGAGTCGCCCTGAGCTAACATCTGTTGCCAATCCTCCTCTTTTTGCTTGAGGAAGATTAGCCCTGAGCTAACGTCTGTGCCAACCTTCCTCTACTTTGTATGTGGGATGTGTCCACAGTGTGGCTGATGAGTGAGGTAGGTGTGTACCCGGGATCTGAAGCCGTGAACCCCGGGTCCCCGAAGCAGAGTGCATGCAACTTGAACCACTCAGCCATGGGGCCCGGCCCCATCAAGTTTTTTTTTTTTTTTAACTTAAATGGCCTGTCACACTTATTTTCCATATTGTTTCATAGTGGTGTCTTACTCTCTTGCTATGATTCAAATCTTCCAGTGGAGTTCTAGAAAACCCAGAGTCATGTATGCAGCACATTTTCAGCAAGAGCACATGGGCCTTGATGTCTTCCTGACTCTATCTTGTTTTTTGTACTTACCAGGACTCCCAGTTGGGAGTTCAGAAACCCAACAAGTTTAGGAGCAAGTTTACGCTTAAGGAACCAATCAATGGAGGGGCAGCTGGGGCTCAGGAATGACTGTAAGTTTTAAAATCCTTCTGGATTCTGTTTCCACCTCTTTGCATGCTATTAAAGTTTTGTTCTTTCAAATCACCTTTTTCCAGAAGACAGAAAAAATATAACCATGGAAAGCTCCCATGCTGAGATTAGCTCTTTCTCTTTCAAATTTTTAAAACCTCATCTCTAAGTCAACAGCTCCACTTGGGCAAAGCAGTCTCCCTTGGGCCAATTACTGGGTGGTCAGGGAGGTAGAATCTGTAAGATGGTAGCAGCTTCCTTTTTAATATAATACAAATGACAGGAGCATCTCCCCCAAAGAAAGGGATGCTGTATCCAAAAAACAGAGGGAGAGGAAGTACTACGCCTCCTTTCTCTTCATCTTATCCATCTAATTTACAACATAGCCATCACTAAAATGCTTTTGAGAAGAGTAAAACAGCAGCTTCCATTTAAAAAAAAAAATACTCTATGCCAAGCACTCCATTTCAAATTCCCCCAATACTCCTGCCAGGTAGAAATTATTTTCTCACAGTTCCAAGGGGAAAAAACAGACTCACAAAGTTTCAGTGAACATCACACAGGTCTACAACTCTTAATGCTTTCATTTTACTATTTACATTGCTTCTTATATTTGGAAAATTCAAAGTAATATAATTTTCATCATACTCTGCATTAAGCATATGAAGTTAATGAAAAATAACCAATAAAACTGACACAACTGGCAATACTATTCTTTATTATCAATTTTTCTTTTTGAGGAAGAAGCATGCTTTTTTTTACAGCACCTGTAAACAAGTCAGTGAAGTATACTATTTTGAGTTTCTCCATATATATGTATTTTCTTTTTTTTTTTTTTTTTGGAATGTTAGAATACCAGAACACCAACTGCATTACATACACTGAAGGCAAGTCAGGCTAAAACAAGGGTAAAATTTTATGGCTGAAAATATTCATAGCAGCAACTTTTAAAAGATGATTTTATTAAATCAAGTCATTGCACTTGGTCATTTTATTGCTACAGCAAAACAAGGCCATTACATTTTTAACACTTCTCATTTCTGATTTTAACTGATTGTCTCATTCAGTTCATACATTTCAAGTTTAAATGAAAGCATAAAATGGTTACCAGCAAATCTAAAGAGAGCACTTGGGTTTTCTTCCTGTGATCACAGTAAGAAGCATAAAAAAGAGAAAATCCTCTATGACACCAGACCCATTCTCTCTTCCTATCTTCACACTTAAATTTTGTAAAGAGGTAACAGCTTTATAGAAGACCAAAGCTTAGTGGTCACACTCACGCACACAGACACAACACTTCTAATATTGAAATACAACTAGGACAATTAGTAATATTATGTGTTTCAAAGAACAGCAAACCTGAACAATACATTCACTAAGAATTTGGCAATGACAGATTCCATGCTGTTCACCTCTAGTCTGTCATTTATACTCACTCATAGAAAAAAATAATGATTTACTTCTAAGTAAAGGCTATTATTACAAACCATTTTGTGATATGAACTTTATGAATAGGAAATAATAAAATTCCTGTATCAAGAGCAAATACTGGTAGATTGCTAGATTAATGTAATCACTTTTCCCTCTGAGTTTGGTTTTCTTTTCTTTACTATTTGGTCAAGGGCAGAAAAACAGAGACACATTATTTCTTTTATATTCTGAGTGAGGACTATACAAGCAAATACTCAAATGTATTTCAGTACTCATGACCATCTTGATTTCACGCCCAAGTGAGAAAACGACCAACAAAACCTTTAAGAATAGCCTGAAATCTGCTGGACACTCCCTTACCCGTTACGAGGGGAGGAGGGCCACTCACTATGCTTCCAGCCAGAGAGCAGGACAAGGACTTCCAGGATACGCTGTTTCTATTTCTACCTGAGGACTTTCAGTAAAAGAAACTAAGCTCTAATTTATTTAACAAGAAAGAAACCATTCATTTGAAAAGTCATTTAAAAACATTAGAACAGGCATAAACAATTTTGTTCAGTAGTGACCTCATCAGAAGAGCTCAAGGACTTTAAAGAGTTACAAGGTACACACTCAATGCACCATTAGATTGAACGTAAGTTGAGAATTTAACATTAAGTAATTATATATTGGAATTTCTATTATTTTCTACTAAAGTTCTCTTTTATTTGAAACAACATGACAAAATTTCATTAACACAAGATTCTACTATTATAAGATTAAAACTTAAAGGAAAAGTATTGGTTAGGTGGTTTAAAACAATATAAAATGCAAGCATGACAGATGGTACTCAAAATCTGAAAGTCATGTGCTATAATAGTGCTTAAAATCCTTTTTTTTTGCAAATAAAAAAATTCTACTTTTAACATAAACCCACATTTTGAGATGTATTATCTATAGACATAACATTTTAAAATCTTCAACAGTTCCTAAGTGACTCTGAAGAAACTGCTAATTCATCCATTTTGTGAAAATGCATTTTGAATACGGTCAACTATATTTGGTTTTAAATAAGCTGTAATGTTACATTTTATGATATACTAACACTCTTTATAAAGCTGGTATCTAAATGACAGCCCAAAATATCTCCACCAGTTAGTTTGGTCTATTAAGTAAATTACACATTGTAAAACCTGAGTATTTACATGATGATAACTCGTCCAAGTACAAAACCTCACAATGAAGTTCTTAAAGTTTTGAGTTTTGTTTTCCTAGTATTACCATTATTAAAAATCAAAAGAAGGGGCATGAAGAACTAAATCACAAACATGAAATGAGTACTATTTGAGCCTGTAGAATAAGCAGAAAAGTAATAAGGCTGGTGTTTGCATATTATATGTGCTGTAGTTTTTAGGCACAACAAGTTAAGGGTTAAATTGACACTTTTAGTTCCTTAGACCTAATGAATTTAAAATATAGCTCATATTTTCCCAAATATATTTAACAATACATTTAACTGAATTCCTTTTATGAATCCTATAGTGCAAGCAATATAAAATATTTTAAAAGTTGAAGAAATTATTTTGATTTCATTAGTTAGTACTATATGCATGGGAGAGTAATCTCATTTATAGCTAGGAAACTCCTATTTCATCACTCAGAGTATAAACAGCACTGCAAACAAACAGGCACAACAGTGTAATCCTGGGTAAGAAGCTAAAAGTAAAAAATATATATATATACAAAGTTTATATCCCTTATGTATTATGGGAAAAGTAGTGACTACAGTTACTATAAAGCTAATTTGTCCCTCTCAAATAGTATATTTTACAGATTTGTAAAGATATCACCATATTTATAGCATAGATCTCTTTAAAAATAATACTACAGGTTTCAATAAAAAAACTATTGTGAACTTTCTTTCCTTTTTATACAGATTCAGTAGTATTTTCAAGCAAACTAAAAAAAAAGTTTGCAATCCCAGCACATAAGAAATAAGGCCTCTTTTTTTCATATTGGCAAAACAAAAT
This sequence comes from Equus quagga, assembly GCF_021613505.1. NCBI lineage: Eukaryota > Metazoa > Chordata > Mammalia > Perissodactyla > Equidae > Equus > Equus quagga. Next base: position 18,081,653 of record NC_060281.1, read on the forward strand.
ATATAAAAAAAAATTCACCTTCCCCTAATTTTCTATAGATATTACAGTTCATATACTCATATTTATCACGACATCAGAATTTGTTATGTTTTAAGTAACAAGTCAGTTGAAGTTCATAGTGTTGCTTCTGAATCCCTGGAACATTAAGAACACTTCAAGAAGACAAGACTGCTTTTTTCAGCTTCTCTATTTCCACCTAAAATACAAAACACAAATGGAGCAACAGATAAAATACATTTACTTTAGTAAAGTTTCTTTATTTTATCCCACATCATTAAGATCTGATCATATTTTCAAGCCTCCATATTTTGATTTCCATTCTAAAATCTAATTTCCAGTGTTGTAATAAATACAGAAAAAGTTCAACAAAAGAAAACATCACAATGCACGTTCCTAAAGAGCAGGTGACAACAACAAAAAAAGCAACTATAGCTGTTTCACCCAGAACTGTGTTAAGTAATGTGAGCATTTGAAAGAACTGTAAGAAAATCAGCCCTACAGAGAACATGAGAACCCTTGAAACCAAATGAAGAAATGTACACATACCTGTAATTAAGCAAAGGGGGCAGAACAGTAAAAATAATAATAATAAAGGACCAGTTTGGTTCTGTATTTTTCACTTACTACCTATGTAACATTGATAAATCACTTCATCTCACCTGGTCTCAACTTTCTCCTCATAAACATTATGTCTCTAGACTAAATTATCATTAAAGCCCAGGAACATATTTAAAATTCAGACAATGTGTTGAAATACTTCCAACTTTAGGCAGAAGGCATCCTTCACTTAACAGAAATTCACAACTTAAGAAACTCAGGAAAATTCATTAGATTTTCACAATTAACTGCAAAGAGTTACTTAATTTGGCATATTACAAATATCTAAGTTGAGGCTCAAAGATACCCTGCCAATGGTTCCACACTAGCAAGTGGCACACAACTTGTATTGCTAAGGTCTAAGGCTCTAAAGCCCACAGTTTTTACACTCCTTCCCAATTAAATATTTGGATCCTCATTTTTGTGTGTGTGTGAGGAAAATCGGCCCTGAGCTAACATCTGTTGCCAGTCTTCCTATTTTTGCTTGAGGAAGACTGTCCCTCAGCTAACATCTGTGCCAATCTTCCTCTATTTTATATGTGGGATGTTGCCACAGCATGGCTGGATGAACACATGGGTCCACACCCGGGATCCGAACCCATGAATCCCGGGGCAGTGAAGCAGAGCATGTGAACTTAACCACCATGCCACCGGGCCAGCCCGTATTTGGGTCATTTTGACCTTTCACTGCATGTGGAAGCAGGTAGGCCTTACCTTCTCCTGATAGCATCCTCCATCTTCCCAACAATACATACAAATAAGACATGCTATGGCTAACCACTGATAAATAGTTCATTATTACATGATGAGCATTTTGCCCCAGTCAAAAAGTATAGTTTTAATATGCTCACAATCTCCTTAGGGATTCTAACTAGTCGAGAATGGCTTGTTAATTTCAGGATCTTTCCTGATATTATTCTTCAACTAATATGATCATTAGCTAAATATTTTCGCAGCATCGGACTGGGACAAGTCTTAGTCTTCAGCCTGGATTGAGATAAAATACCTTCAATCTTCAGCCTGATGAGCTATTATTATCATCTCTATTTTAAAGACCAACTGTGTAATTTTAATGGGAGAGGATGCACAGAAAACAGTAAGAAAAAACACCAATGGAAAAGGCAGCAAGGAGTGGGAAGAATAACCCTGAATGCAGTAATATTCCTTACAGACTGCTATTTGTCACATAAATTTAGGTATCAAGCAAATATTTATATGGCTAGAGTTTCTCTTCTAGCACTTTTATGTACATTGATCATCTGTAGTCCTTTTCATCACTCCTCAGTATAATTTAATGCCATATATGGTTAACTTTATAGTAGTTCAAAGTACTACTTTTAATATTTGGGGAAATATAATTTTTCCTTTAAACATATGATCCTAAAATTAATGCCTTATTAAGTGTGTTTTTACAATACAAGGGTCAAACTTTCCCCATTAAGGAAAAACATGTGTAATATAAGTCAGTGAGAGGCTAAGTAACAGCTGATTTTTTATTTTTTTTATTTTTAATTTTTGTGAGGAAGACTGGCCCTGAGCTGACATCTGTGGCACTCTTCCTCTATTTTGTATGTGGGACATCACCACAGAGTGGCTTGGCGAGCAGTGCAAAGTCCGCAATGGGATCCAAACCTGTGAACCCCAGGCCGCTAAAACAGAGCACGTAAACTTAACCACCATGCCACTGGGCCAGCCCCATAACAGCTGATTTTGCTGGAAAAATTGAATCAAAAGAAATTCTTCAAAAAAAAGAACAAACAATTCATTTGACTCGTCGTAATTTTTATGATGAATCATATAAACAGTCACGCACCACATAATGACATTTTGGTCAATGACAGACCATATGAAAGTGGTCCCATGAGATTAGTACCATATAGCCTAGGTGTATAGTAGGCTATACCATCTAGCTTTGTGTAAGTGCACTCTATAATGTTCGCACAAGGATGAAATCACCTAACAACACATTTCTCAGAACATACTCTCGTCGTTAAGTGATGCATGACTGTACAAATTGAACTGCATTGGTTCCTCTTGCTCACATTATTACCTTATTTTCATACATGAATATAAATGTATATGTATAAGGAATGAAAGTCAAGAAACATTTTTGTTTTTACTTTCTCAATTTCTACCATGTTCCACACCAGGAATCTAAGACATTTTTAACATTTACCTTCTAACAGTTATTAATTCAACAAAAAATTATTAGCTATCTAACATGCATTTAGCACTGTGCTAGGAGCTATGGGCAAAGATAAAACAGACACAGATCCCACCTGCAAAAGTCTTACAGTCTAGAAGATGGGCAAAATAAGTCCATAATGTATAAGTGATAAGAGAGAAAATTAGTATTTATTCATCTCTTACAAAACTAAAGGATGTGAATTTGGGAGAAGACAACATTACTTTTAATCCAAAGAAGACTGGGTACCAACTTAACGAAGGTGAGTATTTGAGCTAGACCTTGAGAATCTGCAGAAGTTGGGCATGAGAAGATGAGACAAAAGGAAAATACAGTAAGAGTAAAAATTCAGACAAATTAACTCTAAGAGACAATTGAGGATCAGCAAGCGAGGAAAGAAAGATACACTAGGACCAGGACATAAATGAAATCATATGCCAAGTCAAGAGTTTGAACTTTATTCAGCAATAGAAAGTTCCTGAAAGCACTAGGCAAGGAAAGATTAATTTGAGATAAGAATGCGAGAAACTTGTGGCCGAGTGGTTAAGTTCGCGGGCTCCGCTGCAGGCGGCCCAGTGTTTCGTTGGTTCGAATCCTGGGCGCGGACATGGCACTGCTCATCAAACCACGCTGAGGCAGCATCCCACATGCCACAACTAGAAGGACCCACAACGAAGAATATACAACTATGTACTGGGGGGCTTTGGGGAGAAAAAGGAAAAAAATAAAAAAATCTTTAAAAAAAAAAAAAAAAAGAATGCGAGAAACTTAAGCAAGCTAAATAGAAGATAAAGAGGATAAGAAAAGGACAGAAGTAGGGGACTAGAGATAAAGGTTAAGGCGTAAAGCTAATAGGCCTGAAAGTAAATGGAATTAGAAGAGAACAGAAATACCATGTCTGCATGACTAGAGGGACAATGAAACCATCAACAGAAACAGGAAATCAGAACAACAGAAAAGGAAGATGAGAAATTTAACAGGGACATGCTAATTCTGAGTTCACAGTGGAATATCTAGGGAGACTAGCAGCTATAGACACATGATAGAAGCTGGGAAAAGAAGTATTAGACAAAGACTGAATGCACAGGGAGGAGGGCCAAGGATATGCTGAAGGAACATCTCTCCCTTAGGTTACAAGAAAGGAAGAAGACAGAAGTTAGGGACAGAAGAATGCAGGATCATATAAACCAAGATAAAATTCTGAAAAGGTGGCAATGGTAAAAATGTGAAATGCTGTTGGAACTGAAGAGACATTGGAGTTACCATTAGTAAACCTAAATGCAAGGGATTACGCACTGAATTAAAGGTGAAGAATTAGAGACTAGCAATGTATGCTGTTTTCGGTTGTTTTTGTTTTGCAATAAATGAACCCCAAATGAAAAGAAAAAACTATAGCAGATCAAGTGGGCAGTTGGATCTGAAATGGGGCTTTTCTTTGTTTTTTGAATAAGGAATAAAATTGAGTATTTTCATGGAAAGAACAAAAAGTATCAATAGAAGGGACATGTTAGCCATAACAGTAAAAACGGAGTTTTGATAATTTACCAAATACCTTCACATATATTATCTCAACAACTAAAGCTAAAGAAGGCTAACTGACTTCCTCAAGTTCAAACAGTATAACTCAATCCCTAAGAGCAAAGGTTCTGAAGCCTGTGTGCTGTTAAAAATTTCAGCTCCACTGCTGACTTAATCATTCTAAATCCTAGTTTCCTCACCCTTGAAACAGGAACAACAATCCTTATGAGGTATGTGTGTCCAATGAGATAATGTACAGAAAGTGCTAAGCTTAATTCACACAGTTTAGAACTAAAAGGCATGAGTGTAAGTCAGAAGAGGAACTCAAGTTTTTTAACTCCAACTCCCATGTTCTCTCTTTTTCACAATGCTAACAAAACAAAGAGGGTAAGCAATGAGGCAAGGTAAAAAGAAGGAGGAGGATGAAATAAGACAGAATGGGAAAAGCCTCTGGAGAAAGGCAGGACACACTTTCTCTGAGATACACAGAAAAGAAGAACATATGAAGACCAAAGTCAGTGAGGATAAGAAAAAAATTAAGAAAGATAAAGAAAATAAGTAAAATCATCAGTCATCAGCAGAGAGTAAAGATGATGACACTATAAAGTAAACATTCACCGAGAAATCAAAGTCAGCAAATCTATAGCCACATCCTATTACCACCACCACCACCACTACCACAACCGGCCCTGCCCCCAGGACAACAAAAAGAAAAAAGTTTGTGAAGAAGAGAGAACTAAAGCTCAAGAAAGAAGCAGTACTGAATGCAAAAGATCTAGAAACTAGACACTCTTAAGGGGCAAGAACCATGTTTGTTTTATTCACAAATGTATACCTTGTGCCTCATGCACTGCCTATGAGAGTTAATGCTCAAAAAATATTTGCTGAACGAAGGAACGGAATGTGACAGGGAGTCAACAAGAGACTAATTAAATGGCTAGCAGGGAGTGTTGAACTGAAGTAGGACAGCATAACTTGCAGTGGAACCAATCAACCAGTTGGGTTGGAAAAAACATGTCCAGTTTATGGTGACTACAATCGCAAGGCCAGGAGGAATCAGTTACCTCTAGATTACTTCTCATTGCCTTCTCTTCTTCCAAATCTTTTCGTAGTTTTTCCAGTTCTTTCCTAAGAACAAAGTATTTATTACTGTTAAGTTTTTCAATTAAACAATATATTTGACTAATGTTAACAGGGTCTCTGTTGCCTGACATTCCAGAACATGGGGAAAACGTTTTAAAAGAAACAGCCATATTGATTAAGAAAAATTTCAAATTCTCTAGTTGGAGTGAAGCAATTTTTCATATTCAGTTATCATACATCTCCCAAGCTGGACACTCCAGAGGCCAAACAATTTGGTAAAATAAATGTTAAAACACATCATAGTACAAGGTAAATTATAGTTTATTCAATAGAATAACCTAGACTTTCTATTTCTCTTTCTCTAATTTTTTTAATTAAATATTAGAGGCTGGCCCCGCAGCCGAGTGGTTAAGTTTGCACACTCCACTTTGGCAGCCCAGGGTTTCGCTGGTTCAGATCCTGGGCACAGACCTAGCACCGCTCATCAAGCCATGCTGAGGCAGCGTCCCACATAGTAGAACTAAAAGGACCCACAACTAAAATACACAACTGTGTAGGAGGGGGCTTTGAGGACAAGAAGGAAAAATTTTAAAAAAAATTAAATAAATTAAAAAAATAAATTAAATATTACATTAAAATCCAAAAATCAAACCAATAAACAAAAAACTTCAACCAAAAATTCCTCCTCCTTAACTCATGTTTTCATTCTTCTGTGTTCCCGTCTATCTTTTTATATAGTAATTTTTCCCTCCATAGCTGTACATGTATATTCTATATTGTCTTCTCACAAAGTATTTTAAAACATTTCCATGCTGCTAAAATTGTAATTTAACTGTTGTTTGCTATTCAACTATTCAAGTTTTTTGCTTGGGGGGACAGAAGGAATGAGACGAATAGGAATTTACTTAACATTATGAATACATCAATATATCATATTTCTATGTCAAAAAGCATGGACATTTTCGGCCTCTTGACATATACTAGGAAAATTCTCCTCAAGAACGTTGCAGAAATAATAGCTTGAAAAAGTCATGAAAACAGAATATTTGAGAAAGGAAGGGAGTTTCAAACTATAGAGTTTCAAAACTAATTTCTGAGGCCTGCCTGGTAGTGCAGCGGTTAAGTTCACATGCTCTATTTCGGCGGCCCAGGGTGTGCCTGTTCAGATCCCAGGCGTGAACCTACGCACTGCTTATCAAACCATGCTGTGGTAGGCATCCCACATATAAAGTGGAGGAAGATGGACATAACGTTAGCTGAGGACCAAGCTTCCTCAAAAAAAGAAAAAGAAAACTAATTTCTTCTGTGGTTTTAATGATTAGAAAACTATTTCTCTATACGGGGAGTAAATTTTCTACTGTTTTATAGTCTACTGACTATAATTTTTAAAATAAGTAATAAACTGAAATTTACCTAGAGTTTATTTTGGGATGTGATATAAAATGTGCTTCTAAGCTAATTAACTTCATATTGCCATAAGGTTATCACTAAATTAAATGATGCTTTCCTGTTTCCAATTATACTATTATTCTGAGTTTATTATACATTTAATCTAATTAGGTTAAATCTAATAATTAGATACATTATATCTAAATTAGGATCTAGTCCTAGAATATTTATCCTGCTGTATTTATATGTATAGTAGTGTTACATTATTCAAATTATTTGCCTTTTCACCTGATAATTTAGTCAGTCTCACATTTTTACTGCCATTTTAAAAAATATGCTTACAAATATAAAATTTTATGTAACATTCTGTTTTCTTTTTACAAGATCAAACTATACACCATGTCCTGTAACTTTTCAACTGAAGAAATAGATTACTGATGTACATGTCTGTCAACCTTGCCAAATGTTAATCTCCTTCCATTTTTTGATGATTTGTTCTATGCATTTTAGATTTCAATATTGAATGCACAGACTGTTTATGTATTTGTAAGCTATAAAAATATAATAAAGCAAAAAACCTAAGAACTCCAAAGCAGCTTAAGAAATAAAATATTACCAGTACCTCTGATACCCAAAGTGACCCTCCCCCTCAACCCCGTGTTCCCCCTCCTTCGTAGTATTATTCCTTTTCCTGTCTTTCTAATTTTACTACAAATGTATCTTGAAACAATATACTGTTTGGTTTTGTATGCTTTTGAACTTTATGTAAATAAAATAATACTATATGCATGTCTCTGACTTGCTTTACCCACCCACAATGTCTTTTAGATTAATTCATGTTGACACATGTAGCCACAATTCATTTATTTTTATTGCTGTACACTGTATAGTATTTCTCTGTATCAATATACCAGTATATATTTATCCATTCTCCTGTGATGCTCTTCTTTTCCAGATTAAAAAAGCTGCCATCCATTTCATTTTCCCAAAGGAACTCAAGAGTCTGAAAACACTCTTTGGAAAATAATTCTAAAATATCCAATATCTATGTTTTAAAATATATATAAATCACAAATACTTTATTCATCCTACAGTTAATCTAAGAGCACCTACAGGCAATCTGTATATATAATTAGTAGTTCGTTAAAAATAGCAGACTTTGTATTAAAAACGTAAAACATCAAAATCAATAAATCAGGCGAGATCTCCAACTGGTAAATGAGTGGTGCTTATTTAAATAAATATTTACTAGACGAATGAACTTACAGTTTATAATGTGCATATTGTGAAAAACTTTGCCAGACTCAGAACAGATAAACTGAAGGATTCAAGAAAGACCCATCATCTACCAAATTACAAACACTCTCTCTCTATATATGATATATATAAGCATAATATATTTTTTAAGTAGTCTTTCAAGATAGATTTTTTGTTTCTAAGAGATGTTTGTAAAAGTGCTCTGCAAACAACAAACAAATCATATTGTTAATCTCAATACTGCTTTTAATAAAGAATCCAATGACTAGTGAGAACTGGGGGAGAAATGGTAATGAGAGTTCAGAGGGAACAACGGTCTCTGGCGGTGACTTTCTACCAGGTTCCATATTCAATGAGACACTTTCAGAGCTACAGGGGAAGGGGAGCTAAAGGAAGAGCACCTGCATCCTCACCCTCAGGTCAACTAGATTCACTCATCTTTGATTTGCTTTACCTACTGGGCTTTTGCAGAATTATGTCTAAAATGTTTAGGTTTAAAATTCAAATGGGGCCAGTCCCATGGCTGAGTGGTTAAGTTCGTGCACTCTGCTTCGGCAGCCCAGGGTTTCACCCCTTCGGATCCTGGGCAAGGACCTAGCACCACTCATCAAGCCATGCTGAGGTGGCATCCCACATGCCACAATTAGAAGGACCACAACTAAAATATATACTATGTACTAGGGGCTTTGGGGAGAAGAAGGAAAAATTAAAAAATAAAATCTTTAAAACAGTTCAAATAATACTGGTTATAGAAAAGATCTCTAAACCAACAGAAGATGAGGGTTAAAGTTCTAGCTTAGCCATTTAAGAGCTGAGTGATCTTAGGTAAAGAGCTTTACCTCTCTGAACCCTTATCTCTTCCTTTAAAAGAAGGGAGGGGGGCTATAGTACGTAATCTTTTAAATTTATTTTAGCTCTAAAAAGTCCCTAACTTTCACATAGGGTATATGTCTCACCATACACCATAATCAAAGCTTTCAGAGTTAAGAGAAGGGCCTTAGAGATCACCTATTCCAATTCATTTGTTTTATAAATATCCAACTCAACTGTAGCAGAAGCAGCGATCAGTCTGCTGAGAAGTAAACTAAGTAGTCATGTGCCACTAAACGACAGGGATACACTCTGAGAAATGCGTCATTAACTGTCTTCATCATTGTCCGAACATCACAGTGTACTGACACAGACCTTGATGGCACAGCCTACTGCACACCTAGGCTACAGGGTACTTACGGGACCACTGTCATATATGCGGTCCGTTGTTGACAGAAAAGCCACTGTGTGGTGCATGACTGTATATGTACAAATATACCCCAGATCTAAAATACAATATGGCTTTTCCTAATTTGAAGAGTAATTACTAACCTGTGTTTGACCAGAAGATCTGTAGCCTCAAATTATGGCTATGCACATACGTTTTCTCTAATTGCGCTACTAGAACAAGTTTTTGAATTCAAATTCTTTGTCAAGAGGAGAAAAGCACTATTAAGGAAAATTTCTTTGGAAACATACTTGCTCATACCAGAAACCTGGCAGATTACATCTTTACTTGATACGAATTGGAAGAATTCTTTACACACACATTACGCAGTACCCAATAAAGAAAACACGGGCTACTTACCCATGATCCTTTTTCAGTGCTTCTACAGTGCACAGCAATTCAATAATCTGAGCTCTAAGTTCATCCAAGGAATTTTTTTTCCCATCATTTGATTCTACTTTAGCTTTGATTTCTAATGGAGTTACAAAAGCAGCCATATTTGGTTTAGAAGCACTTGAAGGTGTTGAAAGGTACGCAGATGGCTGAAAACGTAATAAACACAAAATTTTCTGATTTTACTTGTATTTACATTTAATATCATATCTAACTCCAACAGATTTTTATAGCACGGAGACACATAAAGCAATACTTCAAGAGAAATGATAAACTTGGAAATTCAAAAAGCAGTTTAATGTTCACAAATAGAAAAAACTATCAAACAACCAAAGAATAAACTTGCAATCACTAGAGGGTTTTGTGAGAAATATCAAGGGTTTTATTTAAAAAAAAAAAAAAAGAATAAGAATAGCCATTAGATTTCTCTTATGAATGGTAGGCCTGGGGGAGCATCTGGAAACAAGAATACATCAGCATTATTAAGGTGCCGTTTTGATCCTCCGTATTAAACAGTTATTATTTAGAATATCCAAAGAGCTACACTTAACAGTAATTACGAAGAATTTGGTAAGTCCATGAAAGGGGCATTAAAATGAATCCATGGCCTGAGACTCTCATTATTTCACTAAAATAACAGTAAGTAGCGCTAACAGTCTATTGAAATTAGAATTAGATTAAGTGTATCTCATAAATCAGAATAGCAGCCAAATGCCCTGGAATGAATTTGAGGAGGAAACATGACCTTCTTAAATATAAGATGTGTGTCAACTGTGGTAACACTATCTTACATTAAAAAGGCAAGAGTTTAGAAAAAAGTCTTAACACCAGGTAACAGATGGAAGAATCCATGTATTCTGCCATTCATTCCAGTATATATTCAGTGATTATGGTGCCGAGCACCAAGCCAGGTAAGGAGTAAACAACTAATGGCTTCTGACCTAAAGTGTGTATGTTTAATGGGAAAGTGAAACAGACGTACAGATATATGCTTTAAAAATATGAAATATGTAACATTTATACTACTCATTTAAAATAATGTATGCTCTTCTAAAAAAAGATCCACAGAGCATAGTATGACAAGTTTAACAACTCAACTTTTTAGCAGGAATTATTTTATTTCTTGGCAGAAGAAGTAATTCTTAAAGAACATTTTTAAATTCCACAATTTTGATTTTCACAAAGAATCCTACAAAGTATACAAATCTTAGATCATAATGCATCTCACCTTTGGAGTGTAGCATGAGTCCTTTTTAAATTCAGATGGCTTTAGGCTGGCACTATCATCTTCTTTTGGTAATTTTAACAGTTTTTCTGGGCTTTGAGTTGGCTAAATGATTTTTTAAAAATCAAGAAACAGAAAACAGCAAAGAAGGAAAAGGTAGTAAGCATTTGAATAATAGAGTAACTGTTACCACTGTTTACAGCAGCTGCTATTCCAAATATTCCATTGTTGTCAGGATGTTACATAATGTCAAACTGAATAACACACTTGCATATCTTGAAGGCAAAACCAGCTTGCCTCTTGGCAGCAAAATTTTTTTCTACTTAGGTAATTTAAAAGTACTCTAGTTCTTAAGAGCTAATACATTAACACTGAGCACTATCAGCATCACAAGTAACACACAGAAAGCACAAAAAGAAGTTAAACACTTAGATACCAGGACTAGTACTACAGGAAACACTAACTGTTTCAGGGCAAAGGGTGTTTTCGTTCTTTCCCAAAGTGAATAGTATCAATTCTAATCATTGTCGTTGGGTAAGATTATACAGGTCCCTTGTCCCCTTTCAACTCTGTGCTCTGTGGTTATGGGTCTCATGACAACTCTACTTCTGATTTTGTAACCTTCCATTCCAAACCCTGCTGAAATGAACAGGGGTCTTTCCTCATATATCCTTAAATACAACCATTTGCTACTTGAGTATAACAGCTATCTTCCTCATTTTTAAACTGGCGGAGCTATAAACCCTCCCTCCCTCTCATCTTCAGAAGGACTCTGGATTTGTTAAAATTTTGTTTTACAACAGTAGGTGTAACTCACAGAATGTCCACCATTGAAGCGGCCAGGCAATCTTCTCCCAGGCATTTTCGGTCTATTTGCTGTGAGATGTAGCAAGTTTTCTGAGGAAGCTATGTCATCAAAATTAACAAGATCTGAAGAATAAAATTAAACATATCTAATAATAGATAATGTAAAAAAAAGCATGTTTCTGGATTTTTAACAAACAATAAATTAAAAAGAGTGCCGTAGGACTCACAAGCGGACCTGTGCTTTTCATATGCATTTGGAAAACAACACTCACCCTTAAAAAACAAACACTTCTTTACCTGATACATTGGATAGCATAAGGTTCAGGTTTCTAATAGAGACTCAGACCTCAACAAAAAGTTCTCACTGTAGGATATAAACCTGTACCATAAGTTGTAGCGGCATAAAAAAGCTGTTATCTTAAGTTATTGCTTATTAAAAAAAAACAGGATCTACTTCTTCAATTCATAATTAATTACAATTAATACATAAGAAAATTAACATACATAATTTGTTTTAAACTTCAAGTAGTATCCTAATATTCAAATTTTAAGGACTCAACTATATCTAGGACTCTGCTGCTTTCCGACAGCATTTGTCAATGAAAAGTTCAAAGTATAATTTCGTGTCTTTGTGTGTGTACATATGTATGTGCACAGTATATTGCAGCTGGGCTTTACGCTGTTTATAGTTCACTGCACTTCCACTTAGACATTACCATGTTTAGGAATCATAAGATAGTTGTAAATCTAAGGCAAATTACATATCAAGGGAAAATGCTACATAGATCATCTATTTGTTTCCCCACCATCAAAGGCTGGTTGACCTCTGATCCAATAACTTGAGTTTAAGGACAAATCTAGGTAATTTTAATCTCTGAAACAATGGTATATAATACCTTCCCTTTTTCTAGATGATCCAGAAAACCTTGTTAAAGAAGCTGATCTTTAATTTTGAAGCCCAGATATCTTTGAGTGATACAAGAACCCTAAGGGTAACTTCAGACACTTCCATTGTCAATATAATCTTCCTTTAGCCCAGATTCCAGATTAGGGATATTAATCACAATCGAGATACTTGATATTGGCAATGGATATCTTTGGCCTAGTCTTTCAGGTATGGAATCATTCTTCACACTACCATTGCCTGGATGCTTATGATGCTTTCTGTCAAATAGTTAGATATCCCAATACAATGATTTGTTATTTCTTAAAAGAAATCTAAAGATACTTATCATTACTGCCCTCAAAGCTTATTCATCAATTTTCATATGTAAAGTAATTAATTTAAGAGAATTTTTCTTAAAGGGATGGAAGACACAAACGTTAGGGCAGAGAAGAGGTGTCTCTGCTAATGCGCGCTCTATCCCAACTTCAAGTTATTTGCTGGCCTCTATTAAGTCTCTTCCATCTTCACGTTCTGCTTACTTTGTGCGTTCTATCTTGGATCCAGTCACTACGCTAATACATCACAACAGGCAATCTAATGTGCTCAGTTTAACTGTGGCTTGAGTCATTCAATTATTACCTATAAGTAATTATAAAATATAACAAACCATAATAAAAAAACACAACAGCTTTACTGAAAAATGCATTATTAAATGTGAAAGACCTTGAGTTTAAATATATATTTAAATATCTCAATCTTTTTATTTGTAAATTTTATAAACAAAGAAAATAATATTTTAAAAGATGTTAAAAACATGCTGTCACTTGAAGGGTTAAAAATTGTTTTTTTACACTGTCTAATTTTTAAATGTGTGTTGACAACCTACAAAAAAAAAACCTTGAAAAATACAATCCAATCATTTTGGCCTGTGGAGATTATTTTCAAATGCATATTTAAGCAACTTGCAAAAAGAAAAAGAAACAAACAGGAAAACATAGGAAGGAATGAAGATAAAAGAAACTGAAAATGAAATAAAAGGTATATTACAAAATTATACACCATGCTCATGTACAAATGCCTTCCCTATGTCCAGTTTTGGGTTCCAACACCAAGACAAATAATTTTACTATTCTAAAACTCTGGCAGGTCCTCCATTTAAACCATTAGGTTAGTAAAATAAAACAGTGCACATTTTGGACTCATGATATATTTGAACACTTTTAAATTTACCTAGGAGTGATAATAATGGATTTATACTGTACAAATGGCATAAAAGGTATGACAATCACCTAACTCTTGCAATCACACTGTCACTCTGCCAGCCACTGACATTTCTAGATATTGCCTAAAACACAGAATTTTTTAAAAATCAAAATGAAATGTCAAATTTCGGGAGAAAATAAGTATTTTCTTTTATGGTCTTTCGTGGTTGCCAATTAAAATAAAACTTTTATCAAAAGAATATCTTTAATCAGGAAAATTTTTCCAACAAAAATTTCATTTTATTTTAAAATGGAAAACCAAAAGGGTTAGAACAGACAGACAAACATGTACACTTTTAGTAAAACTACAAAGAAAAATCAATGTGCACCACCTATTTATACTGAATATACTATTTTGATTTCTTTCATAAATTGTCATCTTACCAAAATGGAGAAAGGTAGGATAATTTCCTGACACGTAAGAGGGAAACATGGCAAACAGGCTAGGAAACAAAATCTGGAAAGAAAAGTCAAGGATAGGAATGTCTAGAAAAAAGACTAAACCAAAAAAATTATTTTACAAAGCAGGAAAAAGGAACAGTTGTAGAGTGACTAGAACCATTTCAATGTTTAGCATATACCTATTACAGTTTATCTAAACTTATATAAGATATGTGTTAGATTTTAGATTTATTCTTGTCTTCAAAAGAAAAAACTATGATTAGTATTAATTTCAATACACATTAAACTAGAAAAAAGTCTTTTGTTAATTACTCACTAAACACCAAGACAGCTTCCAAAAGGATGTTTTAGTACTAAAATTTACATAGAAGTCTGAGTAATAAATCAATACATTAACTTATTAATACAGTTATAACTAAAATTAAACCACCTTTCAGTCAAGTTTTAGTCTTTAGCATATGACAGCAATTACAATGAAAGAGGCAATTTTAATTCTATGGTATAATAAAAGAAAAATATGCCAAATATTATTTTTAGGTATCTCACTATAAAAATACAACTCACTACAACACTTAAAATGTCATACATAGGTAAATAAAAATTCAGTAATGTCTTATATGATACTCTCTATAATGATATTATCAAGGAAACTATTATTAGAAAATAAAAACTTTAATCTCTGCTCTTGTTTCCCAGGTACAGTGTACATTTTCGGGTGTGGTGTTTTGTTTTTGCATCCTAGTTTAGATACAGATTCACTTTTTATAGAGTCTACCACTCAATAGGTAGGTATCTTAGTAGAAAAATCTGATCATAAATTCTTTCTTGGAGAAAAAAATAAATATTGAAAATTAATTCAAACAAAAATAGATCAACTGTCAAACAGAACTGAAGAGAAATCCCTATGTAAGCAATGAAGGCTTTTGTATCAGATAATGTATGTGTCTCTAAAATTTCCTTTTAAGCCAAAAAGAATTTATCACAGAAAAACAATCAAAAAGGATAAAATACTACACTCTAAGAATACTTCATCAGCTGTGCTTTCTCAGTGCATTAACTACATTACCACTAAATTTTGGTGGTTTTTTTTTTGAGGAAGATTAGCCCTGAGCGAACATCTGCTACCAATCCTCCTCTCTTTGCTGAGGAAGACTGGCCCTGAGCTAACATCCATGTCCATGTTCCTTTATTTTATGTGTGGGATGCCTGCCACAGCATGGCTTAACAAGCAGTGCATAGGTCCACAACTGGGATCCAAGCTGGCAAACCCCAGGCCGCTGTAGCAGAATGTGCGTACTTAACCACTGCACCACCAGGCTGGCCTCTCTATCTGATATTTTAAAACTAACTGTAAACCAATCTTACTTCCTAGAAAGTTTACTATTTTAGAAACATTAAGACCATGTGAACTTTAAAATTAGTCAGTAGTAGCAGTGAGATTATCCTAAACCAATTTTTGATGAAATGTTTGAAAAAGAAAAAAAAATTAAAATAGTTCTAACAGCTCTGCAGTTTGTAGTAATATCTTATATATGAGAATATATATGGAGGGACTTTAAAAAAAAAAAAAGGAAAACCAAATCAAGTATTCTATGAATGTTCTTCTTATATGTACAAAAGTGAGCGTCTGTATCTATATATGTTTATATATGGCTTTATCTACAGTCATGCACCACATAATGTTTCAGTCAAAAAGGGATGCTTACACAACAGTGATCCATAAGGTTAGTGCCATATGGCCCAGGTGTGTAATAGGCTATACCAGCCAGGTTTGCCTAAGTACACTCTACGATGTTCACACAAAGACAAAATCATGTAATGACACATTTCTAAGGACACATTAAGTGATACATGACTGTACAAGAAAATCATATCCAAGAGTAGAGTCAGGAATTTACATCCTTTGTAGATAAGAGAAGAAACAGAATGAGACGGGATTAACAATGAAGGAGAGGGGTAGATGAAGGGAAATAACATTTTATAACAACTTTCATGTCACCTATTAAAATAGGTATCAGAGATACATCAGACCATTCAACTGTTAGTTAACTAAGAAAACAGATTAAGAGTAGAAACATACCAATGATGGAGCAGCTAATAATTTAAAATGCACATTCTTTCCCTTTTTTGGGAAGGGCGGGGGTGAGGAAGACTGGCCCTGAGCTAACATCTGAGCCAATCTTCCTCCATTTTTTATGTGGGAAACCACCAGAGAATGGCTTGACAAGTGGTGTGTAGGTCTGTGCCCAGGATCCAAACCCGCAAACCCCAGGCTACTGAAGCGAAGAATGCAAACTCACTACACCACCAGGCTAGGCCCCCAAAATGCGCATTTTTTAACAGCAAAGTCAATGTGCTGCCTACTATATCATTTCATCTCAAGTTATTATTTTATATAATAATGGGAAACTCTAAGGAGATTTTCACGTATGTCTTAAACTCGCTGAAACCTATGTTAAAGGGCTAGCATCACACGCTATTTGAACAATTTAAAACAAATTGAGCCTAAAATATGCCTCAAACTAATGCCAAATTTGAGGTTGTATTTGACACAGAACATGGTTTTTAAGGTGTCAATATGTCAAAAAAGAGGTAAAACACTTTTATACTGCAAGTACTAAAAACAGAAGATATTCTAATTAAAAAAAGACAGAAAGAAAGAACAGCCTCTGAGTTGAAGTTTGAGACAAAAGCTATTTGCTGTCAGCAGCTAAGCCTTGTATCTTAGCATACTGCTTGTGCCTAAAACAGTACTGCAGATATAACACTTGCTCAATGAATATTTGCTATTTAATATAAACTCCCCTTCCCAAATCCCTATTGTCTGCACTCCACAGGGTGTGAGTGTGGTACACAAAGGCAGTCTGACAGTGGAGGAAATACAGGACGGCAGTTTGGACGTTAGCTGTCAGTATTTTGAACTTATCTAGGTCTTGGCCTCTCTATTTCCTTATTCATTTGAAGAAAAAAACAAACCAGAAATTAAAAATTTTTGAACTGTGTTCCACAAAGCCTTTTTGCTCTTTAATAAAGAGTAAACAATGGTAATGGATATGAGACAAGAATTGAGACTAAAATCACAGTAAAAAAAAGAGAACTTTTCGACCATGACATTGTTACATGTGCTACTTCTAACTGAAATGTAGCAAAGAAAACAAAGCTTGCTGGTGACTATATAGAAAAAGTTTTGAAAAAAGTGAAAATTTGTTTTAATTTACTGAAATTCTTTTGTGATTTCCATGACCTTGAGACAACTAAATAAAGCAAATGTTCAAAAATGACAAAAACTAACAGAAAAAAATTGGCTCTAAATACTACTCTTCAAGCTCCTAAAGAGACTCATCAAAATTTAAGACTTCTAACATAAAGTTAGTAGAAAATTGTGGAAATTCAAAAGATAATACCAATGGACTTTTCTTTTTTAAATATACAATTTTTTTTCCTGAGGAAGATTAGCCCTGAGCTAACTGTTGCCAATCCTCCTCTTTTTTTTTCTGAGGAAGACTGGCCCTGAGCTAACATCCATGCCCATCTTCCTCTACTTTATATGTGGGATGCCTACCACAGAATGGCTTGCCACGCAGTGCCATGTCCGCACCCAGGATCTGAACCGGCGAACCCTGGGCTGCCAAAGTGGAACATGGATGCTTAACTGCTACGCCCCCGGGTCAGCCCCTGGATTTATTTCCAGTTAAAATTGCATACTTAATCTTTTTTCTCCAATTCTTACTTTTCAAACACATTTCTAGCTATATTTTAAATCAAAGAAAAAACAATAAAAATTCACAGAATTATATACATACATATCTTAATTTTTTGGCGAGGAAGATTGTCCCTGAGCTAACATCTATTGCCAATCGTCCTCTTTGCTTGAGGAAGATTGCCGCAGAGCTAATATCTCTGTCAATCTTCCTCCATTGTTTTGTATGTGGGATGCAGCCACAGCATGGCTTGATGAGCAGTGTCTAGGTCCATGCCCTGATCTGAACCTATGAACCCTGGGCCATGGACGAGAGTGTGAACCCAATCACTACACCACCAGCCAGCCCCTAGAATTATATTTTAACACTAACTTCAATAATAAAGGACATTTTTAAAAAACATAAATAGCTTCTTTAACTAACAGTAAGTAACAATTTTCACCAGATAAAACATACTGAATATATTTGAGTGAATGTCTCTAAAATACAATATCTCAATTTCCAAAAATTATTAATGAATATGGCTTCATCCAGAAAAGAGAGGATTCAAATACATAATGAAAGGATCTACAAAAAATTCAAATTAAACAACTGAAGGAGGCCATGCTTAGGTCAGCAAACTTAAAAGAGGGAAGAAAAATAAAATCACCTAAAAATTTTTGAAAGGTAGTAAGTAGTACATTTTACAATACAGTGACAAAAAAATCTAAATGTAACTGTCCTTGAAGTTTAATGTAAATATAAATGTTAACAATGAAGCTAAAATATATTTTAAGGCATTAAAATCTTTTAAAGAATATCATAGAACACTTCATATAAAAGAGATTTAAAGAGTTCACTTCTGATTTATGTGCTCTTGGACATCTGACGTGTCTGTAGCTTACTTTGTTTAGATGAAAAGTAGGGAAAAATAGCATCTGCCTCTTAAAGCTACTATAAAGATAAAATAAGAACATACATGAGAAAGTACTTTGAAAATGTAAAAA
Source organism: Equus quagga (assembly GCF_021613505.1). Taxonomy (NCBI): domain Eukaryota; kingdom Metazoa; phylum Chordata; class Mammalia; order Perissodactyla; family Equidae; genus Equus; species Equus quagga. Next base: position 18,100,602 of record NC_060281.1, read on the forward strand.
CCCTAAAAGTAAATGCAAAGTACTATCCAATAACCATTTCCACAAAGTAATGATTGTGCAATAGTTTTAATAGTGAGACTTTATTAAGATTTCTCTGTATCAAGTTTTCCATTTTACAACTAAGAGTTATAAAAGACCAGGAGAAAAACAAAGATGACTAATGGGCTGAAAAATCAGTACTAAAACTCAAGGAACATTTAGCTACAGAAGTAAAGCATGCTGATATATATAGAGAAAGAGAGAGAATATCATAAAAAGCCTATTTTCCTGAATTGGAAACAAAAGTATCTTGAGATTAAGTGGATAAATAAAAAGTCTTCTAGTGCTGGCACTGAAAATCTATGCCACCTCTTTATTTTTCAACTTTTAAAACTAAAATGTATGCGCATCTGCCTAACGTGGTATGCTCTTTCCATTATGAAGAAGTATGATAAATGGATGATCTTTTAATATCCATCTCAGTACTCTGACCAGTAAGAAAGTTTATGTGAACCATAAATATTTTGCCCATTTACCTTCTTTTAGTTTTATTTTTCCACTGTATCTATCCACACACAAATTGCATACATAAATTTCTTATTTTTAAATAGTTCCAGAAAACCATACTGGTACTTTTTTTAATACACCACCTTTCTACACGTTAACTTACCTGATTCTTTAGAGCTCCTAACTGTAAAGGAGTCTAGGTCTACTGATTTTGGTCTAAGTGGTAACTGTTCAGAATCTAGCTTTGATTTTGATATTGGCTCAGTTTCAAATTTTGAAGAAATAGTAGAAACTTCCCCATTAATCCTGAAATGAGAAAATCAAACATATGTAACAATCACTTGTATGTGAAACATGACCATTTTTTAACATTGTTATTTAACAACACTACAGATGATGATGTAACACTGGTGTTTCTTTCTGTTCTATAAAATTATTTCCATAAACATAAACCTCTACCCTAAGACTAAGCACAGTAAAATCAGAAATGTAAAAACAGCTTAATATGAGTGTATTCACTTAGTGTGAATATAAGATTAACATTTAACAAAAAATTATTACAGTCTATAGAAAAAATATGGAAAACAAATACTTTAAAAATTTACTTTGAGATTTAGAAAGGCAGTAGAGTGATTTACATCAAAGGCAGATAAATGAATAAATTAACTTACAATTAGGTAAAACTTACTTGGCTACAGGAGGTGGTGGAGGAACTGGTTTTTCAGGTCGCTTTGTGAACACTGTTGCAGAAGATCTCAATAAATTATTGGCTTTGGTGGGTGGAGTAGGCTTCTTGGGTGGGACTTGTGGAGCAGCTGGTTTAGAAGGCTTCTGTTCCAGCACTGATTTTTCATCTGATTATTTAAAAATATTTAATAAGTTATAAGCAATCAGAACTATTTAGGTTTTTCTATTTTTTAAAGACAATGCCAGGCTCCAAAGTGTGAAACACAAAAGGAGAAACAATACTTGTGTGGTGTACACTGTTTTATGTTTTAAAGTTATAATTTAATAAACCTAAATATCTAAAAAAGTTTACTTTAGTGTAGAGAGGTACTACTAATAAGCTTCTGATTAACAAATAATGCCTGCTTTTTACTAGTAGTCTTCCCAGCATCCTATGCTTTTAGGGATGTATTCTACTCAAATATAACCACATATAATTTTACTCTAAGCAAACAATAATACTATCTAGACTTAAATCCAGACCAAAGCCTGAAACTGAAAGTAAACAGGAACTCCAGTGCCACTTAACATACCTATTTAAAAAGCATCACAATGACAAAGAAGAAGTCAAATGTTAAAAGAAACTGAAACTAGATTGATTAGACACAGATGAAAACATTACGTCTAATATTCATACAGGCATACCCCAGAGAGATCGCGAGTTTGGCTCCAGACCATCACAATCAAGTGAGTCACACAAATTTTTCTGGTTTCCCAATGCATATAAAATTTAAGTTTACACTGTATTTATACTACGTTTATACACTATACTGTATTTAGTGTGCAATAGCATTAAATCTAAAAGACAATGTACATACCTTAATTAAAAAATACTTATTTTTTTATTATTGCTAAAAAGTGCTAACCATCATCTGAGCTTTCAGTGAGTCCTAAAGTAAAATAACAGTAAAATTTGCTGCATCAATTGACTTCCTTTCACAAACAATTTCTCTGTAGTATGTGATGCTGTTTGACAGCATTTTATCCACAGCAGAACTTCTTTCAAAATTGGAGTCAATCCTCTCAAACCCTGTCAATGCTTTATCAATGAAGCTTCTGAAATATTCTTTATTGTCATTTCAACAGTTTTCACGGCATCTTCAGCAGGAGATTTCATCTCAAGAAATGACTTTCTTTGCTCACCTGTAAAAGGCAACTCCTCATCCATTCAAGTTTCATCAAGAGATTGCAGCAATTCAGTCAAATCTTCAGGCTCACTTCTAATTCTAGTTCTCTGGCTGGTTCCACCATATCTGCAGTTTCTTCCTCCACTGAAGTCTTGAACCCCTCGATGTCATCCATCAGGGCTGGAATCAACTTCTTCCAAACTCCTGTTAATATTGATATTTTGGTCTCTTCCCATGAATCTTGAATGTTCTTAATTCATCTAGAATGGTGAATCCTTTCTAAGTTGTCAATTTATAATGCCCAGATCCATCAGAGGAATCGCTATGACAGCTATAGCCTTAGGAAATGTATTTCTTCAATCATAAAACTTGAAAGTTGAACTTACTACTTGATCCATGGGCTGCAGAATGGATGTTGTGTTAGCAGACATGAAAACAACATTAATCTCATTGTACGTCTCCGTCAGAGCTCTTGGGTGACCAGGTGCATTGTCAATGAGCAGTAAGATTTTGAAAGAAATCTTTTTTTCTGAGCAGTCGGTCTCCACAGTGGGCTTAAAAGATTCAGTAAACCATGTTGTAAACAGACGTGCTGTCATCTAGGCTTTGTTATTCCGTTTATAGAGTGAAGGCAGAGTAGATTTAACATACTTCTGAACGATCTTAGAATTTTTGAGACGGTAAATGAGTACTGGCTTCAACTTCAAGTCCCCAGCTGCCTTAGCTGCGTTAGCCCCTAACAAACTGTTCCTTGAAGTTTTGAAGCCAGGCATCGGCTTCTCCTCGCTAGCTATGAAAGTCCTAGACGGCATCTTCTTCCAGTATAAAGATGTTTCGTCTACACTGAAAGTCTGTTGTTTAGTGTAGCCGCCCTCATTAATTATCTCAGCTAGGTCTCCTGGAGAACTTGCTGCAGCTTCTACCTCAGCACTTGCTGCTTCACCCTGCACTTTCATGTTATGGAGATGGCTTCTTTCCTTCAACCTCATGAACCAACATCTGCTCACTTCAAGCTTTTCTTCTGCAGCTTCCTCATCTCTCTCAGCCTTCACAGAACTGAGGAGAGTTAGGGCCTTGCTCTGGATTAGGCTTTGGTTTGAAGGAATGTTGTGGCTGGTTTGATCTTCTATCCAGACCACCAAAATCTTCTCCATGTGAGCAATAAGCCTGTTTCACTTTCTTATTATTCATGTATTCTCTGGAATAGCACTTTGACTTTCCTTCAAGAACTTTTCCTTTGCATTCACAGCTTAGCTGACTGTTTGGCACAAGAGGCCTAGCTTTCAGCCTATCTCAGCTTTTGACATGCCTTCCTCACGAAGCTTAACCATCTCTAGCTTTTGACTTAAACTGAGAGACCCAGGACTCTTCCTTTCACTTGAACATTTAGAGGCCACTGCAGTGTTATTAATTGCCCCAACTTTAATATTGTTGTGTTTCAGGAAATAGGGAGGCCTGAGAGGAGAGAGCAAGAGATGGGAGAACGGCCCAGTCAGTGGAGCAGTCCGTCACACTTAATAAACTACAATATAGTGTAAACATTACTTTTATTGATTAAGTTCAGCATCTCACACAGGAGAAATTTGTGGCACCCCAAACCAATCACAATAGTAACATCAAAGATCACTGATCACAGGTCACCAGAACAAATACAATAATACTGAAAGAGTTTGAAACATTGAAAGAATTAACAAAATGTGACAGAGACATGAAGAAAATGCTGTCAGAAAAATGGCTTCAACAGATTTGACACAGGGTTGCTACAAACACTCAATTTATTAAGAAATACAATATCTGCAAAGCATAATAAAGGAAAGAGCAATAAAATGAGGTATGCCTGTAATTCTCACCATTGTACTTGACTTTTATTAACATCATTTCATTTAATAATTCTATGAAATAGATAAGAAAATATGCTGGAGAAAACCACATCGAAAATAATTTTATTCCATGTCAATAAAAACAATTTTATCACCAAAAAGGCAGGGTACTATACATAATGAAATACTTGGTTCCTGATCTTTCAGGTACTAAGAACAAGTATTAAAATTGACACATGCACACATACTATATATTCATGATACAGTAATCAGCAAAAATGTCTTATGAGGCATTTATGCAAAAATAAGAAACTCTAAGTGCAATACTGAGTAATTTTCAAAATTCACTTCGTCTTTGAAAAGAATGTCTATCACAGGACCACAATTAATTTCATGAGATATCATATCAATGAGAAACTAGTGATTATGAATCCTGAACAAACAGTGAAGGCCATGGGTAAACCACTTGTTCAAAATTACAGATTTCATCTAACAACAAGGAAAATACAAAATAATCCCCATTGTTTCAGTTTTATCATTTAGGTGTAGCTTTCTTGGGTCATTTGAGAATATAGCTTAGTCTTTTAAAACCCTGGTCATCATTTGGTACAAAAATCCATTTTTATATGGTCTCAAAATATAACAACACATCATATAATTACACTACCAGGAGTGAAAGCCAAAACTCCCCAATTCTAACTATAAGCCAACAGTCAGCCAAACAAATTTCTAGAAAATATTAAGGAAGATATTTTACATAAAATACTAGGAAAAATGTTAAAGGATAAATTAAACAGAAGTTCACTGATTAATTAAATATACTTCTTTAACAGATATATAATTAACAGCTTGAAATCAATTCAATTCCATAGTTTATTTAAAACAAAAGAACATATTTAATATTCATGGAAATCAAAGACGACAAAAATAAGATTCATCATTTCTGGTATATCCATGACTAAATCAACAATAGTATGTTGATTTATTATATAATATATGATGGCAATGTATTTGAATACAAGATTTTATTTATTTTTATGAAGGTTAAACTTATATAACATAAAATTAACCATTTTAAAGTGAACATTCAGTGCCATTTAGTGGTCTCACAATGTTTTATGCAATCAGCACCTCTATCTAGTTCCAAAACCCTTTCATCACCCCAAAAGAAAACCCTGTTTCCATTAATCAGTTACTCCCCATTCCCTCGTCTACCCAGCCCCTGGCAACCACCACCTCTGCTCTGCTTCCATAGTTACCTCTCCTGGATATTTCATATACATGGAATCATACAATATGTGATCTTTTGCATCTGCCTGATTTCATGCAGCATAATGTTTTCAAGGTTCATCTACACTGTAGCATATATCTCTATTTCATTCATTTCTGTGACTGAATAATATTCATTACCTGTATACAGCACAGTCCATTCATCTGTTAAAGGACATCCGGGTTGTTTCCACCTTTTGGCTATTGTGAACAACGTTGCTATGAACATTCATGTACAAGTATTTGTTTGAGTACCTAGTTTTCAATTCTTTCAGGCATATATCTAGAAGGAATAGTTGGATCCTATAGTATTGCTATCTTTAACTTTTTGAGGAACTACCAAACTGTTTTTCACACAGCTGAAACATTTTACAGTCGCATGAGTAACGTATGAGGGGTCCAATTTCTCCACATCCTTGCCAACATTTATTTTCCATTTTTATTATCATTACAGCCATCCCAGTGGGTGTGAAGTGATAGCTTATTGTGGTTTTGGTTTGTATTTCTCTAATAACATCAAACATTCTGTCACATGCTAACTAGCTATTTGTATATCTCCTTTAGAAAAATGTCTATTTCAGTCCTTTGCCCACTTTTTGATGGGGTTGCCTTTCTGCCAGTGAGTTGTAATAGTTCTTTATATATTCCAGATACTGGATACAAGATTTGCAAATATTTTCTCCAATCTGTAGTATGCTTTTCAACTTTCCTGATAATGTCCTTTGATGCACAAAGTTTTTAATTTTAATCAAGTCCAATTTAACTACTTTTTCTTTTGCTGTCTATGCTTCTGGTGTCATATCTAAGAATCCATTGCCAAACCCAAGGCCATGAAGATATATCCCTATCTTTTCTTCTAAGAGTTTTAGTTTTATACCTCTTATATTTAGGTGAATGATCCATTTTCAGACAAATTCTGTATATGATATGAAGCAGGGGTTCAATTTCCTTCTTTTTCTTATGGATATCCAATGGTGCATAGGAGAATTTTATTTTAGCTAGAAATTTGCCAAAAACAAGAGCAAACTTAAGATTTAAGAAAAAACATCCTATGCTAGCTATCCAAATGCCCAAAGGAAGAAATAGGTAAGATAGAGATGTTATAATAATTTAAGATAGAGAACAAAAGAATTATCCTAAGTGTATAAATAAAAGTTTTTGCTAAAATATATGCCAGCTAACAAAATACAGCAAAATAACTAAAATGTCTTATTTACTACAGAATATGACAATACATTACTAACATTGTACATATTAAGTTAATCCATTTATTAATTCAGATAAGGGTTAGTTCCCTCCTGTATGAATAAGAATAGAAAAACAAGCAATATTACTGGCACCAAAGCATGAATGATTACAAGTGCATAAATTCTGACTGAAAAATCAAATATTCCATTTTTATCAGTGGTCACTTGGAGATGCATTAGAGAAAAATACAGTACTGTTCAAAAAGTAGGAAGTGTATTCTTAATTGAACCTATTTTCCTAACATTTAGAAAAATTTAGAACAAAGGAAATCTACCTGTATTTATCTCACCGAAGGGACTTAAACTGGAGTCTAAGATCTTTTCAGAAGCACAAGCACAAAGTTCAAGAAGTTATCACATGGACACCCGAGGAAGCACCACTCAAGCTAAGAACTGAGTCTAAGATCTTTTCAGAAGCACAAGCACAAAGTTCAAGAAGTTATCACATGGACACCTGAGGAAGCACCACTCAAGCTAAGAACTGAACATCAGCCACGTTAAGTTCGCCTCATACCTCTTCCCAATAACTACTCCACTGTTCCTATCCAAAGGTGTCATCTAACACCACAGATCACTTCTGCATATTTTAACTTTATGTCAATGAATTCATAAGATTCATGTTGCTGTGTGAAACGCTAGTTCATTCACTTGTTGCTATAGAATCCTGATATATGAATATACTTCTATTTACATATTCATTCAACTGCTGATGGACATTCGTGTTGTCTCCAATTGGAGGCCAATATAAACACTGCTATGATAAACTTTTCTATTTGAGTCTTATGGTGCACATATGGAGCACGCATTTCTGCTCTGTATATAACTGGGAGTGAACGTGCTGGCTAACAGGCTATGGATACATTCAACTTTAGTTCTCCAAATTAGATAAAATAATTTACATTCTCACCAACAGTGTATGGGAGTTCTGCTAATCTGTATCCTCACCATCACTTAGTATTGTTAGTCTTTTTAAAAATTTTCACCCATTTTGGTGAGAACGTTACTTTGGTTTAAAATCATATTTCCTTGCTGAGTAATGAAATTGCTTAACTCTTTATACTTTGATAAATTGCCTATTTAAGACTCTTAATTGCCATTTTATTGGGCTTTTTCTTATTAATTGATAGGGATTCTTTATATATTCTGAATATTAGTACTTTGTTACTTATCTGTGTTGTAAATATCATCTCCTACTCTGTGGCATAAATTTTCTTCCTCTTAATGATGTCTTTGTAACAGATATTCCTAATTTTAATGTAGTTCAATCAATCTATCTTTTGCCTTATGTGTCCTGTTAAAGAAACAGTTTCCTACTCCAAGGACACAGAAATACTTGCTTATATTATTTTGTAGAAAATTTAGAGGCACAATCCATATGAAATTGACTTTTATGCATATTTTAAGATAGGGTTCAAGCTTCATTTAGTATCACTTATTGAAAGGAATGTCCTTTCCCACTACTCTACAGCGCAACTTTGGCCATAAGACAAGCACCCATCAACCTATTTCCAGATTCAAATCTGTGGATAACATGAGGTACAGGCTAAGATTTCTTTCTTTCTTATATGGATATCAATTAATCAACACTATTTATTTCATCTTTTCTCTACTGCAATGGCAACTTGGTTATAAATCACATGACCTTAATTAAATCTCTCTTAAATAATACTTCTTTCTTTATAAGTCTACTTTGTCAGCTATTTATAAAGTTAGACCAGCTTTCTTTTGATTGACGTTTGCCTGGCCTATCTTTGTCCATCCTTTCAATTTAATCCTTCCTGAATCCTTATAACTAAGGTATATCTCTTGTTAGCAGAATATAGTTGTGTTTTTTTTTAAATCTAACAATTTTTCTTTTAATTGGAATTTTTAGTCCATTTACATTTTCTATAATTACTTAGCATTTTTTTCTTGCTCAGTCTGTTTCATTTTTCTCTCCTTTCTTGCCTTCTTTGTATTAATTTTTATTATCCCATATTCTCATTATCCTATTACTTATACATTATTGTATTTCTTGTAGTTGTCTAGAGAGTATAACACACATCCTTGACTTATTAAAAAGTCAAACATAAACTTTCCTACTGCCCTAATGCTTTAACTCCATTTACATCCCTGCTGTCTTGTTGTGCTTTTATTTCATTAAAAGCCTAGAAGACATTATTGTTGTTTCATAAGTTAATATTTAGACTTATCTATCTATTTAAGCCTTTCTGTTGCTTTTCATTTCTGCATCTCCAACTTTACATTTGGAATCATTTCCCTTCTGCCTGAATAATACTCTATGATACTGCCTATGGCATTAGCAGGGTAGTAATAAATTCTCTCGGATTTGAATGGTCTAAAAATGTCTTTATTTCATCTATTTTTCTGAAGATATTTTCACTGGTGATATAATTCTAGGTTAGCAATCATTTCCTTTAACACCTTGGTGACCTCATTCTACTGACTTCTGGCTTTCATTTTTTTCCTACTGAGAAGCAACTGTCAGTCTTATTTTTGCTCCTCTAAAGTTAATGTCTTAGTCTCTGGCTGCTTTCAATGTTATCTTTGTCTTCTGTTTATAGCAGCATGACTACACGAGTATATGGGGTAGTTTTCTTTGCATATATCAAGGTGGGGCTCCATAGACTTCTTGATTGTGTGGCTTTTTGCTTTTCATTTTTGGGAAACAGGAAACCATTATATCTTCAAATAAGGTTTCTGATCCATTCTCCCTCCTCCCCATCTGGGTCTTCGATTGCATGTATACTAGACCTTTTCACTGTATACTATGTCTCAAGATCTTTTCTATATTTTCCATCTTATTTTAACCCTCATCTTCAATTTGGAAATTTTCTTTTGAAAATATACACACATATAAATTAACACGTGTGTATACACACATAAACTTACCACATGTATCATATATATTTATATTTACACATTCTGACTTACATTCACTTACACATACGTTTATATTTATATGGTTTCTAGTTCTGCCAAAACTATCATCACACTTTTTATTATTCTGAACATACATTAAGTAAATATACTTTACAGCTTGTATGTGCTATCTCCAATATCTAGAACTCCCGCAGGCCAGGTTCCATTTTCTGTTGTTGCTGGTTTCTAGTCATGTGTCATATCTCCAAGTATGCCTGGCTATTTCTGAATGAGTACAAGACATAAGACATTTACGTGAAAACATACTAAGATAATTTAAAGCTCTAAATGATATCATCTTCTCCAGGGAATAAAGATTTACTTTTGCTTCAGGCACTAGGCTAAGGGTCAGGAAAAGTCTCAGATCACCTTCTTCCAATCAAGGATTGAGACGATTAGAAGTTGGGCTTCAGTGCTTTTTGAGAGCTAGTTCTGCTTCCATTTCACACTTCCTACTAAAGGTTAGAAGTCCTTTGGGAACCCAACTCAAAATTTTAAGAGTTTACTAAGATTATCTCCTTTTCACAGGCCTGGAACTTCAATTTTTATTGCCTTGAACCCAAAAAATTTATTGAAAGCTCTTTTCATACTCTCAGCTATCACTTTCAGAAATGGTAAATTCCTCAAATGGAAACAGGTGCAAACGCCAGACTTACTTTACCAGACTCCCCTCCTCTCCTAGATCTTGGCCCTGTAATTTCTCATTTCCTTTGTAGTTCTCTTACTTCTAATAGATGACCTCTAGCAAATATGTATATATTTCACACAATCCTTCTGATTGTTCTCAGCAGTAGATTTGGTCCTCATTTGTCACTGCCAGAAGAATCTTCTGCTTCAACTTCCACTTGTTACCTTCTGTCTTGGCTGTTACGATACCTCTCTCTCATCATTCTCTGCCTGTCTCAATGACCACTCCCTATCAATCTTCTTCAAGAGTTCCAGTTCATCTAACAACTTCTTAAATGTGCATATTCTAAGACTCTACACTAAGCTCTCTTCTCATTCTCGTTCTAAGCAATCTTCTTTGATAATCTTACCCATATCCATAAATTTAATAGCTCACTTCCAGGCTAGCACCTTCCAAATAAATGCTTAATACAAACTCTTAGCAAAGGTTCCTCCCATATATCCTATATTCTCATCAAATGCCATGTCAAAAGCTTAACTCACACATATTTTCTTCTAGAAACTGTCTCTATTTCATATTGCCTAGCTCATTTTGCCATCCTCACAACACTTAGGATCCAGTGAGTCAACAAGATGTGCTAATGTAAAACCTCAACCACCTTCTTTATAGTAGAGCCCAAATATATCTCAACATCTTTAGCAGATAATGCAGCTGATTCACCCACATTCATCCTACCTTCATATGATTACACCAAGCCAATAAGTGCACAGCATTTTTTTTTAACAATACTGGCCTAGAAGTGAACATGTGCCCAAAATTCATCTAAAAAACTGAAAAGGACTTACATTCCATGGTTGTGGAGAGGTTTTCCTCTCTTTCCTACCAAATAGACAAGAAATCACGTTACCTTGATTGTCACTGTCAGCATTCATGTGACCACAAGGGGAATCAATCTGAAGATAGACACTAAGGATAGCACAATAAAGGGACAGATATAATCCAGGTCCATAATCAAAGTACTGAATTGGTGGTCACATGACTCCTACTTCTGGACTTCCAATTATGTGAGACTGTTTCCCTACTGTTTAAAGTCAGTTTGAGCAGGAATTTTCCGTTCTTTGCTCTTAAAACATTCCAACTTCCTTTTAATCATACCACCACCACATCTAGCCAAACAGCACTAGAACAAAGTTTCAGAAAAGCATATCTGGACATGTCAATGCAGTGTTTAAAAGCCTTCAAATTATAGAATAAACATTGTACTGAGTATCCCCTGTGCATCATATACCCACTGTGCAATAGAACCTAAAGAACCAATGTCAAATAAGATTCAGATACAAACACACACACAACACATTTTACACCTCTGCCTTCATGGAGTTTAGTCAAGCATGGGAAAAAGACACAAACAAAAAATATCTAAACTAATATGTGATATACAATAACGAGAAATATCTACTTTTAGATAGAGTAGTAAAGAAAAGACTAATGTCAAGGAGATGACATGAAACTGGACATTTTAAGCTGGAACCTGAAAAATGAGAAGAAATTAGCCATGAAGAGATTCTGAGGGGACCACAAGAGAAAGATGGAGTCCAGGGAAAGGGTACTATACCACATAACGGTGAGAAAAAAAACTGGCATTCTATGAACATCATACAGCAGAGGACTGTACTACATACAGTGAGAAAGAGAAAAGAAGTTTGAGATATATTAGAAAAGTATTTGGGGCCTGGTCACTCAAAATCTGGTAGGCCAGGCTAAGGCAAATGTAGTCAAGAAAGTCTCCTTTTGAGAAAAAATACGGTAAGCCAGATTTTTCTCCCCAATTGCAAAAGGAAGCATTCAAACATATTAAGCTGATGTGCCATGTGTCATATAACACACACACACACATATTTGTATGAACACACACCAGTACACCTTATTTCTACAGTATAAATTCTGAGACCCTTATCACTACTTTAAATCCTTTCTGGAGCAGAGCAAGATACAACCAAATAGTTAAATACACACTCCTTGCCATAGCATTGAAAGGCCTTTCATGAACTACACAAGTGGTTCTCAATTTTGTCTTCAGATTAGCATCATGTGAAGTGCTTTAAAAATATCAATACCTGAGTCCTACCCTATAAAAATTCTGGAGAGGATCCTAGGCATCAGCATATTTTTTAAAGACACGCAGGTAATTCTACTGCCATCAGAACAACTGTTACCAAGCTACCTTTCTAGCTTAGTTTCTCACAACTCCCCCTAGTGCCTACAGCCATTTCCTGACTATGCTGTGCTTTCTCTCATTCTTTTCATATTCTCTTTCTGTGGCCTGGAATCGCCTTTACTTTTCCACTCAACACATTTGGCTAGTTTTCTAGTCTCTGGATAATCAAAATCGCCTCATTATTATGCATATTAACTATTCAACTAGCAATTGTCAGACTGTCACTTTTAGAAATGAAAAACAAAAAAATTCTTTAAATCTTCCTGGTACCTAGCAGAAGCCAGTTGTCTCATAGATACATACCGACTGATTTTATGTTACTACATGTTTAACACTGGTTAAAAGTGTATTTCATAAGTGGGTAAGTATAATACGTAAAGAATATTGTTTGCTACTTCTTAAGAGGTCAAGATTATTTTTAGGTTCAAACTGGAGTGACATATTACAGATATCAAGATGTTCTTTGCAGAACATTAGAGATAAGTATAGTTTCCTTTTTGGTAGGGACACTAAATATAAAATATAATAGAGTCTGGCCACAGCTCTCGACTAAGGGTCCATGTACTACAGACTATTTCACAGATGAAAAGGCATTTGAATTCAGTACCTCCAATAATAGGTGCCTTTAAATGAGTCTTAAACACACAGATCTTGATTTTCATTTCACGTTAAACTGTATTACACCAAGCTTCCAGAGTACATAGCAATTTAAAAGCATATTTTGAACCTGATCTCCAAACCTCTCTGCAATATGAAGAATACTGATTTAAGCGTCCATGGCCAACATGTGAATTGGAAAATCCACACCTTCTTATTAAATTTCAATTTTCATCAAGGTTTTACTCATCATAAATGAAGCATTCCTTTTTTTGGCTCAAAGAAAGAAGAGACTATTCCTAAGCAAAGGTATAAAGGAGTGACCTCAAGACTTTCATTTCAGGCAGTATGCTGAATTATGTACCAAGACCAGAATTCAATGTAAGGCAAAAATATCTTTCAAGAATGTGGAGAAAAAAAATATTTTCAAACAAACAAAACATTTTCCGCCATTGGATCCTCCATAAAGGAAATTCTAAAATGTCTATACATACATTTTAGGCAGAAAGTATGAAATGTAAACAACTGGAAGTACAAAGAAAGTAGTGAATGTGAATAAATGCAACCAAACACTGACTGGGAATCAGCAGCATACAGATGGTGGTTGAAGCCATGAGTCTTTATATATACGACTGCCCAAAGAATCAAGACAACAGACGATCCAACTCTGATAGTCGTTATTAATTTTTAGTTCAGTGAATGAGTGAATGAATTAATGATGCTACAGGACCTTTGGATGGGAATCAGCAGCAGTCACACAAGCCTCTGTAAAAGATAAAGTCTTACATAGTCAGTATAGCCCCACATCTTTTTCAAGGAGACAGGGGAAGATTCACAATTCCATTTTACTGGGGCTGCAAGTCAGCCAACAAGATTCTCAAAAATCTGTGGTCTCCTGTCTCACTAGTGAATTCCTAGCAGGTGACTACATCCTCCCAGCAACAGTAACTTGCTGGCCTTCAATGCCAAGCTAAAATCTGTGCCAGAGGGGAGAGAACAAAACCTCAAGAAATATCCACCAGCACAACTCTCCCTTTCTATTCTGCTCACTAGGAAACCAGACTGCCATTACTAACACACTGGTGCTAAGTCCCTGCTTGGAGAGGTTTATTATTTGGTTATGTTCTGCTTATGAATCAACCGAAAAATAAAAAGGTAGATCCCAACTTCTACAACTGCAGTAATAGAAACTCTAAAAGAAATGCTCCTCAAGCAAAAGTAAGCGTAGATTCACTGTCTCTACTAAAAAAACTATAGAACAAGCCTGGGCTTCAGCAGACCATTATAGTCTTCCTGTATATGTGACTGGGGCCGTGAAGAAAGACATGTACATAAAGGTCACATTTAAGTGATTTTATAAGCCTAACAGAGCTTTTGTTACATTCTCTTCTACACATATATATGCATCCCTACCTAGCACTCCAAAATAAACATCAGTTCCTCCCTTCCTGTGATGTATATTTCATACCAAGGATGCAATGGGGTACCAAGAATGAGGGGGGCTACTGAAAGCTATGTCCAAGAAAGTCTTCCCCAAAAGCTAGCGGAAAACAACACGTGCTCCAAAGTGTTGATATCATTACTCTCCTGCAGCATACCATGGCCAGCATTTGAGGACCTTTGAGAAAATAGGGGGGAAGGAAACAGCTAAGTAGGTTTGAGAAAACCCACATGTCATTTGAGGCAAGGAGTAGACAGTGAAGATTTAAACTCCATTCTTAAGATTTGTAAAAGTATCCCATGAAATGACAGGAGTCACTTAAGAGCCAAAGATAGTAGGGTGATCAGTTTCATGTTTTCTAGTAGCTCCTTTTTTTCCTCCCCAACACAGCAGTGCTTTGCAAAGAATATCTTCTGTGGAATTAAGATCACAAAAGAGATAAAGTCATGAACACATACACTAGTGGAATAGACTGTATTTCCTGTCAGCAGGCTTCAGGCTCCTCAAATTGGCCCTAGCCACAGCTTGAAGAAAGTCCCTCTGTTGACTGCGGAACAAGGGTAGAACTTTGATTTACGTTTATTTTTATTTAAAAGAAATAATTTAATCTATACCAATATTTAATATTCGGATTGACACTGACTCTCCCTCTCAATGCATGTGTTCAAAGGTCACTAGGTAAAGCATTGACATTTTTTCTATTTCTTGCACCGTATCTATTGAAGCCATGTCAGATTAATGAGAACATTTTGAAAATATTAAAACTTGTTCCGCTCATTACACATTTGTCTTATTTCACTTATAAAAAAGTTCTTATATTTGCACACAAACTTTGAAACCAACACTTTATTAAAAGTTTTAAAATATTTACAATGAAGAGTTTTGGTGTTATTAAGATTTAAAAATAAGAAAAAAAAAGTCTTGTATATTTACTCACATATTTACCATTTCTAGCAATCCTCATTACTTTGTGTACAGACAGCCATAGCATCATTTTCCTTCTGCTAAAAAGAACTTCTTTTAATATCTCCTGTGCAGTACATACAGGTCTGGTGGCAATGAATTCTCTCATATTTTGTCTGAAAGTTTTAATTTCTCCTCCATTTCCTGAAAGGTATTTTTTGCTAGGTAGAGAAATCAAGGTTGACATTTATTCTCTTTCAGACTTTATGCTTTTCTCTTTATCATTGCTTTTCATCAAATTTATTATGATGTGCCTTAACATGGTTTCCTTTAGGTTTCTTCTGCTTGGAGTTTACTGAGCTTCTTCCATCTGTGGACTTAGAGTTTCCACCAACTGAAAATTTTTCAACCATAATTTCTTCAAATATTTTTTCTGTTCCCACTCACTCTCCATTGCTTCAGAGACTCCAAATACACATAAGTAAAACCACCTGATATTGTCACTCAGGTCACTGATGCTCTCTTCAATTTTTTCTAGTTTTTTTCTATATATTTTTAGATAGTTTCTATTGTTATATCTTCCACTTCCCAATTATTTTCTCCTGTAGTCTCCAATTTGCTGGTAATTTCATCTAATGCTTTTCATTTCAGATATAGTTTTCCTCATCTGCAAAAGTTCAATTAGGATCTTCTTTTACATTTGCCATTTTTTTCACCATCATGTTCATGTTTTCCTTCTACTTTCTTGCACACAGAGTATACCTTTAAAATAGCTGTTTTAATGTCCTTGCTGCTATTTGCATCATCTCTTGTCATTTCTGGGTCTGTTTAAATTGACTGGTTTTTCTCCTAGTTATGGGTTGCTATTTTCCTGCTTTTCCATGCCTGGTAATTTTTTTTGTGGTGAGGAAGACTGGCCCTGAGCTAACATCTGTTGCCAATCTCTCTCTTTTCGCTTAAGGAAGATTGTCCCTGAGCTAACATTTCTGCCAATCTTCCTCTATTTTCTGTGTGGGACACCTCCACAGCATGGCTTGCTAGCAATGTATAAGTCCATGCCCAGAATCCAAACCTGCGAATCCCAGGCTGCCGAAGCAGAGCATGCAAACTTGACCACTACGCCACTGGGCCAGACCCAACCATGCCTGGCAATTTTTTATCAGACAGTGGACATTGTGAATTCTAACTCTTAGGTGCTAGATTTTGGAATATTCTTTTAAATTGTATTGAATTTTGTTCTGGAATTAGTTCAATCTGTTTCCAAGGTAGGTGCAGAGAAGCCTTTAGTCTAAGGTGATATACCCTTCTATGGACTCTATCCAATGCCTAATGCGGTCTTTCCACTGTGGTTTGTGACAACATGAGCTATTTGTGAGTTCCAGAAATTGCTTCACCAAATGCTTTCCAGCAGTTATTTTTCCAGCTATGGAAGTTTCCTTTCAGTTGTACAGGATTCAGTACTCAGCCAGAGCTTCATGGCAGTCTCTACAGGGATCTCTAAGTGCCATCTCTGTGCAGGTCCCTCCATTCCGGTACTCTGCTTACAAACGGGAGTTGCCTTGGCCTCCCTGAAAGCCTCTCTCCTCTCTCTTCAGCTCTGCAGGGAAACTGGGCTCTGTTTGGTTTTCCTCCTTTCTGTTACCTATAAACTCCTTCTAGACAATAAGATCGGGTAACTTTAGGCTTGCCTCATTGGTTTCAGCGACAACTTTTGTCAGCGATAACAGTCCTATGCTACCTGCTGTCCAATGTCTGAAACCATTACTTCATACATTTTGTCCAGTTTTCTAGTTATTTACCTCAAAAGGGCAAATTCAGTCCTTGTTACTTCATCCTGGCCAGGATTTTGAGCAGATAAATGTAATAAAAATGGATCACCTCCCATTATAAGATCAACTGACTGATTTCAGGGAATATGAGAATATCTGAATTTTAACAAAACCCCTACCTACTTGATGGAGGAGACTATAAAAGGAATATAATGTAAATAATGAAGCCAGAAACTTACTTCTTAAATTTGGCTCTACATATCTTTGTAAGATGAGTTTTTCATGGAAGACAGATATTATAACCAAGTACTAAAACTGATCCAAGACTTGGACCTAACAATAGCTATATCACAAAGGACTAATCTGGGCTTAAGAAACACTTTTATTAAGTAAAAACTGATTTTGCATCATAAATTTAAAAATTCTCCAATACCAAAAAAAAAAGGAATATAAAAATATTCTGTGTTGAGCACAAATAATGAGAAAGAAATACAGCTATAAAGGAGCATGACAAATTCAGAGACAAGAGTGTAGCTGCTGCATTTAGTGAATAAAAAGGGTAAAAGATGATAACAAAAATGTAACCGGAGAGTCAGTTCCTGACACCACCAAATGCTGGCCAGGATGTGGAGCAACAGGAGCTCCTACTCATTGCTGGGGGAAAGGCAAAATGATTTAGACACTTTGGAAGACAGTTTGGCAGTTTCTTACAAAACTAAACATATTCTTACCATATGATCCAGCAACCACACTCCTCGGTATTTACCCAAGTGAACTGAAAACTTATGTTCACACAAAAACCTGCATGAGGATGGTTATAGCAGCCTTATTCATAACTGCCAAAATTATTCATAACTGCCAAGATGTCCTTTAGTAGGTGAATGGATAAACTGTGGTATATCCAGACAGTGGAATATTAACCACCATTACAAAGAAGTGAAGTATTAAGCCATGAAAAGACATGGAGAAGCCTTAAATACATATTACAAAGTGAAAGAAGCCAATGTGAAAAAGCTATATATTGTATGATTCCAACAATATAAAATTCTAAAACATACAAAACTATGGAGACAAAATAAAGACCAGTGGTTGTCAGGGGTTGAGGGGAAGGAGGCAGGGATGAAAAGGCAGAGCACAGAGGATTTTGGGGGCAGTGAGACTATTGTGTATGATATTATAATTACACATTTGTCAAATTATACATTTTTACAAACTCATAAAATGTACACCACCAGGAGTGAACCCTAATGTAACACACAGACTTTGGGTGATAATGATGTGTTAATGGAGGTGCACTGCTTGTAAAAAATGTACGACTCTGGTGCCAAATGTTCAGTCAGGGAGGTTGTGCAGGTATAGGGGCAGGGAGGATACAGGAACTCTCTGTACCTTCCGCTCGATTTTCTGTAAATCTGAAACTGTCCTAAAAAATAGTCTATTAAAAAAAATGAATCTGGAAGAGTGACATGAGCATCATGGTAGAGTGAGCTCTTCCCCTAGTCTCTCCCTACTAAGATACAATGAAAAGGACATTCAAAAACCAACAGAAGGCATCCATACAACCAAGAGATGTGTGAGAGACCCACATAGCCATATGTCTGAATGTGGAAGTGCTGAAGATGATTAAGAAACTACTATGAAAAACCATATGCCAACAAATTGGACAATATAGAAGAAATGAATAATTCTTAAGACTCATACAACTTCCCAAAACTGAATCAAGAAGAAATAGAGAATCTGAATAGACCAATCACAAGTAAAGAGACTTAAACAGTAATCAAAAACCTCTCAAAAATAAAAGTCTAGGACCAGATGGCTTTTCCAGAGAATTCTACCAAACATTCAAATAAGACTTAATACCTATCCTTCTCAAACTATTGCAAAAAATTGAGGAAGACTGAACACTTTCTAACTCATTCTACAAGGCCAACATCACCCTGATTCAAAAGCCAGGCATCGACAACACAAAGAAGGAAAATTACAGGCCAATACTGATGAACATAGATGCAAAAATCCTCAACAAAATATTGGCAAACCAAATACAGCAATATATTAAAAGAATCATACACCATGACCAAGTGGGGTTTATACCAGGGATGCAGGGATGGTTCAACATCCACAAATCAATCAATATGATACACCACATTAACAAGATAAGAAATAAAAACCACATGATCATCTCAATAGATGCAGAGAAAGTATTTACCAAGATCTAACATCCATTTATGATAAAAACTCAATAAAATGGGTATAGAAGGAAAGTACCTCAACATAATAAATGACAAACCCACAGCCAACATCATACACAATATTGAAAAACTGAAAGTCACCCTCTGAGAACAGGAACAACACAAGGGTGCCCACTCTCGCTTCTCTTATTCAACATAGTACTAGAGGTTTTGGTCAGAGCAATTGGGCGAGAAAAAGAAATAAAAGACATCAAAATTGGCAAAGAAGGAATGACACTCTTGCTGTTTGCAGATGACAGGATTCAATACATAGAAAACCCTAAAGAATCCATCAGAAAACTATTATTTTTCAAAAATATTTCAAAAAAACTATTCAAATTATACTACAAAGCTATAGTAATCAAAACAGCATGGTAATGGCAGAAAAACACACAGATCAACAACTACAGCAAAGCTGCAGGGTACAAAATCAACTTACAAAAATCAGTTGTATTTCTATACTCTAATAATGAACTAATAGAAAGAGAACTCGAGAATACAATCCCATTTATAATCGCAACAAAAAGAACAAAATATCTAGGAATAAATTTAACCTCATTTAACCAAAGAGATGAAAGACCTATCCACTGAAAACTGTAAGACATTATAAAAAGAAATTGATGACATAAAGAAATGGAAAGATATTCCAGGACATGGATTGGAAGAATAAACATAGTCAAAATGTCCATATTGCCTAAAAAAAAATCTACAGATTCAACACAATCTCAATCAGAATCCCAATGACGTGCTTCACAGAAATAGAACAAAGAATTCTAACATTCATATGGAACAACAGAAGACCCCAAATAGCTAAAGAAATGCTGAGAAAAAAGAACAAAGCTGGAGGCAGCATAATCCCTGACTTCAAATTATACTACAAAGCTATAGTAATCAAAACAGCATGGTAATGGCAGAAAAACACACAGATCAATGGAACAGAATTGAAAGCCTACAAATAAAACCACTCATCCTCAGATAGCTAATCTTAGACAAAGGAGCCAAGAACATACAATGGAGAAAGGAAAGTGTCTTCAATAGTGTGGGGAAAACTGGACAGCCACAAGCAAAAGAATGAAAGTAGACCATTAGCTTACACCATACACAAAAATTAACTCAAAATGGATTAAAGACTTGAAGGTAAGATGTGAAAACATAAAACCAGAAGAAAATACAGGTAGTACACTCTTTGACGTTGGTCTTAGCAGGATCTTTTCTAATATCATATCTACTCAGGCAAGAGAAACAAAGAACAAAATAAACAAACGGGACATCAGACTAAAGAGGTTCTGCAAGGCAAAGGAAACCAGGAACAAAACGAAAAGACAACCCACCAACTGGAAGAAAATATTGGCAAATCATATATCTGACAAGGGGTTAATCTTTAAAAAACATAAAGAATTCATATAACTCAATGACAAAAAAACAAGCAACCCAATCACAAAATGGGCAGAGGATATCAACAGACTTTTTTTTAAAAAAGATATACAGATTGCCAATAGGCACATGAAAAGATGTTCAGTATCACTTATCATTAGGGAAATGCAAATCAAAACTACAATAAGATATCACCTTACACCTATTAGAATGGCTATAATCACCAAGACAAAAAATATCAAACGTTGGTGAGGATGTGGAGAAAAGGGAACCCTCATACTGCTGGTGGGAATGCAAACTGGTGCAGCCACTATGGAAAACAGTATGGAGATTTCTCAAAAAAATCAAAAATAAAAATCCCATACAACCCAGCTATCTCACTATCGGGTATTTATCCAAAGAACTTGAAATCAACAATTCAAAGAGCCTTATGCACCCCTATGTTCATTGCAGCATTATTCACAATAGCCAAGACATGGAAGCAACCCAAGTGCCCATAGACTGATGAACAGATAAAGAAGATGTGGGGTGGGGGTGTGTGTGTGTATACACACACACACACACACACACACACACACAATGGAATACTACTCAGCCATAAAAAAGGCAAAATCGTCCCATTTGCAATAACATGAATGGATCTTGAGGGTTTTATGTTAAGCAGAATAATCCAGAGAAAGGCAAACACTGCATGATTTCACCCATATATGGAAAATAGACACATGGACAAAGAGAACAGATTAGTGGCTACCAGAGGGGAAGGGGGATGGGGACGAGCATAAGGGGTAAAGGGGCACATCTACATGGTGACTGACAAATAATATACAACTGAAATTTCACAATGTTATAAACTATTATGACCTCACTAAAATAATTTAAAAAAATGAATCTGGCAATAATGTTAAATATAAACCAGACAAGGGATTAAAGTGAGAGAAATTAGTTAAGAGAATACAGTAATATTTTAGGCAAGAGACAAAGATAGGCTGTAGAAACAACACTGGCAATAGAAACAAAAGCATTCTAAAACAGTATTTAAGTTTTTGCATGTATATATGAGCTACTACTATATACAACCATTGCAGATCTTCCATACAATGAGAGGAAGGTATTTTCTCCAAATTAACAATAACAAAACAAAACGAGTAACGACTTTAACAAAATAAATGTTACCTTAGAATAATTTTCCGAGTTACATGACAAATATGTGCAGTGAACATTACATAATATATAATAAATCACTTCCATGTTTTTTATACCTAACAAATTTTTAATTTATTTCAACTGAGATACTATAAAAATAATAAAAGTGTAATGACTTAATGCTTAGTTTTCTTATACATTATTTGAAATAACTATGATTAAATACTACATCCTTACTGATAATGGTTTGCCTTTTTAATGAATGTAAATCATCAGTTTGAGTAAAATCTTAATTTTCTATCGATACTGACAAACTACTCCCCCTAAGAAAACTCTAAGCATTGCAAAGTGAATACTGAACACCTGTTAAAAATCAGTGTAAGTGACTCAGTGTGGAGTGATGTTTTTCTTTACAATGAAAACAAGAGGAAGATCATTTTTCTGAAAGTGGAGAAATTAGCCTCACCTTTTTCTTCAGGCTTTACAGGAAAATACTTCTTCTCTGCAGCTATCAGCTCAGGCTTTGGAGCTGAGGAGACAAACAAAGTCAATACTTTTTTTAAAAATAGTTTTAGAGCACAAAGATAATTCTACTACTAAAAAGTAAAGGTTAGTTCAAAAATAACATCACAGGAAAACAAGGTTTGACAGAAAGAACAAAATACCAGAACCACTAGGCTCAAAACCTAATCCTGCACGTGCCACTATTACCATGAGTAAGTAATAATTCTGCCATCTCGGTTCCTTCTATGTCAAATGAAGATGCTCATATCCTATACAACACCACTGTCCAGTAGAACTTTTTGTGATGATGGAAATATTCTATTTTTGTGCTGTCCAATATTGACTACTGAGACTTGAAATGTTGTTACTGTGACTGTGGAATTAAGTTTGTTATTTAATTTTAATTAATTTTAAAAGCCCCATATGCCTACTGGCTAAAAAGCCTCCAATACTAACTTTCATAAAAATTACTTTTAACTTATGCTTTCCTTGCTCTGGGATTAGGTCAGCAAATACAAAGCTGAGACCATGGAGGAGGGGAGGACTTGCGTTAGTCTAAAAAAGAGCAAATCTTTCAAGAAAAATAAATTGCACTACCCTTGTAAAAATCAGAAATTAGGAGCTAGAACTTATAGAAACAGAGAAAAACCCAGATTATAAGACTTTAATCCCAAAAAACTCTTCTAGGTGTACCAAAATTTATTCAACTGTTTAAAAAAATAAACTCTTCTAGTTTGTTTAACTCTTAGCACTGTCTCTGAAGGAAGAGTACATAAATAATTAGTATTGGTTTGAGACACTGACAAAAGGTAGAATAACTAATTGGCCAGGTCAATATATTAAATTTTCTAAACAGATTTAAACATAAGTCAATTTTCTTAACTCAAGATGACATATAACTAAAGTATCCAAATTATTTTCGAGATCCCTATTTTATATAGTTTGTACTTTAAAAAAAGTACTGACAAATATTAATGTATGTAACAATTAATTTTTATATATTTCTAAAAATGTATATATAGCTCATATTTGGCTTTTGCTAATAAAAGTAAATGGTTTACATAAGACCTAATTTCACCATTTTAGAACATACAAATAAGAAAAATAGCAAACTGACTAATGTGTTTCTTACATACCTGGACCCTTAACAGGAGGTGGTGGTTTCTTTGGTTTCTATTAAAATAAAAATGGTTAAAATAGTTGAACACTTACACATTAAATATTTGTAGTTAAAGTAAATTCTGATCATTAATAATCTAAATTACATGAACATCTCTCCTCGTCCCATCTCTGTCAAAAATTATAAAATAATAAGATCCTAATGACTCTATAAAAGGTCACTGACTAAAAATTTACTCTATTACAACAAATGCCTCCTTGATCAAAAATTAAACGTTTCAAAAATTATCACTGAGTTGGATAAACCTAAAAAATCATAATGATGAGCAAAAATGTTCTGTCCTACAGATCATTTTACCCCTCTTTAATAGCTAAGTTCAGGGAGAAAAGAAAGGTGGCAGGGAAAGAGAGAGAGAGAGAGACTTTGTTTAAAAGAAAAAAAAGAATAGCTAATAAATATATCTAGCTTTAACTCTTGATTCTCCATAAGTCTCAAAGAAAAGTTTAAAGGCAAACGTCTGTTCTTTCTCAACTTATTCAAATTCTCTTGGGTTTATAAAGCATTCATTCATTTAAAGACTTAATTTAATGCCTTAAAAAACTTGATACATTTCTAAGTATGTAAATTTGCTTTTTCAAATTAAAAATAACTGATAATCAATACCGTGTAAACACCTAATAAAAGCCAAAAAAAATAATGTGTTCATTAAGAAAAGTATAAAAGTAAAGCACACTGAAGGCTGACTCTACACGGAATGAAATCCAGCAAAGAAAGCGCCTCCCTAAGACAGCATAAGCCTCCACTGAGTAACCTCTAGTAATTCACTTAACTAAATGAAAGATTGTAAAAGGTAAAGATTTCTGCACTGGCTTAAATCAAACATGGTAGACTGTTTTGCTGTGTGTCTGCTCTCTAACTCTCTTTCCTTCTATTTTAAAAACCCAATTACATTCATCCTTCCATGGGGGAGAAAAAGGGATCAAGCTGTAGGAAAGCACAAGATCACTGACCAATGACAGGCTCCCTTTACTCACTGTGAGAAGGAAGATAGATATACTAAATCCTGTAAGGAGGCAAAGACTGCTTCTTACCCTCTCAAATATGTGCTAACAGAATAATAACATCAACAGTACCTTAAAATAAAGATTTTCAACAAAATTAAATAAAAATATAATTTCTTCCAGACAAGTGCTAATTTGTCTAACTAGTATGGCTAGCCTTTTTTCTTTTAATTATAATAAAGTAATGAAGTCTATGGTTACTTTTCAACATAATCAGGGGGAAAGAAAAAAGAAAACCAGGAATAAAGCACAGAAGTGAAATACTGTTTTGTTTTACTATAATTCAAGTTAACTTTTACTGAAAATATAAACCTGAAACCCCCTCATAAAATTAGTAACAACGCAAAAAACCTGTTTTTTAAGAAATACTGGCAAAAGATTCTTTAAACTATTATTATCATCATTGAACAATAAAAGCTTACTGGAAAGTCCTTATCCAGTTCACTTATCTGAAGAGCAAAATTATCTGGAAATACTCCTTCTTTACCATTAAGTTCACCCTTCCACCAGCCAGCTTCTCCAGTCTCCTAAAATGCAAAAGAAATAATAATAAATAATAGGGGTTATCTTTAAATAAGGAAAAAGTTTACAACGAAATGAATATCATTATTTTTACAACAAAAAGACCTAAGCAAATCATGAGGTCCTTCTAAAAGAAAATATTCCCCACAGATTACTTCTAGTAGTAGTTATAAAATTGAGTTTAATTTTTTAAAATATGTCAAATAATTTTAAAATTCAATTTGCAAGGATAAAATGTTCTCAGAGGGAGAAGAGAGAGGAAAAAGGAAAGGAAGTGGGAGAGAAGGGTAGAGAGAGAATATGAATTTCCAGACTGTATCTTACTTAACATTCTTCTCAACACTTTATATACTAAAAATTAATCACATTATTCATTTGCTTTAGAAATTAACAAGATCTTCTACCATTCCTTCCAATACCACCCTTCCATAAGAAATTAGGTGTTATCAGTCCAAACTGTATGAAAATTAAAAGTTACATACGCTGAACCATCTAATAAAGTCAATTTAAAATAACATGAAAAATTTGAAAAATTATTTTATAGGGTTATAGCAAAAAAATATATTTATACTTTTCCTTTACAAATACAAATTACAAAGTTATTATAGGATTCTGTCCACAACCCAATGCTACTGAATTTTTTTCTTTTGCCCTAATTCATTCCAAGTTATAAAACTACCTCACTCTTTGAAATAACTATCATTTTCCACAATATGAAGTTTCATAACCATTTACATACTGATGAACCTTTAAGTTGTTTCCTTATTTTCTTTCTTTTTCTTTTTATATTACAAACAATACAACAAATATTAGCTGGGGAAAAAATGGACTGAGATGGAATAGCAAGTGAGAACAGAAACCCGGTAGCGGAGGTTAGAGAAAAAAAAAACACGATGGCAAAAATAATTCCCAATATATCAATTATAAACAAAGATAGACAATAAAAGTTTGTTCAAAAAAAGACCTTTCTGAGCACTTACTATGTGCCAGGTTCTCAGGACACAGAAAGAAAGAGACTAGACCAAGTCCTAGCTCTTCTAGAGCTTACACTCTAGGGGGAATGCAAGAACACTGAAAAATACTTGTGAATAAATTAAATGATTCACTGAAAAACTGAGAAATATCTTACCTTACTTATCAAATGGATTATCTCTCCCTCTTTAAAAGTAAGTTCATCTTCATTAGTACCTTCATAGGCAAATAATGTTCTACAATATTCCTTAGCTAAAATAAAGAATGTAAATAATGTAGCTTATATAAATTGATTCTTTCAACAAATACTTATTAAGCCGCTATTTTGTATAAAGAAATGTACACTAGAAACTATTACAGATGAATTTAATAATTCTGGCCAATACTATATGTTGAATTAAGTAGCAATTCCACTAATCACTCATTCAAACAGTTACTAAGTGCCTACTAGGTTCCAGGCACAGTTCTAACTGCAGGGGGGACATCAACAAAGCATACTAAAATTCTTGACCTCATGGTGCTTACATCCAGTAGAAAAACTTCATTCAAAAGCTTACCTTTAATTTTACCTTCAGCGTCTGTTTTTGTTATCTCCACACTCTGAGTTTTGGATCCTAGTGACTGTATGT
The DNA here is from genome assembly GCF_021613505.1 of Equus quagga. NCBI lineage: Eukaryota > Metazoa > Chordata > Mammalia > Perissodactyla > Equidae > Equus > Equus quagga. The sequence goes on from NC_060281.1 coordinate 18,127,308, forward strand.
TTAAGGGCTACGATAGAAAAGAATGGCATCAACTATGTTAAGTCAGATTAAAGATAATATTGTTAAACAAAATTTCCATTTACAGTTATCCAGCTTTCCCTAATGGTACTTATAATCAGGTTAGTAACATGCCTGAAAACTCTGCAATGAAAATGATGAAGGTTTCAAAAGCTACAAAATAACAGCTCAGAATTTCTAATTTTTAAAACTCTGTATCTTAAGGATAATAAACATACTCTGATACCCATAATATAGCATAGTGATTTAATTTCAGAACCTCTAAAATAAATAAATAATAAGAGCATTTGAAAATTTCCTATGCACCAAGCCCTGAGCTAAGCACTTTACATACATTATAAGCTAATCCTCCCCAGAACAATCTGCATAAAGTAGGCACTAGCATTGAGTCCTTTTACAGATTAGGAAGCAGTTAAGTAACCTGATCACAATAACAGTAATTTAGTAGTGGAGGCCAGACTGAACCTAGAAAGTCTGACTCCAGGAAGTGGGCTCTTAAACTTCCTTACAATAAGACAGAAAAGAAAAGAAAGACTTTATACTTCATTGCTGCTATCTGAATGAAAACGTTTAGGTAATGTTCCAATTCTTATTCCTATAGTCTAGTAGACAATTTTCCATTGTAATTGACTACACTAAGTCCTTCACCACCTCATATTAGTGCTTTCTTGAGTTCTCGCCCCAGAAATAACACTACATTTAACCTTAGATTTCATTAAAAATCTGAACAAACTGCTAACTTACCTATCACTGTGTATTCTATTTAACTTTTAAGATACTCAGTTTAATTTCTCCCAATTCTAACTACCATGTCTTCCAATCTAGTGTCACCTACAAACACAGCAAATGTGTTCCCTACTTTATCAATGCCTAGATCAAAGATCAAAGCAAGCCTCAGAAAGCCATCATACAGGGTGACCCTGAGACTAGTCTCACTAATAACAACCCTTGAGTCGTGGGCATTATAAACAGCAACTGAAAGATTACTAGCGTAATCGTTAAACAAATAAAGTTACTCAAGATAATCATAAGCTTTAGAGTCGGAAAAGGGCCCCAGATCATCTAGTCTAACATGCCTCATAATGGAGACACGCTTCTCCAACATTCGTAGTTGTTATATGGCTACACAGCACCATTCCAAAAACCACAAGAATTCCAATCTTTACCTTTAAAACCAAGAATCAATTAGGCCCCATAATCTTAATGCCAGACAGTCTCAGAGCTAGGAGAGGACAGGGCAGAAAGTACAAGTTCTCTTTCTGAATGCAAATCATTATTAGATGAGAAAATACATAGTAAGCCGGGAAAGAAAAAAAAACATTGAAATGAACCACTTTAAGAGTAAACTTCACAATATATTTCACCTACCAAAACATAGTCTTATAAGTCAAGTGTAGCTAAACTAGGCAAGTAAATACAGAAATACTTTAAACTCTTAAGAGTTAAATACAGACACACAAATGAGAACCAAAAGGGAAACAACGCCCTAAAAGTCAAGGGAAAAGCCTCCTATCTGAAGCCAGAGCTCAGTTTGCAGCTCCAGGGTGTTGACATTAGGAAGGGCTTTGAAATACATGTTTTAAAGACTGTAGCTATTTTTCTTCCAAAATAGAAATTTAAGGATTTATTTTAAAACCTTATTAAATCTTATAATTTATGGTACATTCACTTTGATTTATTTCACAATGCCAGTGAAATGCTAATGAAAAATAAAGTTCTCCATATATTTAGAGAGGGAGAGGAGATTTCACCATTGCTGATAATCCAAAGGAAAGTTAAACAGCGCCTAATTAACTATTAAGTTGTGAACTTAACAGCTGCAACTATCTCATTGTGAATCCATTTTAAAATGGCCCATTTAGGCCTACTTCAAATTAAAGAAAAAATATGTAATTTTAGCTTCAAAACGCAAAAATAACGCAACAAAATTTGTCTTTTCTTACAGTACGATAACTAAAAACTCAAACTTCCACTGAGAAAAGTTTGCGTTAAATTTACCAAAAAAATCCTAATTTTATAAGAATCAAATATAAACTTTAATCACTGTAAACTTGAAAAGAGTTTCTCATTTATAATAAATTATTCATGATCTCAAAAAAAGGAAACGCAGTAAGAGTTGCAAACTCACTTTTACGTTTTAAAACACTTAACAAGAGAATAAATGGAGTTAATCTGAGTAAAATTCATCAATACTACCTTTTCTGGTTTTTTCTCTTCTATTTCACTATTGGATGTTCTTGTCCTAAGTTTCACAGAGCCTTCTTTAAAAATATCTCCAAATCCAACTCCTCGAATTTTCTTTGGCTGTGTAACTAATCCAGGTGCAGTTTCGCTCCCACTCCCAGGAGAGGGTAAAGGTGAGGTAGGCCCAGTCAAAACAGTTTCTGAAAGAAGAATTTGTTTTTGATGAAAGAATGACAAAAATCTTGACATTCTTCTTCCATAGTGTTTACATTCTATACTTCCTAATAAAAAATAGTAGAATAAAAATAATAGATTAGGGGCCAGGCCAGTGGTGCAGTGGTTATGTTCGCACATTCTGCTTCGGTGGCCCAGGGTTCACTGGTTCAGATCCCAGGTGTGGACCTATGCACCGCTTATCATGCCATGCTGTGGCAGGTGTCACACATATAAAGCAGAGGAAGATGGGCACGGATGTTAGCTCCGGGACAGTCTTCCTCAGCAAAACGAGAACTGACAGCAGATGTTAGCTCAGAGGTAATCTTCCTCAAAAAAAAAAAAAGATAAATAAATAATAATGATAAATTAAATGACTGAGTACTAAAATGCCCAAAAGAATAAGATGCATTTTATACTAATTTTTGGATACTACTTAAAATAATAACAATTTTAGGTATTTTAATTAGTAAAATGTTAATTAATAAATCCAGGACATAATAATAAATCCAGGACATAAAAATAAATCCATAATAAATCCAGGACAAGGTCCTTAAGAGCATGTCAAAATTTACAGTTCTTCAACAAAGACGACGTAAGACAAACATAAGACAAGTCTGAAACATTAAAGAGATAAAGTTAATCATTTTTAAAAGTTATACGATTCAATCTGATCAAAACTAGGGTGAGTTTCTGAAGGTAAAAAGCAGCAATACTAGCAAATTTTTATTTTAAAAAGTCAACAGTTCAAGATCTATCATTTTAACTCAGAGGTGACGTAATGTAAGTCTAAATTGAAAGCAGTCAATGAAAACTTAAATTGTAATACTAATTTCTTTTTTTTTTTTCTGAGGAAGATTTGCCCTGAGCTAACATCCTTGGCCAATCCTCCTCTTTTTCCATGTGAGCCACAGCCACAGAATAGCTGCTGACAGACAAGTGGTGCAGGTCTGCCTGGGAACCAATCCTGGGCCACCAAAGTGTAGCTCACCAAACGCAGCCACCAGGCCACCAGGGCTGGCCCTGAAAAACTTTTAAAGACAGTTTAACATTATATGGATAAGAAAAGTTGTTTCTACATTCTTGCTGCAAAAGTTCTTATTTATAGGCTTCAATGAGTCCATGAACAGCCCCCTGGAAAATTGTGTGGATATTTTTTCAGTTCATTTTTCTAGGTAAAAGAAACACAGCTCTTAAGAGATTCTCAAAGGACCTTATAATCTAAGAAACAAAGTTCTAGAGTAAATTATCCAAGAAAATTCCAGAAACACTTCAGAATGGGGGTGAGGGGCACGGAAAAATACATGATATCAGTCATTGCACTAAAGAAGTCAAAGTTTAACAGTAAGAATAACAGCAGGGGTAATAAAAATGGTAGTTACCATTTATTCAGGGTTTACTCTGTGCCAGGCGCTTGCTAAGCACTGTACGTGAATGACAGGTAATTTACATAACCATCCACAGGCTTAACATTAAGCACTATTACTCCTCATTGTGGAAATAAGTAAACTGGGCAAAGAGATGTCAAAAACTTTCCCAAGGCCATACAGGTAGTAACAAAGCCAACATTTGAACTGAATTCTAGATGACCCCAAAACCAGTCTTAAAACATTTTAATATAATGTTTCCAACAAAAGCCTCCAATTACACATTTGAAAATATGTGAGAAGTAGTTAACAGAAACTTGTGTGAACTTAAGAAATGTAATGCTAACAAGTACAGTGATCTACTCTAACGACTTTCAATATTAGCCTAACCCACATACATTTTTTGTAATAAGAGATGATTTTGCTCCCCAAAGCACATGTCTTAAGACACTTCTGGTTAGCACAACTGAAAAGTGCTACTGACATCTAGTGGGTAGAGATATGGGATAATTGTAAAAATTCTTTAAGCACCAGACAGCCCCCCCCCAGAGCAAAGAGTTATCCAGCTGAAATATCATCAGTGACAAGGTTGAGAAACCCTGCTTTAAAGAGTGCTGATTTTTTTCTAGCAAACAGGTAAGTTACTTGCATGTTAGTTTTAAGCTTTTTCAGGGCAGAACGAGAATAGTCTCCATTTTAAGGTTAATTTAGCCCCATTTCACCCTTTACTGAATTGCCCATGTATTCAATGAAGTCTTTCAAATCCCACTAGAGAGAATTCAAATAATTCTTGACCTTGCATAAAACCAGGAATTATTCATGTTAATTCCCAGTAACTACTTTCCTCACAAACTGTTCATGTCTCACCTTGTGGGGTTTCACTCTACATCTTCACAGATTGGTATTCAGCCAAACACTCAAGGCAACCAGTACTCACATTTCTGGAGCTCTTCTCTACATCTCTCTCTCTTCAGGTATTCAGCTCCACAAATTCTAACTACCCTGGGTTCCCTTAACTCAGATCTCTAACTCCTCAACTCAGCAAAACTGACAACCTTCTGCTGAGGTTCCCTCTTCCTGCACTGCAGTCCAGAAATTACCTCTTGGCAGAAATCCAGGCCAATGATAAGGTTTTCTTGTTTCTTTCCCCTTTTCTCAAGAATCTCAGTCCTGTGCTGTCTGAAAATATTTGTTTCCTATATTTTGTTCAATGTCCCAGTTTGTATGATAGGAAGGTAATTCCACGTGGTCTTGCTCCCTCATTGCTAGAACTGTACTCTATATTCTGTAATACATAGCTTCAATAACCAGACTGCCATATTCAGGCACAGAGTATATGAGGTACTCATCTGAGAGGCCTTTTAAACTGAAACAATCTATGATATTAATAAGTCAAAGACTGATAAAGCCAACTTCAGCAGATGATTCTAAGGTGCAATTTTCAGTTTGCATATTTGATTACGGCCATAAAATAAAAATTTTCTTTTAGATTTAGTGACTATAAATTTTACTAAAGTCATGAAAACAGTTATCATTAAAATAAATGCCTAGATAACAAAAATATGTAGTACTTATATATAGGCTGATTATCTTTTGGCTCATTGAAAATTGTCAGAAGTACTACAATAGCTATTAAATCAATGGTTCGAAGGCAGCCTAGTGTAGTGGTAAAGCACATGAACTCTGGAGTCAAACCCTCTTGATTCATATCTCACCTCCTCCACTGGATGTGCCTAGTTTCTTCGTCTGCGAAAAGGATACTTCATAGCATTCCTACGAGGATTAAATTAACAGATTCCTGTAAAGTGCCTAGAACAGTGCCTAGCTCAGTGCATACTATTTTTAAAGAGTTTAAACAGGTCTTATTGAGAACGATTCAAGTAAAAGAGAGTATGATCACATAGAAGGAGCAAAAAAATAAAAGGGAAAAACATCTTAGCCACTAAAAGGAAGAAAGGGGAGCTGGGGGAAGAAAGGAGAAGAGGACAAAGAGGGGGAAGGAAGGGCAACAGGTCATGTCATAATCAGACAAACAGAAAGCTTACCCTTATGGTATTTCTAATATTTTTATGTGCACATGCTTAACAACCAGATTGTCCTTGAATTGCTAAGCTTGTAGAAAATTACATCTGCATTCTGTGTGTGGCACTGTCAGTCATCAAACATAACACAAGTCTTCCTGTTAAGCCTAGAACTCTCACTTCCTTCCTTTCTCATTAAATCTCTACAGCAAAAGCTACTTGATGGTTTATATCTCCAGATAAAATGACTTAAAACGACCAAGAGTCCCAAAACATAATGGGGAACTAATGCAGGGTATCTTACATTAAGTTAGAAACATGTAAACCAAGTAGAAGAACTAGGAATCTACTAAAGTTGCTGGCATAAATTGCCCCTCTTTTTATTCTAGAGAAGAACATCTTTCACCATCATTCAAAGATTTTTAAGATAATCCTACATTTCCTAAGAAAATGTGAAGTGTGTGTTAACTGGACTTAGAATCTGTATTCCTTAGTTTCTAAAAAGAATCTTTAGAAAGAGTGTTAGGCTTTAACAGTAACTTATATAGACTCTTAACATATCACCAGTAAAAGCATCGAAGCCCCAGAACAATCTTCCTTGCAAAGCTGCTCACCAGGAGGAGGAGTTTAAGGTGAATGCTAATGTGGGACCACAGACACCAAAGTAAATCATCCACCACCTTAACTCTTGGAGTCTAGGTTGGAGATCACCAAATTTCTGCCTACCACCTTTGGCACATTGAGTGTACACCACCATTCCACAAGGATCCTGTGCCACACTAGCAATAAGCACTATCTTCTTTTCTAGAAATAGAATAAGCAAATGAAAGCTCCACTAACTCCTCCTAAGAGAATGAATTCTTTCCACCCAAGACAGGCCAGAACTCCTGAAGAACAATCCATCAAGGTTTCTTAAACATTTTGTGCCATGCATCCCTCTAGTAGCCCAGTAAAGGGCTCAAAACATTTAATAATCCCTGCTGGGACCTTTACAGTCTCCACAAAATTCTGACCTCTCCACTTTGTACCTCATTCTTAGCATCTCTCATTTCTTTTTTTTTTTTTTTTTTTTTTGAGGAAGATCAGCCCTGAGCTAACATCTGCCACGAATCCTCCTCTTTTTGCTGAGGAAGACTGGCCGTGAGCTAACATCCATGCCCATCTTCCTCTATTTTATATGTGGGACACCTGCCACAGCATAACTTGCCAGGCGGTGCCATGTCCGCACCTGGGATCCAAACCGGCGAACCCGGGCCGCCAAAGTGGAATGTGTGAACTTAACCGCTGCGCCACCAGGCCAGCCCCATCTCTCATTTCTTATAGAAGAAATCAAAAGTCAGATATCTCTCCATCAGCTTCTCAGCACTAACTCTAATTTATCTCCAATCACTTGAGACTAATCATGATACCTATAAGTCAATCTCGTTCCCTCCTCCTTCTGGGTAAATCCTGTTCTGCTGAAAATCCCCATTCTTCTAAATTTGCATCTTCGACCTTGCCCTCTCTACCTTTGCCATTAGCACTTAAAAATGATCAAGACTTTTCCTTCTTCGAAAAAGAACAGGGCCAGCCCCAGTGGTCCAGTGGTTAAGTTTGGCACACTCTGCTTTGGTGGCCTGGGTTCCAATCCCAGGCACAAAGCAACACCACTCATCTGTCAGAGGCCATGCTGTGGTGACAGCTGACGCACAAAAAGGAAGACTGGCAGCAGACATTAGCTCAGGGTGAATCTTCCTCAGCCAAAAAAAAGGGACAAAAACATTCCTGAATATATGTTGTCCTTAACTGCTGCACTGCTTTATACTTACTCCTCTCCAATGTCTCAACTCCCTTCGTCCTCAGTTCAGCTTCTGCCTCAATCACTTCTTTTTACTGCTTTGGTTCAGGTCATTAATAATCTCTTCATCCCTAAATTCAGGATTTCATTTTACTTCTTATCTTACTTAACCTCACAGCAACATGTTATTGTCCACAGCCTCCCTGAAAAAAACCTCTTCTTTTGACTACTCATAGGTTTCCTCCTAGCTCTCTCTGTCTTCTTGGTCTTCTTCTTAGGCACTCTATCTTGGCCCATACCATAAACATTGCTACACAGGATTCTGTCCTAGGCTTTTTTCTTTTTTCACTCTAGACGTTCTCCCTAGGTGATCTCATCTAAACTTCATGGTTTCTTATACTACCTAAAATTTTGTGAAGTCCCAATTTTGGACATCCAACCAAATTTTTCTTCTAAGGTTTCAGACCCATCTATACAACTGATTACCAAATACCTTCACTTGGATGCCCACACACACCTACAGAACTCAGACTCAACATCTCCAAAAGGGATTCATCTTCTCCCTTCTCTGCGAATGACATCTCCATCTTCCCATCTTATTGAACCAAAATCCTGGTAGCCATTGACTCTCCTTTCTTAGTCATTCCCCATATCCCATCATCACAAGGTGCAGTTCTATATACGACCTATTTACCTCCTATTCTACCCATGTTTCTCCATTCCCATGATCATTCCTCTAGTTTAGGCTAATACTATTTCTACCTGAATTATCAAAACATTCTCAACTAGTCTCACTACCCCAGTCTTACGCATCTCCAATCCACTCTCGACACAACAATTCACTCTGTACACTGCAACAAAACCAATTTACGATCATCAGTCACTTAACAATAGGGATGGCTTCTGAGAAATGTGTCATTAAGTGATTTCATAGCAGTGTGAACATCAGAGTGTACATATGATACTAATCTTATGGGATCACCATCATATATGCAGTCCAACGTTGAGTTGCATGAGTCATGCATCATCTAAAAAACAATCTGATCATTTCACTCCCCTCTAAGGCTTCCCTGACTTGATTAGCATTTCTGTAATGCCTTCTTCAGCATGACCCAATAGCCTCAATATGTACCACATCCACCGTATTCTCAGAACCTTGCACAATATGCTCAACAATAAGCACTCAATATATTGATTGAACAAATACATAAATGTTGAATTAACTAAATAGCAGTATTTATATTTAGAATTTTAAATTTCAGATTTGGGAAGGCACTACCTCCATGGGAAATGCCACTGTACCAATATATCACTGTTCATAACTCTCACAGGGCTGAAACTACATGAAATGACAGTTTTATAGGCATAATTAAAAGAAATTTAGGAGAAGACAACAAGCAAACAAATGGACTAAAATAGTGAGAATTACCTAATACCCACACCCCCATATATTAAATAGCATCATAAAGTAAAAAGATGAGAACAGAATTCCAATTGTGATTTTACCACTCAATTGTTAAATCATCTCACAGTTACAATTCCTTCACCTTTAAAATGCAGGTGACACTAACCTCCTCAAAAGTTATGAGGATTTAATGTGACAAAGTGTTTGAAAAGTTCTCTGTACACCTGTACAAAACACTATTCATTCACTCATTGAGCATCAATGTGCCACTATTCTAGAAACTGGGCATGCAGCAGTGAAAACAACAAAATATATATTCTAACATGGGGATAGACAGACAGTTAAGAAAATAAATAAGGAATAACAACAAATGAATCAAAGAAAGATCAAAGAAGATAAGGGAATTAAAGAGTCGGGGATGGGAGCTTTTTGCTGTCTTATACAGAGTTGTCAAGAAAGGCCTCACTGAAAGTGACTTCTGAGCAGAATCCTGAAATCAGACAGAAAGCCATAAGGACCTCTTAAAGAAGAACATTCCAGGCAAAGGTATACGGCAAGTACAAAGGCTATGGGACAGGAATGTTCTCGACATCTTCAAAAAACCATAGGGAGACCAATGTGAACAAAGCAGAGAGTTAAGTAGGAAATGAAGTCAGAGAGGTGAGGGGAGGTACATGGGGGTGCCAGATCAAGGAGGGCTTTGTAGCCAATTTAAAAAGACTATTGCTTTTACTCTAAGTAAAATGTAGAGCTATCAGAGGGTCAGCACTTTAACACTCAGTAGGGAGATAATGGCAAATAGGCAATTGCAATTATACAGCAAAACATAACTTATACCAGGGTAGCTGCAGTGGAGGTGGTAAAAGAGATTCTGTACATTTATTGAGTTAGTGACAAAATCTGTTAACGAATCAAATGTAGAGTGTGAGAGTAAAAAGAATAAAAGATGGATCCAATTCTTTGTCTAAGTAAAAGGATGGAGTTGGCATTAACTCAGATGAGGATGACTCTATAAAGAAGATCTGGGTACAGAGAAAAGGGCAGAAGATCAGTTTTGCCCATCTTAACTTTAAGATGCCTATTAGACATCTAAATGGAGACTTCTGATAGGCTTAATGTGGGGAGATTTATACAAGGGAGGAAAATACCGGTAGATATAGTCACCGGCCTTAGAGAATAAGGGGAAAACAGAAAGCAAGTCCTACTAAGCAAATAAATGGAATCTGAAAGGTGACAAGAGGACACTCTAAACAAGAAAGGTTGGCAGATGTGACAAAATGAAAAAGGAGTCATTTTACTATAAAAATGGAAATATAACACTTCCCTAGAGAAGCAACACTTTTCCTGAAACTGAATATTAAGATATTTATCTTGAGATTTTATACAGGAAACACCGAGTAAAAGAATAGATTATGAATTCACCACATTCCTACAAAAAATATAATAGTGGCTTTCTTATAACTTTTACTCTACAGTTCTTCCATGAAAACTGAGCACATAAAAATAAATTACCCATGAAGGTTCAGTAATAATATCTATCTATTGCCTAACGTCAGAATGCTCTTCTTAGTAGTTAGCTAGAGTTTAATTCGTCAAACCAAGAACATCATTTCATATACTTCAGTTTATTGATTAAGAGAAGAGCTCTACGAAATGAAAGGAGTATAAGGAGAAACTATAAAATCATCAAATATGATGAATATGGCATTTCAATTTGTAAGCAAAAAATAACATTTTATAATATACAGTCAACTGTAATTCTTGTAACAGCTACTAGACACATACCATATTTTACTGACTAAAAAGACTGCCTGCCAAACACCAATTATAGACAGAGGATGTTACACTTTGTTAGCACACAAGAATAGAAGGCATCGATTCTTTAAGTCATAATGCATAAAATCAAATTCTTAAATTAAAACTTAGAGAATTATACACTTTTATCATTAAAGTTCTAAAGTCCTTATAAAACACTCACTTCTTGGCAGTCACATCAATATGCAAAAACTTTCTGCCTAAAAATTAGAGTTTAAAAAAAAAAGGAATTATAGTGTACTTCAACCACTGACTGCCCACCCCATAATCACAAAGCTCCACATTTAGAATGTGCTGTTATTGTAAAGGGGTTAAGCAAGCAAGGAAGTACATTTTTAACAGATATAATTCTGCAAGGTTACTAAAATTCACATAAGGCTGAACAATGCAAAAAAATGCCCAAAGTATTCATAATTATAAAAGTAATGAACTATATCCAAATTTAAATTCAACTTCCTTTGCTAGCGGTCCCATAGAGAGTTGAAATTTTGTACAAACTCAAAGGGCTCAGCTTAGATGGCATCATAAAAATCACTTTGCCATAAGCTTTAATTTAAACCAAATTTTAATATTAAAAATAAATATCAGAAAATCCAATACCTATAAAACATAAGAAATACCAATAGGCATCAGAAGTAATTCAGGGAAGAGTTTTCTAAGTAAGTTCACCATTAAATTTTATTTAACCTAGAGGTTTTCAGTTCTTATGTTTGTTCCCTAACAGTTTTTATGCATCCTTGAAACATAAGTCTGACTTCAGAATTGATACCATGTATTCTCAAGTAAGTATAACATAAAATAGTAAACTATTTGTTATGATTCCTCTATTTACTCCTATCTCAATGATTTTCTATCTTTCAATAGAATCAGCATTTGCACTGAAGTTAATTTCAGTGTCCCAATCTGCCTACTTCCAACTCCCAGAAATAAAAACTACTCTGCCAAACACAACTTTATCATGTCACTACTGAAATATGGTTAACTCCACATAAAAAGCAAAGTCTGCATAAAATGGTCAGGTGAACTTCAACAAGGGTGTCAAGGTCACTCAATGGGGAAAGCACAGTCTCTTTAACAAATGCTGCTGGGAAAAGTGCATATCTAGACGCAAAAGAATGTAGTTGGACCCATACATTTAAACCATATACAAAAATTCACTCTAAATAGATTAACAACATAAAACCCAAAAGTCCTAAAAGAAAACACAGGGGACAAGCTTCATTAACAGAGGATTTGGCAATAATTTCTTAGACATGACACTAAAAGTCCAGGCAACAAAAGAAAATATATACAAATGAGACTGCCAACATTAAATTGAACTTTTCTACATCAAAGGGTATGCTCAACAGAATGGAAGAAAATATCTGCACATCATTTACCTGATAAAGGATTAATGTCTAGAATATATAAAGAATTCCTACAACTCAACAACAAAAAACATCTTATTAAAAAGACTTGAACAAACATTTCTCCAAAGATGATATACAAACGGTAGGCATACGAAAAGATGCTCAACATCACTAATCATTAGAAAACTGCAAATCAAAATCACGAAGAGATATCATCTCATACCCATTAAGATGGCTAATACCAAAAAAAAACAGAAAATAACAAGTGTTGCTATAGATATGGAGAAATTAGAACCCCTATACACTGTTAGCGGAATTGTAAAATGGTACAACTATGGAAAATGGTATGGCATTTCCCCAAGAAATTTAAAAACAGAACTACCATATAATCCAGCAATCCCACTTGTGGGAATATATCCGAATTGAAAGCAGGACCTTGAAGAGGTATCTGCACACCCATGTTTTAGCATTATTCACAATTGCCGAAAGGTGGAAGCAGCTGAAATGCCCATCAACGGATGAATGACTAAACAGAATGTGGCATACACATACAATCGAGTAGTATTCAAACTGAAAAAAGGAAATTCTATCACATGCTATAAGATGGACAGACCTTGAGGACATTATGTTAAGTGAAACAAGCCAGTCACAAAACGACAAATACAGTCATGCACCACTAATGTTGCAGTCAATGACCGACCCCATACACGACAGTGGTCCCATACGATTAGTTCCATGTAGCCTAGGGCTGTAGTAGGCCGTATCATCTAGGTTTGTATAAGTACACTCTATGATGTTCACACAACGACAAAATCACCTAATGACACATTCTCAGAATGAACCCCTGTCGTTAAGCAAAGCATGCATGTATGGTATGATTTCATTATCTAAAGTATTAGATTTCAGTATCTAAAGTAGTCAAATTCAGAAACAGAAAGGAGAATGGTGGTTTGGGTGGCAGGGAAGGAGGAGATGTTTAATGGGTATAGAGTTTTGATTTTGCGAAGTGAAAAAGTTCTGGAGCTCTGATGCACAATAACATGAATACATGTAATACTACTGAACTTTATACTAAAGAATGATTAAGATTTTTTTATAACGATTAACAATTTTTCCAAAAAAGTCTGTATAGAGGAAAACAAGGGAAAGAACAATTAGAAGGGAAAAAACAGGAGTTTAGAAGATAACATCCAAGCCAAGAACGTTGCAGAGGTGCAGACTATATTTCTAATGTTTCTTGGAACATTTCGGAAAAGATGAAAATTTGCAAATTCAGGTAAGTGGCAAACGATGTGTTCAGTTTAGAAATATTTTCCACCAACACTTCTTATACTCAGATCATTTCACTCTAGATTCAGATATATTTATTGGAGTTCATATTTGTCTTACCCCCCCAGAGGCCTGGAACTTAAGATTCTGGACTGCAGAGGGGACTCTGTACCCTCACAAAACCAACATATAGCTCTTAGCACATAGAAGGCTTAAGAAATAATCACTTGATTAAACTGGTCTCTACTTATTCCTAAGTTCACATATTTTATTCTAAAAATTAGAGCAGAGTTACAACTATTCATCAAACTAATTTATACCTTCACTCTATTACTTATTAATTATTACTAAAATTGATTTCTAAAACCCTCACTGGAAATGCTGGTATTATTTATAGTTAACTGGCAATTTTTCCTCAATATCTCATTCATTATTCCTAGCTCTCATTACTAGATCTGCTACATAGTATTTACTTCCTAACACAAATTAACAGTATTTTACAACTATGTAAAGTAACACATTTTTCCCTGTCACTTTCTAAAATTCCAAGATCTCTTCTGTCAACTCTTCAGAAATTGACTTCATACTCTTTTTTTCCATACCCATTACAATCTATTGATAACACCAAAGATTATAATATTGCTTTTTAAAGATTAATCCTTTCATGAATGAATACAAAAGAAAATATACACAGGCAATATAATTGAAACTTGCAAAGTATAAATAACTAAAACCTATAAGAAAAATTAAACTCCCCTAAAAGTAAAGCACACTCAATTACTGATTTCATTCATTTCTATGGCTGATAGGTTTAAAAATGAAATCAGTGCAGACTCTAGAATGTACCCTGTATTATGAAATTGGAATTAGAGGTACCAGTAGCAATGGGCAGGCAGGTAAGTAGATAGATGAATGAATGATAAGTAAAGAGATATAGGGGTGTGGGGGTGTGGATGTGTGTGTGTGGATGTGTGTGTAAGCACTCCCCAGTTTTATCCACCCAGAGGGCCTAGAAGCATTATTGCTCCTAGGAGCAATGAGCACACTTGCACTCACATCTCAATGTCTAACCACTATCACCCTCTCTAAAAGAAAATACGGTTGCCTGAATAAGTAGCTGATTCCAGGATTGGAGTAGGGAAAGTTCAAGATGACCCTGGAAGATCTTGTATCACAAAGTCAGAAAGTGTCAAAAAATGATGGAGACACGTCAAGAGGACACAGTAATGCACACTGATCCAAAATAAGAAAAAGCAGAAATATGATCACCTGGGATCAAAAGCAGAAAAAGAGATGGACCACAAAGGGACCTGAGGGATATTTTGGGGATGATGGACATGTTCTGTACATTTACTGGGGTAGTGGTTTTCATGGATGTATACATCTCAAATTCATCAAATTGTATATTTTAAACAGGCACAGTTTACTGCATATTTTTAATTTTAATAAAGTTAATTTTTAAAAAATGTCACAGAACTAGTTTGAAAGAGCTCCAACTGGCCAAATCTGACAGTATCAAAGTAAAAAATAATGAAAGTAATAGAGTAATATGTAGTGAATAAAACAGAACCCACTGATAAGTCCACATTAATAAACAAACAAACTGGGGAGAAAGAAAAGTTCTTCTTTAGAGAAGAGCATCAAGTAATAAACAGAGGTGGGATGATGGAGTTAGAAAAATCATTATTTTGCAACTATCACGGTAATAACTGCTTCAGGCAAAATTTATCCATGGATGCTTAAACTGTTGGGTGAAAGTTTGATGAGGAACAGAATATTCACATAGTCTGAAAGGATCTCCCCACAAGACACTCACCAATTATAAGGAAAGTAAACTTGTAGTGGCAGCACAACTGTAACCAAGTAATCAAATTTAACATCACCAATAATAAAACACAGACATCATGTGCCTCCTGATATAAGGCAGTAAGACATCATCAGTCTTGTAGTCCTGTCAATAAAATATAACCTGAAACTAA
Source organism: Equus quagga (assembly GCF_021613505.1). Classification (NCBI taxonomy): domain Eukaryota; kingdom Metazoa; phylum Chordata; class Mammalia; order Perissodactyla; family Equidae; genus Equus; species Equus quagga. The sequence continues at coordinate 18,142,705 of NC_060281.1, forward strand.
TCACAAAGAAGCAGAAGAAAAATCAAACTAGGATCCATTATACAAAATAACCAGCCTAAACTCTTAAAAAATGTGAAGGTCAAGAAAAACAGAAAGGATAGGGAACTATTCTAGATTAAAGAAACTCAAGAAATAAATTCCTGCATGGTCTTGTTCAGAACTGGAAGAAAAAAAGCTATAAGCATATACTAGAATAATTAAATAAATTTGTATATGGACTGTGGATTAAATAATACTGTCAATATTAAATGTCTTGATTTTGATAATTATACTATAGCTACGTAAGAGACAGTCCTTGTTCTTCAGAAATATACACTAAAGTACTAAAAGGTAAAGGTAAAAAACAGATAAATAGAAAGTGAATGATAAATTAGCAAACGGCAAAATGTTAACAATTGGTGAATTTGGAAAAATAGTATAGAGGAGCTCTTTGTTTTATTTTGTTTGTTTGTTTTTGTGAGGAAGATTGGCCCTCAGCTAACATCTGTGGCCAATCTTCCTCCATTTCATGTGGGATGCTGCCACAGTGTGGCTTGATGAGCAGTGCTAGGTCTGCGCCTCGGATCCAAACCCCGCGAACCCTGAGCCACCAAAGCACAATGAACGAACTTAACCACTACACCACTGGGCCAGCCCCACTTTGTTTTATTTTTTTAACTTTTCTCCAAGTTAAAAAAAAAAAATCACTGTTCTAGAGTTTAAAGGATGAAACCATAAGGTGAGGAGTAGTGTGTAAAAGTACTCAGGAATGAGATCAGAATCTTCTTCTAAGAAGAATATGTAGAATAAAATATAGGTTGTAATTTCTCAAAGTCTTAGGTTTCTCTGACATGAGATGAGGGGGTTGCACTAGGACTTTCTAGTTTTACATCTAGATGTTTGTGAGCTTGCTCTAACATTTCATGCCCTATTCTACCATTTCATTACCTGGCTTTTCTGGAGGCTCAATACTTTTCTAACCTGTGGTGTAGTAGTTAAGTCTGGCACTCAGCTTCGGTGGCCTGGGTTCTCGAGTTTGGATCCTGGGCACTGAAATACACTACTCATCAAGGCATGCTGTGGCAGTGACCCATATACAAAATAGAGGAAGACTGGCACAGATGTTAGCTCAGGGCTAGTCTTCCTCAAGTAAAAAAAAGGAATACTGGCAACAGACGTTAGCTTAGGGAGAACGTTCCTGACCAAAAAAAGTAGGAAAAAACTGCACAAATTTTCATGTGTAAACAAACCATAATTATGGATGAGGGAAAGTTTCAGAGAACTTTCTTAACAAGGTCTAAAATGATAGAACTAAAAAAAACATCACACAAACTTTAAGAACAATTTCAACAATGATTTCTAGATAGCTTTATCAATTATGCTTAATATTACCATCTATTAAATATAAAATTATTTAGTTTTTTCCTTCTAAAATTCATTCCCTTACTACTGAATACACTGAGGCTTATAAATCAGTGTTCCACACATAACAACCTTATAATGCTTTCCTACTTCATTTCAAAATATTGAAGGTACTGACAAAAGGAGGCAAAAGAAACGAAAGGTTCAATACAATCTACTATGTGGCAAGCATTACACTTAGAAACTATCCTGCCAATTCACATAACAACCCTTTTAGATAAAAGTTTTTATTCCTATTTTGCAAACAAAGAAACTACAGTTAAGCAAAGATAACTAAAAGGTAGTCCCTGGAGCCTAACACCCTAGTATGATCTATCTAAAGATAGATTAAAAAATAGAAGTGTGCCACTGGAATGCAATGGAAAGTGTTTTATGTACAGCAGTCTGGACAACCTTAGGACTTTATCACCACATTCTGAACGATACGTAATTGCTATGGTCTCAATGTCTGTTCCTCCAGATTGGCATGTTGAATCCTAACTCTCCAGGTGATGCTAGAGGAAGCGGGGCTTTTGAGAGCTGATTTGGTCTTGAGGGCAGAGCCCTCAGGAATAGGATTAGTACTTTACAAAAGTGACTCCAGAGAAATCCCTTGCCCCTCCCACCATGTGAGTACATAGTGAGAAGTCACCAGCTATGCACCAGGAAGAGGCCTCATCAGAACTTGACCACACTAAGGCTTTGATCTTAAACTTCCCAGCCTCCAGAACTGTGAGAAATAAATTTCTGTTGTTTATAAGCTACCTAGTCTGTGGTATATTGTTAAAGCAGCCCAAATGGACAAAAACAATAGTCTTCATATCTTGACATTACACTGGCTCTGAAAAAAACAGTGATACTGCAACTTAAGGCTGTATGTCTACCCTTCAATATCTATAAACCTATCTAAGCATTACAAAATTGCCAAATAATATTAGTTAACGCAAGCATAAATCCCTGAACAGTTTCACTACATATACTCTTCCATAAAAAGATCCACTTTATCCCTGCATTATCACTTATGAATTCAATTTCTCTTTAAAAAAAAAAATTCTCCTAAATTCCACAGCAATTCTTAAAAGTAAAAAACGTAAATCTAGCTCTGGAGTATAATTTTCTCAATCACACTTTTTTTTCAGGAAGATTAGCCCTGAGCTAACATCTGCTGCCAATCCTCCTCTTTTCACTGAGGAAGGCTGGCCCTGAGCTAACATCCATGCCCACCTTCCTCTACTTTATATGTGGGACGCCTGCCACAGCATGGCTTGCCAAGCAGTGCAATGTCCGCACCCGGGATCTGAACCAGCGAATACCGGGCCTCCAAAGCAGAGCGTGCGCACTTAACGCTGCGCCACCGGGCCAGCCCCCTCAATCTCACTTTTGAATGATGAGCAAACTTAAGATGAATTTGTGGGTGAGTCTCTAAATGACAAAAATTACAAATTAATTAAATGATATTCTGGCTGCACAGAGAAAACAAAATCTATTATGTGAATATGGAAAAGAACAAAAGGAAGGTTTTTTTAATTTCTAAAATTTCTAAATTAGATAGGCCATTTGTAAACTCAGATCAAAGATGTACATAAGTATATCTTAAGTGAGACAAAATCATATAACCTAGGTAGTATACTTCGGGTTGAAGCAGACATCAAAGAAGAAAAACTTTTAAATTACTTGCCTAGATATTTAGTTCATTTTAAGTCGCTCTCATAAGCTGCTTTCTTAAGGTACATAAACTGAAGCTCATAGTTCAAAACTAAGAATAGAGTTTCAAAAAATACAAAGTAAACACTAGGTCAAATATGAAGTCTGTTTAAATCTATGCAAATGTTTTAAAGTCTACCTGAATCCTCCTGGGCTTCATGAGCTTCACCATCATCTGTTACCTCTAATTCTTGCACAAAATTGGAGGGAAACAGTCCCAACTTGTTGTTCAAGGTTCCACTCCACCAGCCTTCTTCTACCTGAAAGAGTTCACAACTCAAAAATAATAAAAATTTCTCTTCAACGAAAATCTTCCCCCATGGGAAAATCAAGCTACAGAAGCGAATAAGCACAAAGTTAGTGATGCAAAATAATCCCTTTAAATCTATAAGAAAATGCAACGGGGAAAAATATAAATATATTTTAAGTAGATTAATTCTAAGTAGACTGGGTTAATCACAGATGAGATTAGTGATATCAATAGCACTTTGCAACATTTACAATGAGAACTTGTAATCATTTGTAACCTATGTAAGTAAATAATTTTCATGAAAGTATCAGACAACCAATAATAATGTATTAACAGCAAGAAGTAGACAGCTTCCTTCTGGAATGTCACTCTTTTAAATACCATTGAGCCTCGGACTGTAATTATGACACATATTTGAGTATTTGGAAAAAGTTTCATGAATGTAAGAATATAACTTTCCAAATCACATATAAAATTACTAAACCTTTTAATTAACCAGTGAGTCTTAACTCAAGTATAAGAAAGAATCACTTATTTTTAAAAATCCAGATGCCAGGCTCTATTAAACACTCTCCCCTACCCCAAACAGAAATACCCTCAGAAACAAAACTCTTCAGAAAAATACTTAACATTCACTAATAACGAGGTTACTCAATTTCCATGAAGTTATTTAATAATATTTAATAACTGTTTTAAAATGTATAGTTTCTGCTAAGGATGCTAACAGGTATTAACAGGTAAAAACTGTTTAAAGAGTAAGCTATTCACTGTCAAAATTCACTTAGCAGTACATGCAATTATCATAGCTGGAAAAAGTTTTTTTCTGCTTAAAATATGTTTTTAAGTTTGTTTTACTTCATCATAATTACAAAGCAAACTTTAATAAGTTATTCATCCAATAGGCATTCACTATGTACAAGCCATGGTGTTAGGTGCTAGGGAAAGATTCAAATTTGCATATGAGAAATCTCTCTCTTTGAACAAAAAAAATCTAAAGAAGAAAACAAACAATAAGCAAATAGTTACAATGTAAGAGTTGCTGTAAGAAAAGTAGGAACAAAATGCTGTACGAGCACAAAGGACGGGCTTAAAAGAATCAAAAGAGACTCCTCTAAAGGGAAATGACAAAACAGCTGGATATTAAAGGCTGATTAAGAGTTTTCCAGGTATAAAGCATGTGAAAAATATGGTGACATAAAAATAAAGGACTTATTCATGGAATATATATAGCTGAAATACAAGGTGGCTAGAATACAAGCTGCTTGAGGGAGGAATGGAAGGCAGTTAAGTGTGAAGAGTTCAGAATGTTTAGCAGACTTAAGGAGGCACCAAAGGACTGGGAGTTTAAACCAGATGTGTTGGAGATTCGTAAACCAACCTGGAACAGGCACAACAAAGAGAGAGAAACATCAGCGAACTATTATCTACTCCTGGATCCCAAATTGGCATCAATTACATAGTTAGGGTAAATAAGCATATAACAATTCCTATTAATTAAGGTACTCTTAAGAGGTAGGGTAGTATATAATGGTAAAGAACACTGACTCAAAAACAGACTGTGTGGATTCAGATTCTGGCTCCTCTGCATACCAGACATGCAACTTGGGCAAAGATGGCTGAAACAAAATTTACCCCACATGCTCACCTACAATGTAATCGTGACACTCCTCACACCTAGAAGGGGTCTTTGTTCCGACCCCCTTCAATCTTGATGGCTTATGACACGCTCATAACCAAGAGAAGGTGGTGAAAGTGACACTATCACTTCCAAGGTTAGATTATAAAACACTATCGCCATGTTTACTGAAATGCTTACTTACACTTAGAGCCCTGAACTGCCATGTCATAAGTCCAGCTACCCTGACACCCCTAAGGTCCCAACACAGCAAGAAAGCCAAGCCAAAGAGAGAAGCTACATAACGGCTCTCCATTGGCAGCCCAATTTCTGAGCCTTCTAGGCACCAGACGTGTCAGTGAAGGAGCATTCCTAAGATTCCACCAGCACTCAATTTTAAGTCTTTCTAGCTGAGGTCCCCTACATCACAGAACAGAGACAAGCCATCCCTGGGGTGCCCTATCTGAATTCCTGACCCAAATAAGCCAAGACCCTAATAAAACAGTTGTTCTTTGCCACAAAGTCTGGTATGGCATGTTATTCAGCAACAGTAATTGGAAGAGCCAATCACTTATCTTCTGCGATTCAATCTCTTCATACGTAAAATGGGGATAAAAATTCTTATCTCCTTAGGTTGTTTAGAAATTTAAAGGAAATAATAAATGTGAAACACTTAGCACAGTGCCTCTGACATAATATAGGCTCAATAAAGGTTAACTATTATTATTGCCACCTGGTGGAAATAAAACAGTTGCCTTTTGTATAAACACATTGGAATTTAACACAAATATAAGTGAGAAATTTCATTACATGATGTTATGACACAAAAGCAATTCCTGTGACAATATATGATATCAAATCATACACTCTGAAAATGGGATCTTCAGTTGCCAAATAAAACTTTATTATTCCTCTCACAATAAAAGCAGACACAAGAAATTATTTTTTAAGTATTTTTAAATCTCATTCTAACATATAAAAATGTGGGAAAAGTGTTTTTGGTTAATATTTGAATGTGATAATTCAAACAAAGCTTTTTAAAATATTCTGCTTTTGTATCCCTTTGCTAAACAAAAGGTAAAAATCCTTCCATTATACTGCTTTGTATCTAAGGTGAATTTAGAATCAAAGAAAAGGTTTGTTTATATTCTTAGCTACTTATTACATTAATTTTTAGCTTTAAAAAAGGTTTTTTTTATTCCTAAAGTCAACAGATACAAATAGAGTACACAAATATGAGGTACAGCAATGAAGAGTAAGGCTTTATTTCTACAGAGAAGACAACCTTGCATTAAGTCACTAGAGATCCATTTTAAAGTATGTATCTTAAAATTTTTACAAAAAGCAGTGAAACTGGCAAAAAAAACCCCACAAAAATTAACATTCTTACAAAATATTTTTCTAATACCCAAAGCATCAATTCCAATTGCTGCTTTATCTCTAACACATATGTGTTCCTTACCTCTTCATTAATATCAATAATATCTCCCACTTTCAGCTCCAGTTCATCCTCATTTTGTGGAATGTATTCAAAGAGAACTTTACACTGACGCTTCTTGGTCTCTGAAGGAAGTAACATAAAAAATTAGGTTAAGAAAGATCATTAAAACAAACAATAGCACCTTTATTTACATACTATGTTTACTATCATTAGATTTATATGTATACATAAAAACAGAACATGTAAGCATTTTAAGCAGCTAACCACACACCACCAGTTCTGGTTGGCTTTCCACCTTGCCTTCCCACTACAGTCTAGTCATCTCAAAATAAATTCAAACCAACTACAAATACGGTACAACGCTCCTGGTAATGAAATCTACTTATACATCTGATCCCACCAATTACACAAAAGCAAAATATCCACTGCCAATTTTGAGACTAGAAATACAGACAATAAAAGACACTGTTGGCACAACAAATTCATCACAGACAAGTCCTCGAAGCCAGTGATTTTCAGACTACTTCTTGATCAAAGTCTAGGAATACTTAAAATATACTAATTTAAGAGAGTGTAAAAAGAGGCAAAATGCACAAATCTAAAATATATTTTATCTTCTTTAATAGCTCTATTTTCTGACAGATAAAAATCAAACTCGCATAGGCAAAAACAAAAATAATTTTATATTGGGGCTGGCCCGGTGGCCGAGTGGTTAAGTTCGCGTGCTCCGCTGCAGGCAGCCCAGTGTTTCGTTGGTTCGAATTCCGGGTGCGGACATGGCACTGCTCATCAAACCACGCTGAAGCAGCGTCCCACATGCCACAACTAGAAGGACCCACAACAAAGAATATACAACTATGTACCAGGGGGCTTTGGGGAGAAAAAGGAAAAAAATAAAATCTTAAAATAATAATAATAATTTTATATTACCTTTCCAATCAAGCTTCATTTATTTAGACAGTAATGATCATTTACAACCATCCAGGCTTGTGGTTTTCAACTTCTTTCAAACACTAAGATTTGAGAACTCACTCCCATCTTTAAAAGTGACTCATTGAAGCAGCTATGGGTAGATGACCAGGTATAGTTGATTAAAGGATTACTTCTTGCTACTCGAAGTATGTTCCTCAGACCAGCAGCAACAGTATCACCCAGGAACTTGTTAGAAATGCAGTATCTCAGGCTCCACCAGAGACCTACTTGTTATGGACTGAACTGTATCCTCCCAAAATTCGTATACTGAAGCCCTAACCCCTAAAATGACTGTATTTGGAGATAGAGCCTTTTGAGAGGTAATTAAGGTTAAGTAAGGTCATACGAGTGGGACTCTAATCCCCACACAGACCTAACTGTGCACATGCACGCACACGCACGCACGTGCGCGCACACCCACACACACACACACAAAAGACCATATGAGGACACGGAGAAGGCAGCCACCTGCAAGCCAGGAAAAGAGGCCTCACCAGGATCCAATGCTGACAGCACCTTGATTTTATATTTCTAGCCTCCAGCACAATGAGAAAATAAATTTCTGTTGTTCAAGCCACCCAGTCTGTGGTATTTTGTTACACAGCCCTAGCAAGTTGAATCAGAATCTGCACTTTAACAAGATCCCTAGGTGATTCTCAATCTTGCACTCAATGCTCTAGTTATACTGGTTTTACCTAATTCCTTGAAAATGGCATGCCCTACTTCTTCTGAGATTTCAACATACTGTTTCTAGGGCACTTTACTTTCATCCAAAAAGCCCACCCTTGTCAGCCTTCAACTATCTTCAGGTCTCAGGTGAAAACAAACTTCCTCCCAAATAGCTTTCTGGATTAGGTACTCTTCCTTTGTGCTTCTACAGCACTCAATACTTACCCTATTGACTTCTGCAACCTACCTGTTATTGACAACTCATCTTTTCCTTTTCATTCTATCATAATGACTTATGTTCTTATGTGTACTCCCTCTACCCTGCAGGCTAAAGATAAATGAGCACTGAGTTTGTTAACTGCTCTATCCTCGGCACCTAGCATAGTGCCTGGCTTCTATCAGGTACATTAAATATTTTTGAATGAATTTATTTTGAATGAACAAACATCTAGCCCTAACCATAAGGTATCAATGCCAAGAAATATCATGACAAGAGGGTCTCCATTCCATCACCTCTTTACCACCAACAATCCTAAGATTTTTCTCAATAATTTAAATGTACACTTAAGGAACTAACAGGACTCAGGAGACAAGAAGCATGCACATTAAACAATTAGTCATAAAACACGAATACATAATGAGATATTAAAATATACAGTATAAACTACAAACTTCCCAAAAATTAATAGAAAGTACAGGTTTGAACTTGAGCAGATGTGGAAGGCTTCAAAGAAGAACTGGTAACCGATTTATACAATGAAAGATATGAATGTGAGCAGGTGGAAAAGATGTGGCAGACGTTCTAGGTCAAGGAAACCTTTCCCCAATGAAATCCTCGCAGGATTCTAAAGAAACTGTTCTTGCTGGCAACAAAGGAGAATTCTAAGAAGTAATCCAGATAGGTACAATTTCACTGCATCAAATCATGTCATAAAATCTCCAAACAAACATTTTTATACAGTAAAAAAAGACATACGGCTGTCATTACCTAATTATTTGACCTAAGTTCTCTAAGAATCAATTCCCTGAACTACAAAACAAGAACTGGACTAGAGAACCATGACAGTTACTTGAGCTCTGACAGTCTATGGATCTACAAAATGGTTTATCAAAACAAAAAATAAACCCAACTGAACCCGCAAAACAACAAAAAAAGCACATTACATGCAACCAACACCATGAAAGAGACACAAAATAAACACAACAATCAAGTAGAAGAACCGAGTCTCCAAACAAGAAACAGTTACATCTCAGTAACAGTTTCCTCTCTTCTTAAATGAATAATTACATCTGATTTTTTAAAAATTTTACAATAAAAAGAACCAAAGAAGGTAAACACTGACCATACTTTTATAACTAACCCAGAGTTTACAGTAAAATTTTTCAAATGTCACCTTTCATCAGGTCTCAGAATAAATTTTTAAGTAATAATTAGTGGTTTTATACATAATGCGGGACTTCTCATCTCTTACACTAGATAAATACAGTCCCTAAATACTTCTGCAAGTTGCTGAAGTGACCCTGAGAAAATGTGTTCATAAACGTATTCTCTGAAGTTAACCACTGCATAGATGAGGGGAAAATGATCTATATTATTGAAAAGAAAAATCTATTTTGCTCAGGGTACACTTCAAAGAAAATCCTTTCTATCTTTCTGATAATCTTAGACCTTTAAAAAAAAATGTAGCTTGCTTTTTAATGAGTATCAATATTTTTTTAAATGATTTAAAGTCAATAGAGTATTAATTAGCCTCCCTGCCTCCAAACATTATCAATTAATTTTGAGCAGCCTAGTTAAATTTTAACCAAAAGCTTTGTTTTCCTTTTCCTCTCACACTACTCATAACTCTCCACAGAGTGGTTTTTCCAAAATAGACTGCAAAATCATTTGCAAAGAAATTTTTCATTTTTCAAAGGAAAAAGCCATATGGGATAATAACATCTAAAGAGCCCTTATTATTACCACAAAATTTGAGTCATTTATTGAAAAAAGAAAAATTTTTCACATGATTCCATATTTAAATAAGGTTCACTCATAAGTTGAGGTGACTGCCTATATTGAACTCATCTATTAACTGGCAGCACAACTGAAGGAATTTTGAGATTTTTCACATTTCAAAGGGCATACATAATGTCTACCCATACACATCGGTCAATAAATATTTACTGAATTTCTACAATGTATCAGAACCCCGTTAAGCACAAAAGAAAATAAAACAATATGTGTAAGAGTAGAGCTATCAATAAAAGGATGTGTGAAATTAGTCAATTTTAAAAAAATAACTATGACTAGTATTTTCTTATCACAAGTAACCTCCATATAGCTTTTCAGATCTACCAAGAAATTAATAAGTCAGTCTTTTTAAATCAATATTTCATAAATAAAGCTATTAAACAAGGAAGAGGATAAAGGAGAAAAGCAAGACAGGGACTTACTTGATGTCTTTTATGTATCAGTACTATTCTAAGTCACAAACATCTCCCACACAAGAGATCATAAAAACTTGTTATCATCATCATAGGACTTTTATCTTTCCACTATATCATGCTGCCTCCTTTAGAGACTACAAAGTGCTTTAACATTGCTCAAGCAGTCTAGCCAACTCGGATGCTTATTTCCTGAAAATACCATGCACTTGCTTATCTCGTGGGTCTCCCAAAGGTAGCAATTCTACCTGGAAAGCCATATTCCTTTATCATCAAGTGAATGACATGTCCTACCTAAATAAGAGCTTAAATACACCCTGCTTGACAACTCCAATATAGAACTGCCCCTTCCTTTAAATCATAACTGCCCATTACATATGTCTCTAATATGGTTCTTAATAGCATAAAACACAATAATAATAATTAAAAACATTTATCAAGCACTTCTTATAACATTTAACATGTTAATATCTCTAAAATTCTATGAGGTAATTATTACTGTAGTCCCTATTTATAGTAAGTTGATGACTTCCCCCGCTAGACTGTGAGTTTTGAATCATTATCCATACCCACCTTTATTTGGCAGATTTGATTGCGCACTCTAACACTGCTCTCATGGTCTTATACTCACAGGTATTAAGGCATTCAGCATATAAATGTTGAAAAATTTCAAAAAACTTTTTTAGAAATGTTTGGTATTTTTCAAAAAACAAAATCTAATTTTGTGAAATTTCACACTCAGTAAAGTCACTTTCCACATTTTTTCTAGTAAAATAGAAAATTCTAAATTTTCAAATGGCGGTCCATCAAGAACTGCAAGCATATCATGGTTCTGAAAAATAGATCTAAATATTCAGATCAAATAGAGCTCTCAAATTATGGAACTATTTCTCACTGAAGATCATTGTTTTTAATCTTTCCATCAAATGCTAAAATGAAGAGCACACCATACTCAGATGCTGGGAGGCTGATGCTAAAACTTTGGAGATAGCAGCAAAAGGATTCCTGATGTACTTTTGGTTCCATTTGGTTCTGGAAACTATATCTTCAGGTTTTACTACAGTATTTACATTTTTCTAATGTCAAAAAAATTTTTAGGGAGCCAGCCTGGTATCTGAGTAGTTAAGTTCCCATGCTTGGTTTTGGCAGCCCAGGGTTTCACCCGTTCGGATCCTGAGTGCGGACACGGCACTGCTCGTCAGGTCATGCTGAGGCAGCGTCCCACATAGCACAACCAAAGGCACTTACAACTAGAATATATAACTATGTACTGGGGGGCTTTGGGGAGAAGAATAAAAAAAAAAATAAAGACTGGCAATAGATGCTAGCTCAGGTGCCAATCTTTAAAAAAAAAAAAGTTTTCTTAATCAATTTCTTTCTCCAGTAAGCAGAGAAAAATCATCAAACGTTAAGAAACAGAGACTGAACCATTTGCTATATGGTTGAATCTTCTTTAAAAATTCTTTCTTATTCTTAGTAAAAAAAAAATCATAATACTTAGGCCATTACAACTTAAAGATTCGAGCTGATCAAGAGTCTAGGTATATTGCTGAGATATACTACTTGATTAAGACAACCAAAATCTTAGAATATATTATCATTATCACCATCAGGAAGAAAAACTTATGTGATCAGTGACAAAGCATCATGTCTACAATGTACTTCCAACTGATTCAGTTAAAAAATGTATTTATAGGGGCAGGCCCTGTGGCCAAGTGGTTAAGTTCACACACTCACTTCGCCAGCCCAGAGTTTCACCATTTCGGATCCTGGGCACAGACATGGCACTGTTCATCCGGCGATGCTGAGGCGGCATCCCACATAGCACAACTAGAGGCACTCAGAACTAGAATCTACAACTATGTACTCTGGGGCTTTCGGGAGGAGGAGAAGAAGGAAAAAAAAAAAGAAGAAGAAGAAGAAGATTGGCAACAGATGTTAGCTCAGGTGCCAATCTTTATTTAAAAAACTGTATTTGTATATGTATACAGATACAGAGATAAAGCCATTGTGACAAAATGTTAACAGCAAATTTAGGTGAAGACTATGCTATGTTCAACGTACAATTATTCTCTCAACTTTTCTGTAAGATTTTAAATTTTTCAAGATAAAACAGAAAGTCAGAACACCCTGCCCCATTTATCTGAGAGGCTGCGGCTGGGGAGGAGTCATGTGTGTGAGCCTTTTTCTCTTTATGAGTCAGAACATTTTAATGTCAAAGAGCAGAGCCTGAACCAATAGACCCATTTTTTTTTAATGTATGATGTAAACATATATAGTCAGTGACCATATTTTGATGGTATTCAGAATTCTCACTATTTTCTTCAGCACTGACTCAAAATCAGGAGGCACACTACATGCTACTGAATGTTTTCTGGAAATGAAACACTGTGTAGACTGACGTTCTAGTCAATTAATTTTTCATGTAGCAACTTGATTTCTTTTGGAACAACTACTAGTGATCTATCAATCACAATGTATCTTTCATATTCAAAATAATTATTAAATAGATGAAAAATCACTTCCATAGCATGAATTTCCACTAACAAGGTTACAGGCACTAATGTTTTCCCTCACATGCCAAGAATAGAGTTACATCTAGCATCAATTTTTTCCAAATATAAAGTGAAATATCTACTAATGTTCCACAATGAATGTTATATAGAGTTGTGATGCTGAAAGACGTCAGTTCTTTACTCTGTAAGTAAAATACTCTACCCCATTATCTTTGTGCCCAATTTTACAAGGGTCTCAGCAGTAATGTGACTTGTTCCTGCTTTTACTATGAGAAGTGTAAATTTCTTCTCTTCTAGAACTTTAGCAACTTATCGTAATAAACTCTGTCCCAGAAAACATCATTCTGTACCCAGTCTAGAAAATACCTGCTTGTCTTACCAAAGAAGTTATCATGCTTAACTTACATGCAATAACAAAAGTTTCAATGGCTTCATGACTAGACTTCACAAAAAAGCCAAGTTTTTGGCTTTATAGACTACAGAAAAATAGTTAAGTCCAGTTTCCAGATATTCAGCTATCTAATTGCATGTCTCCTGTTTAGTTGTTTAGACAAAATTCCACACACGTGCAGACTCACCTGTCTTGGTACACACAGAGATTTACACTGAACAGTCACACTGCAGTTTTTATCATTATCAACCTTTACAACTATTTTAAGTTTTTTTTTAATATTAATAGTATTGGTTAGTAGTATCTACTACTATTACAATGAACCACTTTTGAATAACTGGTCTATTTTGTGAATTAAGGATATGATGCAAACTAACAGTAACAAAATAAAAATCAGATTTAAAAAAAAAACATTAGCTTGATTTTCCTGGAAAAGCAATCTGAAAGCAAAAACAACCTGCATCCTGTTTAAAATATTAGCTAGCACCAAATGACCAATTTAGTCCTTGCAGTACATGCACTTAAAAAGAAGTTATGGAGGAGATCCTTAGGAAAAAGAGCCTAAGCCTCCTGGCACCGACTACATAATGGTTTTTCCTTCTTACAAGAAAAAGAATTATGACCATGGTTCTTGAGGAAGGCAAAATTCATGTGTCCTTTCCTATTAGCAGACAAAATGAATAAAATATTCATAACTTTGAAGCCCTTTGTCTAGCCTCTACTTAAGAAGAAACTTGTCCCTTTATAGCTCAGTAAAGCTAAAGAAAGTGGTAAATAGATTTTACAATAGGCAGAGGTCATAAATAACCCTTCCATGGGCCTAAAAATTCTCCTGTACACAGAAATTCTATATAAAGGGCCACCTTTACACAGGATGTGGACATACTCTCTGTTATCTGTCCCCCAATCTCCAGAGTTTCAGAGTCCAGGACAATGACAATACTGAAACTATCCACCCTCAGATGGCAGGCTGAAAGCAGTACAGGTAATATCTAACTATTGTTTGTACAGTGCACTTACCAGGAAACAAAGAACACACAGAACCCTTTAATTCGTCTGTCTCGGTGTTATGAAATCTGTTTCACTTTTATGAAAATGTTTTTATTTTATGAAAATAATCAAAGGGTGATATAACCCAGAAAGTAGAGGTTTCCTCAAACTTCACAGACAGTAGCACAGAAAGCAACAGGTTGAGATATAAGGAGACTTTTTAAAAATCATAAATAGTCTTACATTTGTGAACTGTATATAAACAAAATTTCATGACTGCAGACTACGTGGTACCACAAAGGATTTACAGACCACAATAACAAAGACATTGATCTAAGATAAATGTCGTTAAATACCCATTTACTACTTACTAAATCAAACTGAACATCATAGTTAGTATTCAACATCAAGGGGCTTCAGGTTTTACTAAGTTAAAACACTATCTGTTCCCATAAATGTCGTACTTCTTTGTACATGTTTAATGTTTAATACCTTTTTAATAAGTCTTTCCAAAGACCATAAGCTCTTTGAGAACAGCAATATTACCTGTCTTTTTACCACTTTCTCATCAGCAGCAAAATAAAACTCAAGAGTTTAAATGATCTAAGGTCACAAGATGAACCCAAACTCATGTCTATTTCAAATGTGGCACTCTCCCTCTATGCTAAACTGTTCTCCTAAAATATTTACAGAGTACCAAATACTTAAAAGGCACACTTCTGGGCCAATCACCTTGGAAAACAACGTATATATTCAGGTGTCTAACCTCTAAAGAAAACATACTATAAAATCCTTGCTGCTTAAAAATCTATATGCTTAAGGATAAGCAGACAGTTTAGCATCCCATTAAATAAATGATAGTGAAATAAATTTAAGGCAAAGTGTTAAACTATTCAACAGAGCCTGCAAGATTAAAAGAAAACAAAGCCTCATGGTTTAATTTATAATTCCCATAGACAGTTGTCAGCAGCTCATGCTGAATTATCATAGGAAGACTGACTCCACGGGCCAATAACTAGTAACATGAGAATAAGCAGGAAGCTTCTGCAATCTGCTGCAAAAAGTTGAGCTAATTTTTCTTAACGTCATTTACCAACAGTTATAAAACATCTTACTATTTTGATTTAATTAAACCAGAAAGGAATTATTTACATACTCCTCTTAATGTTTTTGGTTTGTGGATGTGGCTGAATTCCACCAGCTGGAAGTCCATAGGTGCTTATTCGTTGCACAAGACTTGCTACATTCCCATGCCTTTCCCGTTTGATGGGCAAATTGTCATCCTTGGATTCTGTCTCTCTCTTAACTTCCTATAAAAGGGGAAATGAGTAAATAGGCAAATTAAGTTGTATTTTATTAAATTAAATTCTCAATTGTAAAATACCAAAAGTCAGGTACAGTGATCATTATATAAAACATGGTATCAAGAGATTCAACCTTTTTCTCTGACCCCACATACCTAAAGAATACAGCACACTTTGGTAACAGTGACTCATCAGGAGTTTAAGTCTTATCAGAACTGGAGACGGAGTAAAGAAATGGAGGCTGAAACATCACCTCCACCCAATAAACAAAGAAATCCTGAGATACATAAACAAACAAACAATAAGACAAACAATAATTCTAAGTCAGGAATAGGCAAACTTTTTCTACAAAGGGCCAGACAGTAAAATATTTCAGGATTTGTGGGCTACACAATCTCCGTTTCAACAATGAATGCTGTCATTTGTAGTGCAAAAGCAATCATATACTTAAATGAATGAACATAGCTATGCTCCAAAAAAATTTTACTTACAGACACTATAATTTCAATTTCATATAATTCTCACGTTACTGAAGACTGTTCTTTTGATTCTTCCCAACCATTTATAAAATTCATAGCTAGCATTCTCAGCTCATGGACATTATAAAAACATGTCACATTCAGATGACACCCATGGGCTGTAGTTTGATGAACCCTGCTCTACGTTATAGGTCTGACAGAAAACAGGAAATCTTCATGAAAAGAACTATGTAATTTTATTGGAAGACAAAAGAAGACAAATAAAAGGGAAGTTATGCCACATTCAGTAATCAAAAATTCAGTATCATAAAGATATCAATTCTCCCTAAAATTGATGTAATGATGCAATGCAAATTCCAATAAATATACCATGGATTTGGGAGAGCAATTTAATAAACTGGTTCTAAATTTGTATAGAAAAGCAAAAGGCCAAGATCAGCCAGAATACTTAAGGGAAAAGAAAGCAAAGAGATTTTTTTCTTTTTTTAACTTAGTTATAAAGAAAAACTATATGATACTATAAATTAGACAGTGTGGTAACTGGCATAAAAACAGACATACTGATAAATGAAACAACATAAAGAGACCATAAACAGACAAACTTGATTTATAACAGACAAAAAGTAAGGAAAAAACTGAATCTTAAAATATAGTGTTTCTAAAACTACTGTTACATATTTAGGGGATAGGAAATGAAAGTGGATTCCTACCTCACATATTTGTTATTAAAATTAACAATTTCTGTTTATTAAAAGTATCCATGAAAAAAAAGCAAATCATTAACCAGAAGATATTTTTACACATAAAGTTAACAAAGAATTTCAATCTCCAGGTGTTTATGCCTACCACAATGTTAACCAGTTGTTATTCTCTAGCTGGTAGGATTTCAGATGATGATTCTTTATACTCTTCAGAAATGTCTGATGCTTGCTTTTTTGTTTTTGTAACAACGCGTATCATTTTGCAATCGGAAAAAAAGTTTTTTATTTTGGGAAAACTGTTAAGTTGGAGAACTGTGAAAAACTATTAAAGTACAAATCATAAAAGACACAAAATACTTCACAATGTAGACTGCTTCATTTTTACTGGTAATGCACTTAAGGAAAAATACTTCAATTTGCTATTAATAATACTTGACATGTCAACATCTGAAAACCTCAGTTTTGAGACTGCGCTAAATATTTTTCAAACTAACGAAAACATAAAATCTATGTAAAGACTGGTAGTGACAACCTTAACATGCCAAAGAATATTCATTTTGGATCTGCTGTCTCAAGAGCTACCTACATTTAAAAAAAATAAAAAGTCATCTCTCTGAGAGCTATTGTTTTCTAGTACAGAAGACCAAAAACTTGACTTAACATTCAAATCTTGTTCCTCTAGGAAAGTGACTTCAATTTGACCAAAGGTGATTAAGAGTACAGGTTCAGGAGACAGATCACCTGGGTGCAAATCTTGGTTCTATCCTGTTCACTGGCTATGTAACTTTGGGTATTTGTGTTACCTTTTAATAGAAATTAACCACATGAAAAAGTGTGATACATTAATTGAGACAATGTTTCTCATTTCTTAAAAAATTAATTTACAACATACTGCTCCAGATCTAGAAACATTTTAAGGATCTTCAATATTCTGACACATTTACAGCCATGAATATTAGATATAATACATCTTCTGAGGACAAAAGATACAAAAGGAAAGGGGAGAAGCAAATTAAAAATATAGCCTACACTGCATAGGGAAAACTCAGGTTTAGAGTCTTCCAAAGATAAAGTGCCAACTAAGACATTATCACAAGTACCAAGTAACCTCAAGGCTCTAAGCAAAATTACAAATAAGGTAAAAGTGTGCTTTGGGCTCCACTTCCTCCAGAACCTCTAGCTGCTACAATCTACCACCACCAGATACACGTACACAGACACACTCTCTCTCTCTCACCAACCTACTCTCTTCCCTAGTTCATGGACACACAGTGCCACCAAATTACTCTTTGGATATTATCTTCAACAACAAATTTTACTGAGTATCTATGAAGTGTCAGTAGGGCTTCCAGTGTTTCTTCCTTCTTCTGCCCTTTACTTCCTTTTACCTAATTGGCCAGTAAACAAAATGTATACTAACACTGTAGCATCTATTTTCTACCAACTTCACTTCCTTTCCCAGCTCTGAAAATGATGCCAGGAGATCCAGTAAAAAAAAAAAAAAGTCATCTTTAAAGAGCATCATGTACTAACAAAGCAAACTCAGAAAAACTTTGACTCTCATTGTACAAATGAAGGAAGACTCCTACACAATAGGTAATGTCGGTATGAACTGGCCAAGAAAAAAATACAATATGGACAATCTCCAAATAGATAAGAATGCATTATATTGATTGGTTTTGTTTCATAGATAAGGAGAAGGAAGTAGTAAATTAAAGGAAGATGACAAATATAACTAAATGAGGAGGAGCTAAAAAGGTTGGAAAGGATATAGTTATTCTTCACCTATTAAAGTAAGTAAAGATACTTAACTGTGATTGCACTAACCAAAAGCAGACAACTTAAAAGATAATCAACAAAATTCACAAACCCATCCTTCATATTGTAATATATCTACATAATAATTTGGTCATCTGACCATGGCCAGCACATGATCATGATCTGAAAATAGAAAGCAATTAGCTTCTCTATCGTAGAATCAAAGGTCACAAAGAATAATAAAAACCAGGATAGAGCGCAAGAGCTTCTTTCGACTTTTCAAATGAAAGAGACAAGTTATCTAATCACCAAATTCCTAAACAGTTACACTTCTGCTTGTGGCAATTTAAAGCTAAGAAATATACTTAATTATTTTTAATTTAACATTCATGATTTCCAAAAGGGTTATATAGAACTAGAACCTCCAACTTTATAGAAGCATAAATCAGAAAATATGGGAAAGTGATATTACTAAAGAATAAGGAAAATAAGAAAGATTGAATGTTTATTTGGTACATGTCCACTGTTTCAGCTTTGACTGAGTCAACATTACATCCATATACGAAAAATTAGGTTTTCAATCTAACAAAATAGTTTACCCCACTCCTAAAGTTTTTTTGTTTTTTCGTTTTTTTTTTTTTTTTGGAATATAAGTGATAGTATATAAGGAATGATCCAGAAGGAACTACTTCAAGCCATGAGATTTTCCTTTTTATTATGATTAAATTAGATATTTACCAAAAGACTTTTAATCCAAAGTAAAATGACCAACAGGAGAAAATCTCCTGAATATTAAATCAGTATGTATCTTCTGAGTGCAAACGTTATCAAAATCATCAAGGGAAACAACAATGACAGTTATAATATAGCAGGACTATTTTTAAAGTTTCTAAATTTATTCTCTCCCCCAAACATGCTATTCTCCACATAACTGCTGTCTCCCCAACATGGACAAAGAGCTTCCCTATTTCAGCTGCCCCTCCCCCATTTGAAAAAGGCAAAAGTAGGAAAGAGGGGGAAGTGATGTACATTCATTGTCAATGGCATCCTATCCTTTCCTTTTTCTATCACAAGAATGTTAATGAGAGCCAAGTGAAATAGAGTGGGAAAAACAATACAGAACTCTTCTTTTACCCATATTCTTTCAGACATACCACACTGGTTAAAATGGACTGAAAATACCCTAATAATTTATAATGGTGACATTTTTCATACTAGTTTTGTTAATTTAAAAAATGTTACTTGTGTTTTTAGCCCTAAGATGAAGGGGTTTCAGGATAAGAAGTGCAGGGAATGAGGGCTAGTATGTCTGACTGAAACAACACCAGGCCTAAAGAGCTCCTTCTCTCAAAGTTGCTAGACTCCCTGAAGCTACAGATGACACTGAGAAGCAGGCAATGAGTGCTGATCCAAAAAGCAAGACTGGGAGATATCAAACTCAAGCTTTCCTGGTTTAAGTTATTTCTACAACTTGAAATTCCCAGTAGAAACAAAACTTACTCACTCCTTAAGCAGAAAAAATAGAATTTAACTTTCCAGGTAAGTCCTGGGTAAACATTAACATGATTTATATAATAATGTCTTGAATTTAAATTTATGGTATAAAAAACAGAATGGGAAAGGGGGGGTAAAAATAACTCACTTTAAAAGATTTTCTTAGAAAACAGTCTATAAAGTAGCTACCAAATTCCTCAAAGTGGAAGGAGGTTGAAAGAGTGTTATAAATAGGAAAGAAACATACTCTGCACAGTACAGATACTTCTATACTTCTTGAATTTTGTTTCAACATGTATTACACGGTGATTTTTTTTCAATAAAAAATGTAATGTGCCCACAAATAACAGTGCTATTAAGTCAAACTGTTCTGGGATATTTAGAGAAAGATCTTGGTTGCGTGAGCACACATTACTAAATCAAATCCTTACATATCTTTTCTAGCATTACCTGTATGGAACTATTTCCCTAATTCAGTGCATAGAGTCTCTCTGAGATTCAGAATATTATCAAAAATAACCCAAGTCACAGAACAAATTGTTCTTAATCAGCAGGCATAGTTAATGTTTTACAGTATGTAACAGAAAATGTACTATGACGTATCCTAAAGAACTATACACAACTTTGACATTTGATCTGTTGTTTTATTGCAATTCCCAATAAGCAAGTAAAGTTGTCTTCCATCTAGTATTCTGATATCTACAGCGTTGTTTTCTACTCTAATGTGTTTCCAATTAATGAAACTAAGTCAAACACCAAATGTTCTTCTCCTGATATAAAGCTAGCTTCCTGAACTGTTCTATGAAAGTCAGCAATACATCTCCTAATACATGAAAACATCACTGAGGTTTATTTAAGTGAACTAAATAAGAGTCTGCATAAAGTAAAGGATTCAAAAAAAAGAAAGGTCACATAAAATCAAACTGTCATTTTCTTCATTCAAATAATAATTCTTCTTATGGAAACAGTGGAATACCAACAGATTTAAAAACTAAATCAGCACTCTTCTAGAAAAAGAATGTCATATTAAAAAAAAAAAAATCACTGAGACCCTTCCAAAGTAGCCATGTACATCAGATCATCATCTTATTCCCCATACGGCTATTTAATTTTTCATTAAAAGTAGCTTTTAAAAAGATTTTAAATACATTTAATGTCTACTTAACCATTAACCTATGGAATCTAGAAATAAAATGACAACAAACATTTTCAAATGCAAGACAAGTTGTCAAACTGTAAATTTTTTTTAAAAGCAGATTCGATGATTTAAATCATTTTTCTAAATAGAAAAAAAACTGCCAGAAACTTAAGTCCAAACAAAGAAAAAAAATCCAAATGATTTTTATTCACTTGTCAACTTCCTGAAATACTTGTGTGAATAACTTTTGTTTGTTCCTTATTACATCAAAAAGTCTAAAACACTTTATCAAGTTCCGAGAACTCTTCATCAAAAGGGATCAAAATTTTATTTTAAATTCAAAAATATAACTGGGGCTGGCCCAGTGGTGCAGCGGTTAAGTGCGCACGTTTCACTTCGGCGGCCCGGGGTTCGCCAGTTCGGATCCCAGGTGCAGACATGGCACTGCTTGGTAAGCGTCCCACACGTAAAGTAGAGGAAGATGGGCACGGATGTTAGCTCAGGGCCAGTCTTCCTCAGCAAAAAGGGGAGGATTGGCAGCAGATGTAAGCTCAGGGCTAATCTTCCTCAAAAGAAAACCCAAAAAAACAAAAAATTCAAAAATATAAGGAAGAGCAATTCACTTACCAGCACTTGAGACATCTTCTGTGAAGATATCCACTATTTTTTAAAGCATAAAGTAAAAACATCACAAGAGTAACAGATCATTTGATAACCTGTAGCACCTCCAGGATCAGTATAAAGTTCACAAGAAAGCTGCTTCAAAGTTCACAGATTAGCATCCCCTGTGCATAAATAGTGTCCTGCAAATACTCCTTAAGTACAACTAATGAAGATATTTCTGTTAACCTCTTTTGATATCTTATTTCACTGATATTTCTCTGCTTTCCCCAGAACCCCGCTGCTTCAGTACTTGTGAAACCACCAAGTGTGCGCTCTACAGCAATGTTCCTCCCTTCTCCTCCCAACCTCCTCTGACTCACTCAGGTGATCAGACTATGCACTCTGCCATATAGGAAAGTCAACAATGAACAGAGTCCACTACCATTTATTAAATGCCTTTAACTAGTCAATTGCACTGCTAGCTACTTTCAGGTGTTACCTTAATCTTCAGAAGCGAGCCATAACTTCAAAGAAAATAAAGGGCATCAATTATGCTTATTACATTTTTACTGAATGCTTATCTATTCTTGTGTTAATCGTAACTAATATTTTTCTGAACACTGGCTTTATAACAACAGCTTAAGAAAAAACAGCTATTCCTACACCACTTCTAAAAGGAGAAACCCTTCCATATTATGAGTTTTTAAGACTGTTAAGGATGTGTGTTACAATCTCTAATAAAACACATCACCATCTGGATTTTCCTCTTAGAGAAAGATGGAATAGATGTACTGTTCCCTACTCCTTTAAGCACAGTTAAAAACTCTAGACATTATATATTAAAAATAAACAGATAAAAATAGTCGCTAAGTTGGAGAAAAGAAGGTAGCCCAGTCGGAGAACACGTTCCTCAGAACCTGGTTATTGAGTTCACTTGGTTTTCTTTTTGCCTCATATATTCCAGACTCAGTACTGGAGAAGCAAGCAACTTAGAAATGCTACTGAGCAGAGAAGGAAAAAAGCTCCAAGAAATGCCTGCTCTTTCTAGCCAAAGGGCCAAGGAAAGGGTAGCCTAGTACTGCTGTCAAGTACCACAGAAAAAAAAAAAAACTGTAGCCACTTCTCCACCCATGCCAGCAAAGACCAAGTAGGGAGCCTAGACTTACACACTCACCAGGCTATGATGTGGGGCCCCAACCACCACCACTACCCAACATCTTAGCCAGGGTGGTGTCAGAGAAGGCCAAGTGGAAAGCTGGGACTTTCCTCCCCACCAGGTGAGAAGGAGACCCCTCTGCCCCTACTGTCCGTGGAGGCACAAGGCAGAACAAACAAGGCACACCTGCCCTTCCAGCAAGGAGGGTATCAGTGGAAGCCTAATAGAGCCTGACCTCCCACACTGCCCAACAACAACAAGGAGCTCCTCCCCTCCAAGTGTCCACAGAGACCAAGTGGGGAACTGGAATTGGAGGTAATTCATTTTTCTTTTTTCAGCATAGGTTCCCTCTTCGGTAAAATACAGTTTAGATTTAGATCCAAGGTCCTCAACCAATGTTACGATTTTTTAAAATACTTTTACAACTAATACTTCTACCAGGACTTCAACACAATTCCTCAGCTTTTAATAACAAGTGCTCACAGATGTCTGCTTTCTCTCCCTTTTCAGTAACTGAATCACATTTCCAAAGGCATTTTATTTTAGCTTCCTCATCTTCAAAGAACTATCCTTTCCATTCCAAAGAACTCAACAAAAAAGATCATTTCCACCAGATTATTTTTCTAAATATAAGACTTTAGTTCCACAGAAAAGATCTATCAAAATTAGTTTTACCCTGAGGAGCCAGAACTTACACAAGTCCTAACACACTAAAAGTTTTTTTATTGTCTAGCTTCTCATCCAGTTGGCCCACTTTTAAATAAGACTTGATCTGTTCCACCACCACTACCACCACCAAGACTACAGATTTGGTTTAGGGAAACAGGCAAATCAGGGTAACAGCTTGTCCCATATTTTCTCATTTTAACTACTACTTTTTTAACTACTCTTTATTTTTGTCCTTCCTTAAAAACTACTAACTTTTTTTAAAGGTCAATTAGAAAAGTTCTACTTTATTTACCCATTTTATTAGCATTAACATTTGATTTAACAATACCTGACATATTACAGGCACTAAAAAAAAAAACCCTATTCATTGATTAAATTAACAATTTAGGAGATTTTCATCTCTGTGAAATGGATGGGCAGTTCCTGAGAAAGAAAATAACCATATAAAATAATAAAATACAACACATATCTACATGCAAGGCATATACACACAAAATCTAATTTCTACCGAGAACCCAAACAGGTGGCATTCCCCACTTTTACAGAGGGAGAAACGTACGCTCCAGAGTGAAGCATCTTTAGGAAAAACACACAGCAGGTATGCGTTTGGGTAAGGGGGAGGGGTTAAGTAGTCAGTAGAGAGCTATACATCCTGACTTCAGAGGCCATGTTCCTTTCACAATGCTATGCTATCTTACTCCTGAAGTAGCTCTAGTACAGGAGTTGCCAATGACAACCATCACACTGAGCCTACCTTCCTCTACTTTCAGGGATGTTTCTCAAAGGGAATTCATTCCTTATCTCCTCTGCACCCTTTTGTGTTTTATTGGCTAAATAACCTCAGAGATGCTATGCCACAACACCCAATGTATCAATGCCATTTTCCAGCCCCCACCACTCACTTTTTTCTTTGAAAGCACTCTAGACTATTAAAAATTATCTTCATCTTATTCATTTATTTTTTCACATTTGTCTGTTTTCCCTCCACCATTAGGATATAAGCTCATAAAGAAGAGAGAACTTATCTGTGTTATTCACCATTGTGTCTCTAGTATCTATAGAACCTCAGCAGGTATCTGAACAAATGAATGAATGGCAAACAGAAAAGAATAAAACAAGTGAGAAACATGGTACAGGGGAGGATATGCCACAGTACTGCTACTGTTCTTACGAAAAAATAGCTCAATAGAGGGTAGAGAATTTAGTTTCTTATCAGGGATATTGAAGAGACCCATTATGTAAATAATATGGAAAGCCCTGCTGTAACTGCTACAAGAAGAGACATGTGGCTGATGAAAAAAACATGCTTCAAAGAACGCCTACTGAGAAGTATCCCTTAAATGTTGCTAAAGTTGCTGTTAATCTTATTTGCAATGTAGAAAAAAGCTCTTATTTTACTTTTATTTAACACCACTCCCTAGCTGGACTGCAATAAATTCTGCATTTGTTTATTTTGTTTAATCTCCATTACAAAGCAGCAACTCTAATAAAATTGCCAAATATCAATAAGCTAAGACACTGATATTGAATCTTAAAGTTTACAGCAACAAATAAATCAGACGCTTGACTCTCTACTTTAGCCCAAAAGACTGAAGTTGAGAATGTAGAAAAATCTGACATACCAGCATGCTGCTTCTTCTCAATTTTGGCTTAATTTCTAAACACTACAAATCAATGAGGAAAGAGCAGACTATTGGTTATTTTTTCATGTGAAAAGAATTTAATTAGTGCCTAAATAATATATATACAAAAAAAAAGACTGATGAAAGACACACTGAAAATCAAAAATACAAAACCAATGAAAACAGAGAGTATCTTTAAACCTTGCCTGCTCCCAAGTTTTGTGACTTAAGTCACAAAAAGCACTCATGAAGGATAAAAAACACATCAGCAGAAGGAAGACAAAGGACTAGTATTCATAATACATTAAGAAGTACTACAAATCAATGAGAAAATGAGCAAGAACTCAATGGAAAAATGGACAGAAATATCTGAATAAGCTATGCACAGGAAAAGAAATTTAAATGGCCAATAAATGTGAAAAGATGCCCAACTTCACCAGCAATCAGAAAAATGAAACACTGAAACATGGGGTAAATACTATTGCAGATCTCTAAGATTAGCCAAAAAAGAAAATCTGATGGTATCAAATCTTAATGAGAATGCAGAAAAAGGGTACTCTTATACTACTGGTAGGAGTTTAAATTGGTATAATTATTTAGTGAGACATCTGACAATATCTAGTACAGCTGAACATGTGCATATCCTAAGATGCACCAAATTCTCAGCTATGTATATACCCTACAAAAGGATGTTCAACGCAGCACTGTTCTTAACAGCTAAAAATTGGAAAATAGTCCTAAATATTCGAAAAATGCGGTAGAGATGTACGTTGGAACATTATGACTGTTAAAAAATTAACTAGTAACATCATACTCAATGGGCAAAAACTGAAAGCCATCCCTCTGAGAACAGGAACAAGACAAAGGTGTCCACCCTCACCACTCTTATTCAACATAGTACTGGAGGTTTTGGCCAGAGCAATATGGCAGGAAAAAGAAATAAAAGGAATCCAAGGAGCCAATGAAGAAGTAAATTCTCGCTGTTTGCAGACGACATGATCTTATACATAGAAAACCCCAAATAATCCACTGGAAAACTATTAGAAATAATCAACAGCTACAGCAAAGTTGCAGGGTATAAAATCAACATACATAAATCAGTAGCATTTCTATACTCTAACAACGAACTAACAGAAAAAGAACTCAAGAACTCAATCCCATTCACAACTGCAACAAAAAGAATAAAATACCTTGGGGTAAATTTAACCAAGGAAATGAAAGACACATACAACGAAAACTATAAGACTTTCCTGAAAGAAACTGATGACGACATAAAGAGATGGAAAGACATTCCATGCACGTAGACTGGAAGAATAAACAGTTAAAATGTCCATACTACCTAAAGCAATCTACAGATTCAACGCTATCCCAACCAGAATCCCAATGACATTCTTTACAGAAATAGAACAGAGAATCCTAAAATTCATATGGAGCAACAAAAGACCCCAAATTGCTACAGTAATCCTGAGAAAAAAGAACAAAGCTGCAGGCCTCACAATCCCTGACTTCAAAACATACTACAAAGCTACAGTAATCAAAACAGCATGGTACTCGTACAAAAACAGGTGCACAGATCAATGGAACAGAATTGAAAGCCCAGAAATAAAACCACACATCTATGGACAGCTTATCTTCGACAAAGGAGCTGAGGACCTACAATGGAGAAAAGAAAGCCTCTTCAACAAATAGTGCTGGGAAAACTGGACAGCCACATGTAAAAGAATGAAAATTGACCATTCTTTTTCACCATTCACAAAAATAAACTCAAAATGGATCAAAGACCTAAAGATTAGACCTGAAACAACAAGTCTTCTAGAAGAGAATATAGGCAGTACACTCTTTGACATCAGTATCAAAAGGATCTTTTCGCACACCATAACTCCTCAGACGAGGGAAACAATACAAAGAATAAACAAATGGACTTCATCAGACTAAAGAGCTTCTTCAAGGCAAGGGAAAACAGGATTGAAACAACAAAAAAAAAACCCATTAGTTGGGAAAAAATATTTACAAGTTATATATCCAACAAAGGGTTAATCTCCATAATATATAAAGAACTCACACAGCCCAACAACAAAAAATCAAACAACCCAAGCAAAAAATGGGCAGGAGACATGAACAGACACTTCTCCAGAAAAGATATATGGATGGCCAATAGACACTTGAAAAGATGCTCATCATCACTAATCATCAGGGAAATGTAAATCAAAACTACACTAAGATATCACCTTACACCTGTTAGAATGGCAAAAATAACCAAAACAAAAAGTGACAAATGTTGGAGAGGTTATGGAGAAAAAGGAACCCTCACACACTGTTGGTGGGAATGCAAACTGGTGCAGCCACTATGGAAAACAGTATGGAGATTCCTCAAAAAATTAAAAATAGAATACCATATGACCCAGCCATCCCACTACTGGGTATCTATCCAAAGAACTGGAAATCAGCAATTCCAAAAATCCCATGCACCCCTATGTTCACTGCAGCATTATTTACAATAGCCAAGATGTGGAAGCAACCTAAGTGCCCATCAACTGATGGTTGGATAAAGAAGATATGGTATATATGTACACACACACACACACAGACACACACACACACACACACACACACACACACACACACACACACACAATGGAATACTACTCAGCCATAAAAAAGGATAAAATCGTCCCATTCACAACAACATGGATGGACCTTGAGGGTATTAAGTGAAATAAGCCAGATAGAGAAAGACGAAGTCTGTACAACTCCACTCATAGCTGGAAGTTAAACATATAGACAAAGAGAACTGATTGGTGTTTACCAGGCGAAAGAAGGCGTGGGGGGAGGGCACAAAGGGTAAAGTGGTGCACCTACAACATGACTGACAATAATGTACAACTGAAATTTCACAAGGTTGTAAACTATCATAATCTTAATAAAAAGTTTAAAAAAAAATTAACTAGTGCAAAAGGAGCTTCTACTATAACACCAAATGTACATTCCTAAACAGATGACGTTCTGAAAAAAATTACACACTAAAATACCACTGATTATGTGAAAACGTCTGAATCAAACACTAAAATATCCATGATTATGCAAAAGTACGGTCTGGGGCAGACGAATCTAAACCTATGCAACTTCGGAACCTGAGCACTAAAAATGTAAACAAATAAATAACAATAACTGGAACCTTGAAAGATGGGCAATAACTTAAGACTGCCCAAGCAGTCATGACAATTGGATTCCTCAGGAGCCATTAAAAATGCATAAAAACAATAAAGTGATGATGTTGGCTTGTGGATGCTGAGACAGTATAGACAGAAGTGGAGGTGAGCTCCAGGGGCTAAGAGCTCTACAATGCTAGGACTATGTAACTTTGAGGAAAACACCCAAGTACAGATAACCACTTAAAACAAAAAAAAAGGTTTTGTGTAAGAGCCAAAAGAACTCCCGTCTATGCAAGCAGCCAAACTGAGAGCCTATCCCCCTTCTTACTGAAATTAGAATTCTCCATTCTTTATCCCAGCTCCCCTTACCTAGAAAACAAACATAACTTTCCCACTGTCCTGACATCATTCCTCTATTTACCAATCACTTATGAGTCAACTAGTGTTATAAAACACACTGTAGCAGAAATGACTATACTATGTATCCACAGAAATCTCATGTTACGCATAAAAAAAGTTGCAATCTGACAACGGTAATAATGTAAATGTCTAAATAACACAAAATACTATTTGTTTATGCACAGATAATATGTATAGAACTATGTATTAGAAGGATACATACAACTTCAGAATACAGGTGGTTGGGGGAGAGAGAAATAAGAAGGGGGTAACAAAGAATTCAATTTTATCTGTAATGGTCTATCTCTTTATTATAAAGTAACACTTTGAAACAAAAATGACAAAATGATAACATTCTGTACATTAAGTTCACAGATCTTGTTCTATATTTTTTGTAAAATATTTTTTAAATCATGTACAGATGAACTAACATTGCAAAGGGACACTGAAATTGACATGTTTGTCACAAATTTGCAGTGTCTATAGTTTTTCACAGTAGTTGCAAAAATGATTTGACCTTTCTACTCATCTTCCAGCCAATTTGAATATCACTGCTCTTCAGTATAGCTATCTAAAACAATAACTGTGACATGAGTTTTTTATAGGAAACCTAGTTCTACCATTCACTCCACAGTCTCACATTTACAAAATAACATATGTACCTTAATGTCCCACTAAAATGCTTATTTTCAACTGGACAGTGAATTATAAATTACACCTTGCCCTTGAATATTTCTTACTTAACTTTTTAACTTTTTTTAACCAATGTTCTATTACTTCAATATATTCTCTCTGAAAAGCCACAATCCTGAAAAAAGAGAGAGATGAGAGGCCAAAGTCATGGCTTACTATAAACAGACCATCAATGTACCATTTTAAAGAAAAGAAAACAGGGGCTGGCCTGGTGGCACAGCAGTTAAAGTTCACACATTCCTCCAGCAACCCAGGGTTTGCCAGCTCGGACCCCTGGTGGGGACCTATGCACCGCCTGTCAAGCCTTGTTGTGGCAGGCGTCCCACATATAAAGTAGAGGAAGATGGGCACGGATGTTAGCTCAGGGCCAATCTTCCTCAGCAAAAAGAGGAGGATTGGCAGCAGATGTTAGCTCAGGGCTAATCTTCCTCAATAAATAAATAAAGTATATTAAAGAAAAAGAAAAGAAAACAGAAATTATGTGATTTGCCCTATATCACACCACCAGCAAAGGGCAAAGCTGGAACTTGACTGTGCTGAAAACCAGATATCCTACTCCGATTTCCATAGCATCTGCACTAGACTCCATTTTAGGTTATAAAAAAGAAGTCAATTTATAAAACAAAAAGTAAAAACAAAATCAACCTTCTCCCATAAATTCAATTCCCTACTACAGCTTTTCTCAGTTCCTCCAAGAGATAAAATATTACTAGGTAAAGTGTAGTTGGTTCACCTTCTCCAAAATCAACCACCAGAGTCACGTATGTGTTTATACTTAGGGGTAAAACCACAATTAAAATAAACACAAATTTATTCAGGGAACAAATATTTAGGAAACACATTGTGCAGGATTCTAACAACTACTGTGCAAGTTGGACAAAGAAAGGAGACGTACACCCTAGCTTTCCTCAAAGGACTCATAATCGTGATCTAATGAGGCCATGACTACAGCTGAGTGTAGGAAAACTAAAATACAAAACGACAATTCTAAGTAGCCTGTAACTATACAGATATGCTTTTTTTCCTTCTCTAAACTGTTGAGAACTTTATTAGTTTGTAACCAATTTACGAATCCTGATTGTTTTCTGGCAGAGGTGACTAGAATATTTACTAAAAAAGGAATGTTTGTGGTGGTTGAAGAGTAACTGTTACTTGAGTAGATAAGTGCTGCAATGTTGAAACTTCAAAACAGGAGTCTAAGACATTCTCAAAGGGGCTGGAAAACCAACAGGATACAATACGACTTGAGTAATGAGGCAACTATCCAGAATTTCAGTTCAGATTCTATGTCTTATTAGCTACCCAACACTGGATAAACCACTTAACCTCTCAGTCTGTATGTCACCATATTTAAAATGGGGCTATCTACTTACTTCACAAGACTTACAGGCTCAAATGAGAATGTACAGAGCAAACGCAAACTACTGTTTATTAAAAAAAAAAAAAGGCAGGTAGACAGGTAGATAGATTCATATATACATATACAAACACACACATACATATACACAGAATAATTATCCACCAGGACACCAAACAACAATATCCATTATAAAGGTACTTAGACCTCTAGTTTTTTAAATTCTACAGAGTAAAAGTTTATCTAAATATATACATACATATATATATTTCTTAAAATTAAAGACTAAATCCTATTAACCAACAACCAGAAATTTAACAGAGAATACTTACCTTAACAAAATTATCAGGAAACATTCCTCTTCTCCCATTTAGTTCTCCTTCTAGCCATCCTTCCTCCTGTAATTTTTTCACGTTCCTGATGATTTCCCCGACTCGAATAGTTAATTCATCATCATGTATAGCATCATAGTCATACTCCACAATATAGTCAACTAAAAAAAGAAAAAAGAAATGTCTAAACTTAATCCATGAAATACTACTAACCATATTAATAAACTTAAAACTAAGAAATCTGTAATAATATTACAAAGATTATCATCAAGGCTTACCTCAACGACTTTAAAAATTTGTCTATATCAGCAAATTTCTTGATTACATTAGTATAAAAAACAGCACAAGTTTTAAGTAGAAGCCTCAATACAATGCATAATTCATGTCATCAGTTATTCTTATAGTCAGATGTATATCCTTTGTGACAAACTCTAAGGTGGTCCCCATGATCCCTATCTCTTGATATTCATGTTCTTGTGTAATTTTCTCTCCTTGAGTGTGGACATGACCTATGACTGACTTCTAACCAACAGAATATGACAAAGATGATGGACTGTATGTGACTACATAAGATTTTAATGTCCATCTTACTAGGAAACTTACTGACTTTGAAGATGCAAGCAGTTATGCTGTAAGCTGCCCTACAGAGAGGGCCACATGCAAGCAACTAAAGGAGGTCTCTGGTTGACAGCAAGCAAAAAACTGAGGCCCTCTGTCCAAAAGCCCATATGGAACTGAATAATGCCAATAAACCTGTGAGCTTGGAAGCAGATCCCTCCCTAGGTGAGAACCAGCCCTGGACAAAACCTTGACTGCAGCCTTGCAGAGGACCCAGTTAGACATGCCCAGACTGTGAATCACAAAAACTATGAGATAATAAGAGTATTGTTTTAAGCTGCTAAATTTGTCACAGGATAACAGAAAATGAATAGACACTAAATGAAGGTTAATAAAGATCTATTTCCTCCTTCAAGTATAGAACTTTAGATTATAAGACATTATATATGCATATCATTAATATTTTATGGGATTCAATAAAAGAAAAGCAGTAACAGATCTACCCAAGATGGCAGACTAGCTGCACCTGCATTCATCTTTTCTTCCTTCTGTAAGAATGACAGACTCTATCACTCTATGAGAATGATACATTCTATAAGATTGTATCATTCTATAAGTGTATCACTCTATAAGAATGATACATTCTATAAGAAAGACTTCAGAAAAAAGAACATACACACAGAACTATCACCAAAAAAAAAGGAAAGAGAGTATGGGCAGACATGGTTGGTTGCCAAACCAACAGCCATTCTACACTGACTCCCCCTCCTCCTTCCTTTCTCATTCAACTTTATTTTGTTCAGGTATTTCGAGACCCTGTGGCTTTCACAAGTGAGGCTTCTCTCAGTCCCAGGGGGTTAAACATTGACTAGTCCAGATGCTGATTTCTCAAATACTACTGTACAATCAAGTCACCTTGTTGACTTACATAAGTCTTCTTCTTGACTTGGGGAATCTTGTTTAAATGCAGACTCTAACTGAGTAAGTCCCGGGTACCTAATGCCGCTCATCAAAGCAGCAAAGGTCTAAAGAGAGCAGATTTATAGTAATTCCATTCACACACACACACACACACACTAACTGGTTGTCAAACACAAATGTGATGGATGAATTCTGACAAGATGTGAGTTGGGGTTCTGAGAAGGTTTTATCTGACCTTAAAAACAAAACACAGGGAAATAATGTCGCCCTGCAGACTTTGGATGTTCTTCTGTGAGAAAGTAATGCCCAAAACTGCTATAATTATGAGACAGGAAAAACAGCAGATATGATTTGATGGAAGAGAAGAAAGATGAAAATGACCCGGATCTATGCTAGATTTATCAAACTGTTAAATTAACCAACCCCATACCTTTGGATTTCTTGTTATAGAAGTAGTATTTTTTCGTTTTTTTGTTTTTTTGTTTTTTTTTGAGGAAGATTAGGCCTGAGCTAACTGCTGCCAATCCTACTCTTTTCGCTGAGGAAGACTGGCCTGAGCTAACATCTGTGCCCATCCTCCTCTACTTTATATGTGGGACGCCTATCACAGCATGGCTTGCCAAGTGTTGCCACGTCCACACCCAGGATCCAAACTGGCAAACCCCGGGCCACCAAAGCAGAACGTGTGCACTTAACTGCTGTGCCATTGGGCCGGCCCCAGTAGTTGTTTTTTTAACTGAAGTAAATTTTAGACAGTATTTTTTTTTTTTCACAATTGGCACCTGAGCTAACATCTGTTGCCAATCTTCTTTTTTTCCTTGTTTTTCTCCCCTAAGCCCCCCAGTACATAGTTGTATATTCTAGTTGTGAGCGCCTCTGGCTGTGCTATGTGGGACACTGCCTCAGCATGGCCTGATGAGTGGTGCCACGTCCGCACCCAGGATCCAAGCCAGTGAAACCCTGGGCTGCCAAAGCAGAGTACACAAACTTAACCACTCGGCCAGGGGGCTGGCCCCCAAGACAGTATTTCTATTTGTAGCTGAAAATATCTCAACTTGAGAAGGGAGCCAGCAAGAAATTTTTAAAACTTGTAAAAATGGATCTATAACTGATAAAGCCAGGAAGAAGCCCAAAGAACTTAAGAAAACGATAATTGATACCAAACTGTTCCGCAGAACCCTAGAAAGGCTAGAAATTCAGACAAGGAGGGCTCATGGGAAATGCAGAGCTGAAAACAGACGAACGAATCTATATACGGAAGAGCTGACACCCATTATCAACCACAATAGCTCTAAGAAAATAATGGTAAGTAAGCAGGTATTTTTCTCCTAAGGCAAAACACTAAAGAATTAATCTCACACACACAAAAGAAGTCTGGGGAAACTGGTATAGCTACTATGGATGAGTGCTGGTTTCTTAGAGAAATGACTACTGATTTCCAAAATTTAGAGGTCTCCAGAGCCATGGGCAGCTCCCCATTTGCTACTTTTAAAACAAAACTCTGTCCTACCCACATAAAGAGTTCCCACTCAGCTTTTTATTATTTATTCATAAATATGAGCAAATAATCATTAATCATGAAAGACTATGATAAACTGAAAAATCACTCCCGGATGAAACATACTCCTCCCCTCCCCCCCAAGCTTCCAGAAGAATTTAGTCCTAAAGCCATTAGATGTGGAAGAGCACAGATGGGGGGTGGGGGGTCTGATGTGATAAGTCAGAGGTCAAGAAGAGTAAAGAAGGTATCCAAAGCTGGGGTGGGAGTGGGAGGGAAGCTATCAGAGGGAGAAGTAGGGTGAGGAGGGCATCCACATATGGAATGTTCCCCAGTGCAGCATATAAGAACTCTAAGGCAAGGTGAGGAGGGCATGTGTGCAGAGGCAATCTGATATGGCGTGTCAGAGACCAAGCACAGTGGAGAGGGCACGCAAGCTAAGGGGTAGCTTAGTGAGGGCTATCAAAGGCCAAATGGTGTTGAGGGGGTGGAGGCAGATTTCCATGCAGGTGGGAGGGTGGAAGCAACCTATAATGGAGAAGAATAGTCCAAGCAGGAAAAAGGGTGTCCATGCAAGCGAGCGGAGTGACAGAAGAGATGGAAGACTGGCTACATTCAAGGAGATTGATTAAGAATAATGGAAGCCAAGTTTCTCTGTCAGAGAAAGAAGTTATAAAGATAAAGGAAAAAAGCTAGATTTGATCATGTAGTATTAAATAGGAATAAGAAGTATCAGCAGAAACTTATAGTTTTCAATACATAGATATACACACACATATAAACACATACAAAACCCCTAGCTCTGTCCACTGAAAGGGTCTAAAACCAGCAACACCCCAATGGCAACGAGCAAACCTAATGCTAAGATCTTATAAATACCACTTTCTACTAAAAGGAACCAGGAATCATTGAGGAGACAGGCAATTTCAGGGCAAACACAGGAAATGTACAAGATAAGCCTGGAACATAGTGTTGTGCCGGAAACCAAGGAAGTTCTCTCAAAGAAAGATGAGGTGATGCCAAAGGACACAGAAAAGTGATATCAAAATGCTCCTACTGGGCAGGCCCAGTGGCACAGTGGTTAAGTTCACACGTCCCACTTCGGCAGCCCAGGGTTCACAGGTTCAGATCCCAGGCATGGACCTATGCGCCACTTCTCAAGCTATGCTGTGGCAGGCATCCCACATATAAAATAGAGGAAGATGGGCATGGATGTTAGCTCAGGGCCAATCTTCCTCAGCAAAAAGAGGAGTATTGGCAGTGGGCTAATCTTACTCAAAAAAAAAAAGTTACTTAAAAAACAGAAAATGCTCCTACTGACCAAATCAGGACAATTTGACCATCAAAATAATGACAATAACAGAATATACCCCAATGAATAAAGAAAGCATGAGTCCATACATGTTTCACAATTTCTTAAATTTAATGGCTGAATTGTGATTAAGTAGAAGGTTCTAGTTTGTAGAAAATACACACTAAAATATTCAGTAGAAAGGCATCAGTCAGGAAAAATCTGTTTGTACTGAACTTCTAAAATTTCTACAACTTATTACTTCAAAATAAAAACAATTTTCAACATGTACAAATTATTACAGGCATCTCGTTTTATTGTGCTTTTTGCTTTACTGAACTTCAAAGATACTGCGTTTTTTGCAAAGTGAAGGTTTGCAGCAACCCTGTTTCAAGCAAGTCTATCTGCATCACTTTCCAACAGCATTTGTTCACTTCATGTCTCTGCCTCACATGTTGGGAGTTCTTGCAATATTTGAAATTTTTTACTATTATTATGTTAGTTATGGCAGTCTGTGGTCAATGATCTTTAATATTACTATTGTAATTGTTTGGGGGCACCAGGAAATGCACCCATATATAAGACAGCAAACAACTGATAAACGTTGTGGGTGTTCTGAATGCTCCACTGAGCAGCAGTTGCCCCGTCTCTCTCCTGGGGACCTCCCTATTCCCTGAGAGACAACAATATTGAAATAAGGCCAATTATTAACCCTATAATGGCCTCTAAGTGTTCAAGTGAAAGAAACAGTCACACGTCTCTTACTTTAAATCAAAAGCTAGACATGATTAAGCTTAGTGAGGAAGGCATGTCAAAAGCTGAGACTGGCCAAGAGGCCTAGCTTTTCAGCCTAACAGTCAGCCAAGTTGTGCCTGCAAAGGAAAAGGTCTTGAAGGAAATTAAAAGTGCTATTCCAGTGAACATACAAATGATAAGAAAGCCAAACAGCCTTATTGCTCATATGGAGAAGATTTTGGTGGTCTGGATAGAAGATCAAACCAGCCACAACATTCCTTCAAATCAAAGCCTAATCCAGAGCAAGGCCCTAACTCTCCTCAATTCTGTGAAGGCTGAGAGAGATGAGAAAGCTGCAGAAGAAAAGCTTGAACCCAACAGAGTTTAGTTCATGAGGTTGAAGGAAAGAAGCCATCTCCATAACATGAAAGTGCAGGGTGAAGCAGCAAGTGCTGAGGTAGAAGCTGCAGCAAGTTCTCCAGGAGACCTAGCTGAGATAATTAATGAGGGCGGCTACACTAAACAACAGACTTTCAGTGTAGACGAAACATCTTTATACTGGAAGAAGATGCCGTCTAGGACTTTCATAGCTAGCGAGGAGAAGTCGATGCCTGGCTTCAAAACTTCAAGGAACAGTTTGTTAGGGGCTAACGCAGCTAAGGCAGCTGGGGACTTGAAGTTGAAGCCAGTACTCATTTACCGTCTCAAAAATTCTAAGATCGTTCAGAAGTATGTTAAATCTACTCTGCCTTCACTCTATAAACGGAATAACAAAGCCTAGATGACAGCACGTCTGTTTACAACATGGTTTACTGAATCTTTTAAGCCCACTGTGGAGACCGACTGCTCAGAAAAAAAGATTTCTTTCAAAATCTTACTGCTCATTGACAATGCACCTGGTCACCCAAGAGCTCTGACGGAGACGTACAATGAGATTAATGTTGTTTTCATGTCTGCTAACACACGTCCATTCTGCAGCCCGTGGATCAAGGAGTAAGTTCAACTTTTAAGTCTTATTATTCCAGAAATATATTTCCTAAGGCTATAGCTGTCATAGTGATTCCTCTGATGGATCTGGGCAAAGTAAACTGATAACCTGGAAAGGATTCACCATTCTAGATGAATTAAGAACATTCACGATTCATGGTAAGAGGTCAAAATATCAATATTAACAGGAGTTTGGAAGAAGTTGATTCCAGCCCTCACGGATGACACTGAGGGGTTCAAGAGTTCAGTGGAGGAAATAAGCGCAGATATGGTGGAAACAGCAAGAGAACTACAATTAGAAGTGGAGCCTGAAGATTTGACTGAATTGCTGCAATCTCTTGATAAAACTTTAACAGACGAAGAGTTGCTTTTTAAGGGTGAGCAAAGAAAGTGGTTTCTTGAGATGAAATCTGTTCCCAGTAAAGATGCTGTGAAAACTCTTGAAATTACAACAAAGGATATTACATCAACTTCATTGATAAAGCAATGGTAGGGTTTAAGAGGACTGACTCCAATTTTGAAAGAAGTTCTACTGTGGGTAAAATGCTATCAAACAGCATCACATGCTAGAGAGAAATCATTTGTGAAAGAAAGAGTCCTTCGATGAAGCAAATTTCACTGTTGTTTTATTTTAAGAAATTGTTATAGCCACCCCAACCTTCAGAAACCACCATCCTGATTAGTCAGCAGTCATCAACATTAAGGCAAGACCCTCCACCAGCAAAAAAATTAGGACTCACTGAAAGCTCAGATGACAGCTAGCAGTTTTTAACAATAAAGTATTTTTTAATTAAGGTATGTGCATTGTTTCTTTAGACATGATGCTTGTGTACACTTAATGGAATACAGTATAGCAAAAACATAACTTTCATATGCACTAGGAAACTAAAAACTTCGTGTGACTCACTTTATTGTGATATTCACCTTATTGTAGTAGGCTGGAACCAAACCCACAATTATCTCCAAGGTATGCCTGTATCCTCAGGAGATGTAATAAAGTCCATAAAATCAGAACAGAATACTTTGAAAAAAGAAATGAGAAAATAAAAAGGGCTTGGAAATCTGTGTCTTTCAATATGTCTTATTAATTTTTTTACTTTTTGGAGAAGTGGAGACAGAACCAAGAAAATTTTCTAAAAAACGTAAAGCAAAGTGACAAAGAAAATATAAAAGCAAAGATAAGATACAGATGATCAATCCAGACAATCCAACATCCAATTAAGAGTTCTGGAGAAAACAAGAACTGACAATAAAATAAGAAAATACTTGGGGCCAGCCCAGTGGCTTAGTGGTTAAGTTTGCATGCTCTGCTTCCCAGGCACAGACCTAGCACTGCTCATCAAGCCACGCTGTGGCAGCATCCCACATAAAATAGAGGAAGATTGGCACACATGTTAGCTCAGGCAACAATCTTCCTCACAAAATAAATAAATAAGTAAGAAAATACTCCAAAGCTAATTGAACCAAATCGTCAAACAGAGAGAGATCTGTGAGAGTCCAGCACAATGAACAAATACAAAATTAAGTACTCAAATCTTGGTGAAATTTCACAAGACAAACATCTAGAAAGCTCTCTGAGAGAAAATAAAGAGTTCATCTACAAAAGAATGAGAATCGTCTTAGAAGACTTCTCATGGGCAACACCAGATTCTAAAAAAAAAATAAAAAGGCAAAGCCACTTAAGTATTGAAGAAAAATGAACTCTATACTCAACCAAATCAGCAGGCAAGTACAAGGTACACCATTTTCACACAGGCAAGGACAAAGAAAATTAACTCCTTCATGTGAAATTACATGATGCTATCTAGCAAAATAAAAATATGAACCAAAACAGAGGGCAACATGAAATCCAAGAGATAGTGGAACCAATCCTGGAGAGTAAGACATACTAAAATAGCAATTGTGCGAAAATTCTAAGAAACAGTCTAGACTAAGCAGGAGACAAAGTTCTAAGAGGTATTCTGAGACAAAGAGAAGTGAGGGATAGACTGTGAAATTTTATACTATCCTTAAGAATCCAGAAATCAAAGAGACAATAAAGTCAGATAAGGAGAAGAAAAAGTAAAGATGATTAGAAACTCCTAGACTGGCAAAGGGCTGTACAATGATGAAAATATAATCACCATATATACTACTCGGCTGCACGGTGAAAAATATTTACATGGTCATAGTAACGTAGAAACTAATTATTTTTAAAGTTGAAAATAAACCTATAACAAAACAGAAAGACTAAATTATAGTTACAGAACAAAATGTAAATGTTAACAAGCCTTGATATTATAAAGTAAAAGGACTGAGGAGATTGATAAAAGGAAGGGTAGAGGGGCTGGCCCCGTGGCCAAGTTCGCGTGCTCTGCTGCAGGTGGCCCAGTGTTTCGTTGGTTCGAATCCTGGGCACGGACATGGCACTGCTCATCAAACCACGCTGAGGCAGCGTCCCACATGCCACAACTAGAAGGACCCACAACGAAGAACATACAGCTATGCACCAGGGGGCTTTGGGGAGAAAAAGGAAAAAAATAAAATCTTTTAAAAAAAAAAAAAAAAGGAAGGGTAGAGATACTAATATCTTCATCAAAGTTAAGTCCAGAAATACTGTGTTAGTTGCTGGAAAAAGAAAGAAAGGTATAAGCATATACTCAGAATTTAGAAAGGTATCCAAAAGAGAAATAGAATTATATGGGATAAACAGAGACCAGATGTGAGATTATAACAAATAAGCTAAATCTTTACCTTTTATATCAAAAAGTTAAAGATCAAAGTATCAAGTCAAAAAAAGCTATAGAAACTTATTAATTAGAAATATAAAAGCCAAAAAATAAAAACAGAAAGACTAGAAGTAGAGAACAGTGAGGCAAGGAAACACTGTTTTTCATTATAAGTCCTTTAACACTGTTATATTTTTATACTATACACTGGTATTACTTTGATAAGATTTTATTTTTTAAAAAAGCAGTAAATATTAAAGTG
Source organism: Equus quagga (assembly GCF_021613505.1). Lineage (NCBI taxonomy): Eukaryota > Metazoa > Chordata > Mammalia > Perissodactyla > Equidae > Equus > Equus quagga. Next base: position 18,182,877 of record NC_060281.1, read on the forward strand.
GCATGTCCAATATTATGGCAAAAATGTTTATAACACATGATTTCACGTGTTATAATTAAGAAGTTCACTGAGTCAAAGATAATCTATTTTATTCTGCCTATGGAAAACACCATACGGCAAATAAGGTTAAATTCTTGTCCTTTTAAAGTTATTCATAATTAGGCTTGTAATATAATGTTAAATAAGAAAGGTTATAAAACATAGGTATACTAACAACATATTTTTGTAAAAAGGGAAGAAATAGAAATATGCATAGAAAAAATATAAAGAGTTACATTCCAAAATGTTAATAGACACCTAAAGAGATTAGGGATGCTGTTTATTATCTCCTTTTATTTCATCTGTACTAAAGAATTAATCCTACCCAAAAGAGAAATCTGGACTTTGTCTCATCTCCTGGGAGGTAATCTCTAGGAAGAGTGTTTTTGTTTATTTGGGGACCTGGAGCACCTTTGTTTATCCGGGGACTAAACCAAAAGCTCTAACAACGTAATTGTGTTAGGGGCTTTGGGCAATGCAGTATCCATTCTACCTCCAGAAGTGCTGGAGACTAAAGGTCAGTCACAGGGGTAGTCAACTATATGCCCTCAATAAAACTCTGGACATCAAGGTTCAGGTGAGCTTCCCTGGTCAGCAGCACCATGCATATTGTCACACGTCATTGCCAGGAGCTAATGCTGTCCATGACTCCAGGCGGAGAGGACAACAGGTAGCTCCACACCTGGAACCCTCCTGGACTCTGCCCCATGTTTCTCTTTCCTTGGCTGATTTTAATCTGTATCCTTTTACTATAATAAACCATAGCCACGAGTTTAACAGTCTTCAATGAGTTCTGTGAGTCATTCTAGCAAATTATCGAATGTGAGGGTAGTCTTGGGAAGCCCTGAACTCTGCAGTTGGGTGTCAGAAGCGAGCGCAGTCTTCTAATACCTTAGCATTTTTCTACAATAAACAGATATTAATTGGTTAAAAATAAGTTACTAAAAAAAAGTGATACCCATCAGACAGTAACAATGATACTTACTGAAAAGTTAAGACTGTTTAAGTAAAATCCCATTTAATTCAAGAGTTTACTACAAAACTAGCATGCAGGCCATCATTTCAAGAATCATCACCCTTCCAATTTTGGAAACTCAACAAACTCATTCTTTCTTTGAAAACTGGTATGCCTCAAAGTAAATTAAACAAAACTCCTCCACCATTTAAAACAATTATGTTCAACTAAACTAAGAAAGAAGTTTGCATTAAGTGCTTGCTTAAAGTGAAGAAATGTTGACTAAATAAAACATCTAGGGGGAAAAAGAAAATGTGTACTACTGAAGAACACTCCAGCATTATATAGACCCTTGTCTATCACTAATGGCTTTTCCCACCTGACCCACTCTTCTATCAAACCAATCATTTAAGATTAAACTCTCTGGTTGTGGATTACCCATCATTCATTTCAACTGTGATTACCACTGAAAAAAAAAAGGCGAATTTTAAATTAATTACTTTAGCTACTTAGTTTATTTTTAAAGTGTAAAGAAAGCAACCTAAATTGGTCAGATATTACAATTATTATTATTATTATTATTATTAAAATTCATGTGATCTGCAGGGATAAGAAAAATTTTATAATATGGCATCAAAGGACCTAAAGCAATGAAACATTAGATAATTTAGGTGAAACTTCCCAGGAAAGAAAACCAAAAAAAGGTGGATGAAATATAAAAATCACCTTTTTAAAAAGATTTAAAAAACTAAAAATATAGTTTTATCATCAGGAGAAATCCAGGTGAGGACTGGAACCCAGAGAGTTAAGTACAACGCTAGGAGTACTTTTGCCCTGGGAGGTATTTGCCAATTCTAAAGACATGACTGAGAGGCTAAGCTACACTTTCAGCAGCTTTGCGGTTCTGGGGTATGAGAGTGGAGTTCAGGGACTATCAAGAGTGGTATCTCTGAGAAACCACGTACACAGTTTGGGATAAGCCCCTAAATCACTGCACACAAGCACTGTAGTCTAATTTAATGCTATTTGGATGACTCAGGAAACCTCCCACCTTGACTGTGGATTCAAGTGTTGCAAGACAAAAAAGAAAGAACCAAAATCCTCTCTGGGAGAAGATATCCTAGACCTAAAATTAGGTCAAGAAATATTTTTTTTAATTTACAACATCTAGAGATAAACAAAGATAACCAAAAATACAAAGTGACAAAACACCATAAATAAGTACCTAGAGAAACAAGAAACAAGAGAAACATTCCAATGAACTCCAGACACTGGACTCCCCAGACACAGGACTCCCCAGACACAGACTTTAAAACAATAACATTTACCACATTTACAGATATAAAAGTTCAGCTTGAAAAACTGAAACAGAGCTGAATATTGTAGATAATGAGAAAGCAAACTTGAAAAAGGACCACACAGGTATTTTAGAACTGAGGAAGACAATAACCAAAAATAGGAACTCAATGGACAAGTTTAAAAGTATATTTATTACAGGTGCAGAAAAATAGTTAAAAGGCAGACAGGTCAATAGAAACCAACAAAATTGAAGACGAGAGAGACAAAGATATGGAAAATATAGAAGAGAATGTAAAGAGACATAAAAGGTATACTAAGACAGTCTAACATGTTTAACGGATTACCAGAACATGAAAAGTTAATAGCTATGAATACCAAACTGATAAACGGTATCAATTCATGGAGTCAAGAAGTCTAAGCAATTCCAAGCAGAATACACAAAAAGAAATCTGCAAATTCAACATAGTAAAACTGCAAAAAATCAAAGACAGTGAGAAAAAACATCTTAGAAGAGACAAATTTAAAAAAGACAGCAGCAACACTTGGATGGACAGCTGAATTCTCAGCAGCAACAATGGAAGTGAGAAGGCAGCAGATTAGTATCGTCAATATGCAGAAAGAAAACAACTGCAAATCATGAAGTTTATACCAGAGAAAATATCCTTAAAAACTAAAGAAAAAATATACTTTTGACGAGCAAAGACTGAGTTTGCAACGTGAAAAGAAACTGAAAGATTTTCTCTGAGCAGGACAAAGAAAAGAAGAAAGATCCAATTTGAAAAGTGTCAGAGATACAGAAAAGAAAAAAAGCAAAAGTGTAAATATATAGGTATAGAAACACTAAATAAAATAATACCACAAAAAATAACTCAAAACGGATTAAAGGCTTGACTGTGAGACCAGAAACCATAAAATTCCTAGAAGAAAACATAGGCAGTAAGCTCCCTGACAGTGTCTTGCTGACGGTTTTTCAGATTTGACATCAACAACAAAGGCAACAAAAGCAAAAACAAACAAGTGGGACTACATCAAACTAAAAAGCTTCCGCACAGCAAAGGAACTCATCAACAAAACGAAAAAGCAACCTACTGAATGGGAGAAAATATACAAATCACATATCTGACAAGAGGTTAATATCCAAAATATATAAACAACTCATATGCTCGATAGGAAAAAAAATCCAATTAAAGAATGGGCAGGGGATCTGACTAGACATTTTTCCAAAGAATACATACAGATGGGCAACAGGTACATGAAAACGTGCTCCACATCACTAATGATCAAGGAAATGCAACTCAAAACCACAATGAAATATCACCTCACACCTTTTAGAATGGCTATTATTAAAAGAGAAGAAATAACAAGTGTTGGGGAGGATGTGGAGAAAAGAAAACCCTTGTACACTGTTGGTGGAACTGTAAGTAGATGACGCCAATATGGAAAACAGTATGGAAGTTCCCCAAAAAATTAAAAATAGAACTACCATATGACCCAGCAATTCCACTTCTGGGTATTTATCTGAAGAAAACAAAACCACTAACTCAAAAAGCTATCAGCACCCTTGTATTCACTGCAGCATTATTTACAAGAGCCAAGATATGCAAACAGTCCAAGTGTTCATCAATGGATGAATGGATAAAGAAAATGTGATATATATACAATGGAATATTGTACAGCCATAAAAAAGCAGGAAATCTTGCCAGTGCATGGACATGGACGGACCCTGAGAGCATTAAGCTAATTAAAATAAGTCAGAGAAAGACAAATTCGATATGATCTCACTTATATGTGAATCTTAAAAAAAAAAAAAAACCATAAATAGAACAGATTGCAGACTGGTGGTTGCTGGAGGTGGGGGGTGTGAGGTGGGCGAAATGACAGACAGTGGTTACAAACTCACTGGGAAAAATGGGCAAAGATGGTCAAAGGCACAAACTCTCCGTTATAAAATAAGTCCTGGGGATGTAATGCACAGCATAGTGACTACAGTTATTAATACTGTATTGCATAAAGCTGCTAAGAAGATAAATCTTAAAAGTTCTCATCAAAAGAAAAAGAAAATTTTGGTAACTATGTATGGTGATGGACTTTAACTAGACTTATTGTGGTGATCATTTTGCAATATATACAAATATCGAATCATTATGTTGCACACCTGAAACTAATACAATGTTATGTGACAATTATACCTCAATTTAAAAGAAAAATATCATTCTTGGGGGAAAAGTCAACCCATTACAAACACTTAAATAGTAATTTTGATGAATTGCTGGAGGCTGAGTGTGGAATAGCATGTGAGTGGGAAACTTCTGAGGACTTCAGTCGTAGGGGAGCCCCCACACTTTTGTGGGCTTTACTTTCAGGAACTCCACAAAGTTCTCACAGGGAAGAGCCCATAAAGATATCCTTGTAGCTCTAGCAAGGAGGAAGGGAAAGGTAATCATTGTGAAACAACCAGTAACAAGAGCATTCTCCATAACAAAGACCTACTCTGCAGGGAAAAGACTTCACCAGGGCCTTATCCCGACTGTGGAAGGGGCATTTCTCTGCTCAGTGCCATCTCACCTTTCTGTCTCACATTGGATTGGGGTGGGGGGGAGGCCTAAGAAAGACTTGTGAAGGTCAGAGTCCCAGGACACTGAAAGTTTAAAACTTAATTATAAGATTATAGGATGCTTCTTCTGCCTTACACCTTACCCCCACACCAGTGGGGCTCCAGTATAATAAGAGATCATTACTGTTGAAAGAGTTGCATGATGCAGATTCTAACTGAGGAGTTCTTAGGGAAACCCAAAGATAGCAGGGAGACAAAAAAGAGGACATAAGGGAATTTGAAACCTCTGGCACTTACAGCTGGAGCAAATATTAAACACAGCACAACTCCTAGCCAGATTAATATAAAACCTCACACTAAAGAGACCTGTTCACCTCAGCTTCTATTACCTAATATATCATGTCCAATTTTCAAAAAAAATTACACATTATGCTTTTAATAGGCAAGAAAAAACACAAAGACAAAGGAAGCATCAGAGCCAGGCTTAAATATATCACATATTTTGGAATCAGGGAATTTAAAATAACCATAATTAATATGTTAAGGGTGATAATGGAAAACACAGACAACACGCAAGAACAGATGGGTAAGGGTAAGCAGATGGAAACTCTAAGAATCAAAAGGAAATGCTAGAAATCAAATATACTGTAACAGAAATAAAGAATGCTACCGATCAGCTCATCAGCAGCCTAGACACTGTCAAAGACAGAATCAGTAAGCCTGAAGATAGGTCAAGAGAAATTTCCCAAACTGAAATACAAAGAGAAAAAATAATTTTTAAAGAAAGACATGTTGAATGGAGCATCCAAGAACTGTGGAACAATTTCAAAAGATATAACATATGCGTAATTGGAACTAAAAGATAATTGTGTAAAATAATAAAACAATGTATTGGATGACTACAGCAAATGGATAGGTAAATGAATGATAGCAATGTCATTAAGGACAAATACTAAAAAATTTTTTAAGTATAATTGATATACTAAAAGAGGACATAAAATGGAATCACAAAATGTTCAACTGAAACCAGAGAAAAGAGGAAAATCAATGAAACCAAAATTAGTTATATGAAAAGATCAAAACCGATAAACCTCTGGGAGAATGACTAAGAAGGAAAAAAAAGACTCAAATTACCACTATCAAGAATAAAAGAGGGAATTATCACTAGAGACTTCACATTCACTAAAAAAAAATAAGGGAAAACTATAAAGAAAACACACATGTAGAAAACCTCAAAGTTTTGGCAGTTTGGTATTTTCAGACAATCTGAATAACTATTTTTAAAATTGAGTTTGTAGTTAAAAACCTTCCAGAAAAATAAATCTCTAGGCCCAGGCAGTTTCCCTGTGTGGTAAAGTCTACCAAATATTTAAAGAAGAAATCTGCCAATTCTACACAATGAAATACTACTACACACCTATTAGAACGGCTGAAATAAAAAATACCGACAAGGGGGGCTGGCCCAGTGGCGCAGCAGTTAAGTATACAAGTTCTGCTTCTCGGCAGTCCAGGGTTCACCGGTTTGGATCCTGGGTGCGGACATGGCACCACTTGGCAAAAGCCACGCTGTGGCAGGCATCCCACGTATAAAGTAGAGGAAGATGGGCATGGATGTTAGCTTAGGGCCAGTCTTCCTCAGCAAAAAGAGGAGGATTGGCAGTAGTTAGCTCAGGGCTAATCTTCCACACACACACAAAAAAATACTGACAGGGATGTGAAGCACTTGGAACTCTAATATATTAATGGTGGCAATACAAAAAAAGAATGGTATAGACACTCAAGAAAAGAGTTTGGCAGTTTCACATAAAGTTAAACATACATTTACCATATGACCCAACAATCCCACTCGTAGCTATACATACTCTGGAGAAATAAAACTATGTTCATATAAAAATCTATACACAGATTTTTATAGCAACTCTATTCTTAACTGCCACAAACTAGAAAAAATCCCAAATGCCTTTGAATGGACAAATGGATAAAAAACTGTAGTATATTTGTACAATGAAAAACTACTCAGCAAAAAAAAGGAATAAACTATCGATACACACAACAGTAACGTGAATGAATCTTAAAAGCATGACGTCAAGAGAAAGAGGCCAATTTCAAAAGATTACACGTTGTATAATCCCATTTACAGGACATTCTCAAAAAAATAAATCTATAAAGATGGAGAACAGATAGCTGGTTGCCAGTGATTAGGGGTGGGATGAAGATGTGACTACAAAAGGATGACATGAAGAAGTTTTCTAAGATAAAGGAACTGTTCTGTATCTTGACTGTATGCAGCTTATAAGAATTTATACATGTGCAAAAACTAATAGAACTGTACATCCCCAAAAAAGTCCATTTTCCAATATGTCAATTTGACAAAATAAAATAAAAAGAAATAAGACAACTGTGGGGGATGTAAACTGTATTTTTGTAATGCTGTTAAAAGCAAAAAATTCAAATGCTTCTGACATCAACAGGGACAGAATCAAACAAATCATGTTATTTCCATCCAATACAATGTAGCCATAAGAAGCTGTTCATGATAAATGAAAAGTATGTTATAATGTGGCATATATCACATAACCTTATTTTTCCTAAAAGGAAAAAAAATGCAGGGCTTAAAAAAACTTGAAAATAGAAATTCATAAACCAAGTTTTATCAAGTAATGAGATAATTGGAATTTTTATTTTCTTTTAACTTCTTAAATTGTGCAAATATCTAATTTTTAAAAGATGTATTACTGCTATAGTCAGAATAGTAAGGCTACTGTATTTAAAAAAAGACAGAACAAAATGACACATGCTCACAATACCACCATCAAGAGCAAAAAGGTTTCAAACATGATTTCCCTTTGTATAAAATATGTATCACAGGTTTATATAGCACAAGAAAATTTTGCAAGGATATATACCACAATGATAGGAAAATATCTCTGGATGGGTTTCCCCCTCATTCTCATTATTTGCATTTTCTTATTTTCCTATGAAAAATATAAATTATATAGTTTCAACAGAAAAATTTTAGTCATAAAAACACTGACACACAAAAATCTTAAGCCACCTACATGTCAAACAGGTGACCAGTTAAATTAAATATGGTAAAGCCATACAAGAGAGTAAGATTTAATTACAAAACACATAGTTCAAGAAAAATATGTACAATAACCTTTCAAGTGAATAAGGCAAGAGACCAAACTATATGTAAAGTATGAACCAAATCTATAAAACATTTTTTTTAAGATCTAAAATACATCAAAGTAACCGTTAGCTTTGTAGAAAGTTTATAGGTCTTTTTTCTCCTTCTTTATTCTCTCTGGATTTTCTAAACTTCCTAGATGAAGAGTTTTATAACCAGAAAGATGTTACTAATGTTGGTATCCCATAGCGTACTCTATCTACAGAATGTTAGTGTGGCAGAACCCCAACTACGCAAGAGTGTTTCGTATCATAATGTCACTCTTTTCCAGTGAAGGTTTCATTCCAAGGTGATACAGGAGGGTATCTGATGTTATGTCCCATAGTATATAGCAAAACCTTTCACCTAGTTGTACAGCCAGTTAGAGCTCCGGTTTCAACCCTGAAGGAATCCCATTTTAAAAAGCCATAAATCCTATCTGCCCTAGTCTCTTAGAGAATTCTCTAATTCGGTTACCAAGGCCAAAATCAATACAAAAAGGTTAACCCCAATCTTCCAACAACACTTTACTATCTTAGAAACCACAAATTCCATAGAACAAGTCATATGGAACAAGAAATCCTGACTTACAAATGCACTGTTTTTCAAGTTCCTGACTATTTACTCAATGCTAATAAGGCTTTTGCTCTTAGCCGTCTACTTAATTGTAATGTCTATGTCTGGATATGAGAATTGTTAAGTACTTCAGTGTCCTTTATAATATTCTTATATATAATATGTATATATAAAATATACACAATATGTATATATGTAAAATATACACAATGTTCTTCAAATTATTATTCTAGTGAGTTACGAAAGGTATAGCAAAAAATATGCACCAGCAGTAAATGTCACTTCAGTACAATGAACTCCTCCTTACATTACGTCAAATTACTTTATAAATTATTTTTGCCATCTTGAAGAATTGTATCAAGTTGACTTTCAGGTACAAAATCTCTACTGAAATGTCCAACTTTAATTTCAACATAGTCCATGTTTTTTCCAGTAAAATTAACTTATTCTTTAAAAACTAGTTTGTTGTAAAAACTTTTTTAGTACACGTTAAAGTAGCATTCTATTTTTAACATCTCTCAGATAATCAAACTATGTTCAAAAACACTAACCTCTCATTTATTACAGCTAAATGAACCAAATCCTCCTGTAGTCAGGAAACTTCAAAATAAATTCATCCGAGATATTTGGGGATATTTTGCCAGTACATGAATAGTTATCCTAATACCAAACACTGAAATTATGTTTACTTAATTGATGAATTGTACTAAGTGACCTCGAACAGCAGGAGCACTTGTATGGTTAGCTCATCCATCAATCCACTTTAAGGCATCTCAAAAGACTGAAGACCTCAAAGAAGCCTACCAGGATGAGCAATGAACAATAACCTGGAGCCACAAGAGATTACAGAATCCACAAAGAGCCTTGTCAATTCAACACTCTAAAAGAGATGCCGCAAGGGGCCGGCCCGGTGGCACAGCAGTTAAATTCACTCGTTCCTCTTCTCAGTGGCCCAGGGTTCGCCAGTTCGGATCTCGGGTGCGGATATGGCACTGCTTGGCACGCCACGCTGTGGTAGGCGTCCCACATATAAAGTAGAGGAAGATGGGCATGGATGTCAGCTCAGGGCCAGTCTTCCTCAGCAAAAAGAGGAGGACGGGCAGTAGTTAGCTCAGGGCTAATCTTCCTCAAAAAAAAAAAAAAACGAGAGATGCTGCAGAGCTGGGCCAGATTCAAGAGGCCCAGAGACATGTGAGAACTTATGAAACTGGGCTGGTTCTTAGATATTATGAAGTTCCAAGCCTATAAATCTCAATGAAATGGATAAATTTCTATTTAAAAAAACAAAAAACATGAATTACTAAAGAGATTTAAAAAAAAAAAACAGGTCAATAATCCTTGAATAAAATCAGAAAGTGTAAAAATGGCCACAAAAACACTTTCTAAAAACAGACGATTTGTTTTAAAGGATAATTCTTTCAAAACTACTGTAGAACACAAAACAAGCCTCCGAAGCTTCACTATTTTAAAATAATCAGTATTTGAAATAATTCGTATGATATTAAGACCAAAGACTACACCCAGAAATGTACTCTCTCAAACAGATAAGGTTCTAAATGCCAATAAAGGGAATTCAACTGCGTAATTCGATAATTAGCTACCACAACTAAGCAGGGTCTATCATGGCATAGATTTAAAATTGAAAAATCTATTTTTACCATCTAAATAGGTGAAATAAGAAAAACCACATGACCCACAGACTCTAAAATAGCATTCAATAAAATCTAGCCTTTGTGTCTATGTGAACACAATCCCTCTCGTCCCAGTAAAAAGCTCCTACTATGAGATCTTAACCTCAAGCTTTGCCCCAGAAAACATAAGCTTTGGGGCTAAATTAGCAATTCAGTTTCTCTCAGGATAACTAGATTTAAAACATGTAAATTCAGAACTAATTTACACTAGGGCAATGGTTCTTAACAAGGATGTTTGTCCCACAGGGGACACTTGGCAATGTCTGGACACATTTTTGGTTTTTACAGCTCAGGGAATGCGACTGGCAACTAGTGGGTAGAGGTGAGGGGTGGTGCTAAGCATCCATTAATGCACAGGACAGCCCCGAACAACAAATAATTTCTGGCCCAAAATGTCAATTCAATACTGCCAAGGTTGAAAAATTCTTTATAAGGGGAATATGCTACATATAGACTTTCATCTCACACCGTATCCCATAAATTCTACTTGAGTAAAAGAAAACTCTTAACACATACATACACACACAAGGAAGGAAGGAAGGAAGCAGGAGGAGGAAGGCAAGGAGGGAGGGAAGGAAAAGAGAGGGGCTATCAAAATTATGGAAAGAGGAGAAATTTCTAAACTTAAAGCAAACAAACAATCAAAGTTTCAAAGCAAACAAATTGGCAACTGGGAATAAATATTTGCAGCAAACAAAGCAAATAATTAAAAGCATCTGTAAGAACTAAAAAGAAAAATATGAAAACTCAGATTGAAAAACAAGTAAAAGAAAGTTAAGCAATTAAAATAAAGTACAGCCACTCTAAGAACATAATCTTCACTTTAAAAAAAAAAAAGAAACATTTTTACTTAATAACCTGGCTGCGCAAGTGGGGGTGCTGGTGGAGTATTTTTTAAGGACTCTACTAGTTGTTAACAAATGTTCTTTTTTTAAAATAGTGATTTTAAAAAAAACCATTAATTTAAAAAATGATTTCTTTAAAAAAATTCTGAAAACCAAGCTTAAAAATTTTTAAACCCAGACATTTTTTAAAAGATTATGCACAAAAATATTAACGGCAATATTATAAAAGTTTTCCAATTGTTCTGCCCTCATAAACATGTATTCTTTTAATAATGAAAAACCTTTCATGAAAAAATAATACAAACAATCCCCACAAATTCCAAACAGGTCTGAGTTGTATGGACATTCACTAGGGAATGTTTACTTTGGTTTTGGTCAATACAACACAGATAAATATCAGAATGGAATCAATTTGGGTCAGTCAAATTAACCCTATTCTATATTATATCACTGGTTATATTACACCATTGAGCATTAACCTTTATTATAACAAAAGACAAAATATAGAAAGTTTTACAAAAATTATCAAAAATATACTTCACTGTAAGTTCAGCAACAATTAGAAGCTTACAGCCAAAGAAGCAACAATAAGAAACACTTTAGGGGCCAGACCCATGCATGAGTGGTTAAGTTTGCACGCTCCACTTCGGCGGCCAAGGGTTTCACTAGTTCGAGTCCTGGGCGCAGACACGGCACCGCTCATCAGGCAGTGCTGAGGCGGCGTCCCACTATGCCACAACTAGAAGGACCCACAACAAAAAACGCACAACTATGTACCAGGGAGGTTTGGGAGAAAAAGGAAAAATAAAATCTTTAAAAAAAAAAAAAAGAAACACTTTAATGGTTCCACCTCTTTTTTCCTATTTGAAAAAATGAAAAGTATTTTTTTAATTTCCAGGATCAAATATTTATTTTTTAGCATAAACCAAAAATCTTTACCAAAAGCTTCTTATGTCCAGGACTATCTTCACCCATAAATGGAGAAATGCAAACTTAATGGTTGCTTAATGTCACTAACTAATGACATTTCATTATTTAGGTTCCCTGAGGTTACCAAGATCCAATAGTCAAAATGCTAAGGAAATGCACAGTTATTATCCCTAAAGTCCCTTTAACTACGTAATGCTAGAACTTCTGTCATTTATTTCCTCGAGCTTGTTACATATAGAACTGATAAGCAACATTTCTTAGGTTTTTCAACATGGATAAGTAAATTTAGTCCATCTTATGATATCATACACAAAACCCATCCCTCCTTTTTGTATTTCAAATAGAGTGCAAGAGTTTTCCTAGTAGCATACACTCTTACCACATATCCAAAAAGAGAAGAAAATGTGGTATAAGGAAATCCTTACACAGTATTACATTCCTTTTAACATTACTAAATCAGATCAGTAAGTGACAGATAGCCACAAAATTAACCTTAATCAAAGTTTAGAAAACAAAGATTTTAATCTCACAAAGAATAATTACTTAAGAATTAGTACAAAACAAAAAAATGACCACGCACATGTGATTAATGCCTCCTCCCAAAATAATAAATCTTAAAAGCAAATACAAAATCCATCTAAAGAGCAAACAAGTTGGAAAATTCAATTAAATATTTCTCATTCAGATTTTTATTCCCATTATTAACTTTCAGAAAACATCACAAATTAGTTTTAAGCACCATTCAAGCCAAATAAAAAAAATTCCCACATAAATATTTGTCATAAAGTTTTATAGAACTCACCAGAAAAATCCTTCAATAATCTACTGGATACATAAGTAAAAGACCAACGTGTAACACACAGTTAAAATTTGTTGAAAATCTTTTAGGAGAAAACAGTTACCCAAATACATGAACAATGTGTAATGCACAATTTTTAGGTGATAAACATTTAAATTTATTTTTAAACCACATTAAGATAGTCATTTCAATTCATATTATTTGCTCTGTTTAACTCAACATTCTCCCCCTTTCCCAAAATGTTTCAAGAAATAATTAAGAAGACATGCTTTGAAATTAGACCAATGCAAGCTTGATCTTGCCTTCTCCACACAGTCTCTGACCTTGGGTAAGTAACACTCTCTGATTTCAATTTATGAATCTAAGAACTATGTTTTACCCTACAATGCTACTGTGGGGATTAAATGCTCAATAAAATGCCTAGCAATGTAAGCATTCCTTAAATGCTAAAATCAGCAAAATATCCGCTAAAAAGAAATCTTAAGCTTACCAAAAAGTGGGAAGTTGCTAGAAAAAAATTTTGCTCGCTTTCGAAGTAGACTTTAAAAACATAATGAAGTTACACAGACAACCACAAGAACCTACAAGAATAATCAGAATCATGAAAAAAATCTGAATCATTTTAATTTCTCCATGTTTCTAAGCATCCACCAAAAATAAATGCATGCACACAAAAAACAAGAACCTAAATTCTTATCACCAAAGAAATGTTAAATTTAAATTACCAAAAAACTTTATCTGGCCAGAGTTGAGAGCAGGGGACTATGTCTTACTCATCTTTGTACTCCTAAATCCCATCACAGTACCTGACATATAGTATACACTCAACAGCTATTTGTAGCACTGAAATGAAAAATATCATATTACCTAAAATCTTAAATTCTTATTTCAACACAAATATAAACATACACAACACTCAGTAAATATTTGAGTGGCTGCTACTGGAAGGCACTTCTTCTAGGCACTTGGATATATCTAAGAAAAAAACCAAAGCTCTCTGCACTCCTGGAGTTTATATTCTAACAGGTGAGACAGAAATAAACATAGTATATAAGGAAATTATGAAGTAAATTACACTGTGGACAGGATGGATTAAAAAAAAAAATAGGGCAGGATAACGAGGATCGAGAATGCCCATTATCTGTAACCCAAAGGACACCTCTCAGAGAAAGAGTTAGGAATTTGTTCGACATTTTACAGTGGTTAAGAATACGAGCACTGGAATAGCACTGCCTGGGTTCAGTAGTAATTACTACTTCTGTGCTTGTTTGCTATTTGTAAAATGAGAAAAATAACAGTACCCAAAAATGTACAGATCTGTACTGAGAAGTAAACGAGATAATACCTGTAAAGCGCTTAAAAACTCCGCCTGAAACAGAGGTACCTAATAATGTTCACTAAAAGTTCATACCCATCACAAAATACTGCAAACTCCCACACTAGTGATTAAGAATCTAAGGGCATGGATCTTGCCTAATTTGTATTTTGAGTGCTTTTGTCTGTGCTGATATATACGAAGACCTCAAGAAACATCTGTCAAATTTAAACCCAAGTATTTACTGATGATAGAATTATAATTACTATCATTCTGGGAAAAAACAATTAGCGTGGGATATGACTGATTAAAAAGAACTAGAAAAGTTAGAATGTGGGAAAGAAGTCACATAATACCTGTTTAACACTCCTTCAGAACTTTTCTCAGATCATAAAACCCTCACTGAAAATTCACTAAAAGATACAGACCCTTTACCCAGAACAAACCCACCACAAAGGTCCATGCAAAATTTTATGTTTAACATTGACAATCTGCTGAAATGTTCTCTCCATGTCATATTGGAGAACTTACATCTCCAATTATTATTTCTGTTTTCCTTTTGAGTTCTTGACCAAGAGCATTCAATTATTTGTGAAATATCCCTCTTAAATCTTATCTCTGAAGTTAAGCAACATAAACTGAAAAAACAGCTCTCTAATTACTAAGGCCAAGTTATAGGTTCAAGTAACAACCCAAATGTCGTTCAAGAGCTTCAAATTCTCTTAATACATTGGTAGGCCAAGTGCCAAAAACCACATTTTATTTAGAAAACAGAATGAAATAAACTTCAGATCTATTCCATGCAATCCACTAAACTGAGCATTTTTTCCATGAAAAAATATACTTAAGTTATTCAATTAGAATAAATTATCATTAATTAAATATCTAATACAGAATTAACCAGATAAGGCCAAAATGGTTTATCTATCAGTGACAAACCCTAAAACAGCACAATGCCTTATATAATAATTTACAAGTGCATAATACTTTAAAAATATTTTCACATATACTCACATTAGATTCACAACAAACCTATACGGTTTACATTCTAAAACTGCACTATTCAGCTGGTCACCACAAACCACAGGTGACAACTGAACACTTGAATTGTGGCTAGTCCAAACTAAGATGTTATGTAAAAGCAAAATACACAGTAGATTTCAAAGAAGGAAAAAAAATGCAAACTGTCTCAATAACTTTTTATTCTGAATATGTTGAAATGACGTATTTTCCTTAACCCAACATATCCAAAATATTAAAATTAATTTCCCCTGTTCTTTTTTATTTTTTAAAGCTACTAGAAAATTTTAAATTATGTATGTAATTTATTAATTTAGTATGCCTCAAAGAACATATGTATACTTGCTTCACAACATCCATTTAAAAATGGTATAATTTTACAGTTCAACCAACATTGTTTAAATTATTTTAAACTTTTTTAAGCACACTAAGCCTTTATGCCTAATTTAACATGATAAATTGTAGATTCATACAGAAATGTCTCTCGTCTGCAAAATAGGTAATTTTCCCTTTATTTACTAGGCACATGTAACACACACGGAGTAGGCAATCAGCAGACTCACCTGACAAGATGCTCAATAGCCCAGATACTGATTCTCTACTAAAGGGACTTAAGGGCCTCAATGAGTCATAAAGAAAGGATTAAACAGTTTATTTCGAAAATGAAAGTTAGATCTCATCCACCAACTTGAAAGAGTAACTCCAATAGGCAACTCTCTGTCAGCCTGTTTTATATATTTCAATATATTTAAGTTTGGTATTATTTATTAGACTGGCCCCTCTCCCCAATTACTCCAAAGTAAAGTATTATTAAATCATAAGCTTAGTAGACACATAGCAGGTTCTCAAATTTATGCTAGTTTTCAAGGGTGTTAAATTTTTTAAAGAGAATAAAATAAGTGATGCAGTCTCTGGCATCAATAAGCTCAGGGCAAGTAAGGTCATTACATATGAAATGAGAATAACAAAGGAGTATTTATTTAGGCTTTAAACTATGAGGTTCTAATTATAAGTTCAACTGGGTTTTATAGAATATAAAAAATATAGGAAATTTTTGTGAGAAAAAGTTACCTTGAGATTTAAAATATAGCCTTTACATTTCCATTTGACATTCATGCTGAACTCTCAAGTGATTTATTTTCATCTTTTAAGGTCTTTTTTTTTTTTTTAAGATTTTATTTTCCCTTTTTCTCCCCAAAGCACCCCCGGTACATAACTGTATGTATTTTTAGTTGTGGTTCCTTCCACTTGTGGCATGCGGGATGCCCCCTCAGCATGGCTTGACAAGCGGTGCCACGTTCGCGCCCAGGATCCGAACCGGCAAAACCCTAGGCTGCCAAAGCGGAGCGCGCGAACTTAACCACTCAGCCACGGGGCCGGTCCCATAAGGTCATTTCTTTAACTGCTTCATAAAATGTGTTTGATAAGAATGGTCTAACTAGTAGTAAATAAAAATGGAGTCTTCATCTTATATAACATGTGCACACGCACACACACACATCACACACACACTCCAGAAGAGTAAAATACTCACTCGAGTGCAACCTGCTGCAACAGAGCAGGAATTGTAACTAAAGTCTAATATAAAACTTTGATATTAGGACCCATTTCTAAATAAATTGAAAGTTGTTTCTAAACAAAGAATGAAAAAATGCAGAAGAATATACATTTGAAAGATATATACTTTACTTTACCCAAAACTATATGTTCTCAATTTTACAAGTATCTGAACTTCTACACTTATAATCCAAAACAAACAATTTGGCACTTATTACAATCATCATGATAAATACTCTAAGAATGACACTCGTACAGTTAATAAGGTCAGTCTGGATGTTAGGTAAATTCCTGGCCTCCTCAGCACTGGAGCACTGACAGACACTAAGAAGGTTAAGACAGTCTTCATATTTCAGGTAAAAGGATCTTAAAGATATCAGTTCAAATGGAGGCATACTTCACTCTAAAGACTCAGTGCCAGGAGTAGAGAAAAAAATATTTTGGCTCTTGCCAAATACTCATTCACTATGTCACTGTCAAATTAATCAGAGATGAACAAATCCTATTTGCCTTCCAATGCAGGAATCTATATCCTGATATTCCTTATGCCTCTACTATTACATTTTACCATTTCTGACATTGGAACACATCCTCTTAATGTACAACATTCCCTCTCTTGTTTGGATTTCTAATAATTCACATGTTAAGTTTTATTCTCACATGTTAAGTCATATTTCTATCACAACACTGTAAGCCATCCCAACACATTCATGACACTCATCAGCAACTGGAGGGAGACAGAGGCTGAAGCATTTATATCAGAATCTCCAGGGGGCTGGCCCCATGGCCAAGTTCACGTGCTCCACTTTGGCAGCCCAGGGTTTGCCGGTTCAGATCCTGGGCAGGGACCTACACACCGTTCATCAAGCCATGCTGTGGTGGCATCCCATATAAGAAGAACTAGAACGACCCACAACTAGGATATACAACTACGTACTGGGGATTTGCGGAGGGGGCAAAAAAAAGAGGAAGACTGGCAATGGATGTTAGCTCAGAGCCAATCTTCCTCAGCAAAAAAGAAAGAAAGAAAGAATGACTCTCCACGGGTTGTGGGAAATTTTTTAAAAATCCAGATGATTCTACTAATATGCCCAACCCCTACCACTGCTGTAAACCACGTGAAGCACCAAAACACATTTGTCCTAATCCCCTAACACGGTATTAATCACATTCCTCACATTAAGGCAAATACTTCTTGATTAATCAATCTCTCATATAAAGATCCTTTCCCTGATGATGCCACCTTGTGATAGAACCTCTCTCTTAATGTTGATGGTAACTGTTTGTCACTGTCACCATACTTAAAGTATTTCCCTACTAGAAACTCCTAGTGATCAGATGCCACACAGTCACTCTCTTGGAATTACCTGGCCACTGAATCATCAAAAAGAATCTAAGCTCAGTGGCACAAAATAGATACTGGAATTCAGGATCTCATGTTAGTCATCTCTATTTTTAAATTAGGTGAGAAACAATGGGATCATGATGGGAAGTTTAATAAAGTATACGAAATTTGAAAGATTATAAAATGCAAGTCTACTGGAGGCACTGGAAAGGAAGGATATGGTATAAAGAGGCTCTAGGAAAGACAAGAGTCCATAACACTGCCATATCTGACATCAGATCAACATCTTAGGCTAGATATCAATTTAGAATAATGAATTTTTAAAAACCGGAGTTTCTTCTTAGAGCAAAAGCTCCTTTAAGTGCAAATAACTAGAAAATATGCTTTCGGGTGAATGAAAGCAGTCAGTAAGAAAGGAGAACATCCAGGCACCTGAGACCTTCAGAAACTAACAAAAACCAAAACAAAACAAAAAAGAGGTAATGTCAAATTTAGCCCAAAGGAGGAAACACTTAGGAGCCCAGAAGGAAAATGGCTTCCTCACTTAGAGCTAAAACCAAGGTTACAACTGAAAAATTAAAGTACTATAGCACAGTCTCAGGTCAGAAAAGCCCTAGTAAGATTATGAAGAGAATTCTCTACCTGCTGAATAGTGGTAATAAACGACCCTGTGAACTCGTCTGAACATCCATCTAACATAAACCTAAAAGAATGCTGTGGGGGAGCATGAGGGAGGACTGAAAAGGATAGACTCTACAAAAAAAATCCCAAGAAAACTTTTTCTTAATAACTAGCTTAACACTACTTCAGTGAAACCAAGGGCCCAACAATTAGAAGTATGTTCAAATTTCTTATGCCTTACTTGCCCATTCATTATTATATTGGCAGTTATGACTACTTAACGCTGTTAAGGATTGTGTGCTTGTTTCTGAAACAGAAGGGTATATGGAAACTTCGTAATCTGCTTTGCATTGGGTCTCAAAGCAGAGGAACTCAGGTGAAAAAGAGCAGCAAAGCAGCAGCAGACACATCAAATCCTTGAGACCAAAAAAACAAAGGGAGTGCTGGACTGTGACCAGGGACTATCCTCAAGCATTTAGATAGAGGATCTAATTTCACCCCAGTTATTCAGGACCACTTATATCACAGTTACAGACCCAGTTACTAATGCAGACTGTAGTCCCAAGACAGAAAATAAGTACAAAGGATCTATATCTTAGAAGCCCAACATCTTCTCAATTTTACCGCTTAGCTCATCCTCAACAATTTCAATAACCAAGCTCATTTTCTGTTCCTGGGAACAAACACCTACCTCGTATCTCTCATGAGAAATCTGAACCCTGTCTGGTTGTTTACCTGTAGCTAGGTCCTCAAGGCCTACTGCCAAACGCCCTCTCTTTTCACCCAAGATGCCAGTCTGAACCTCTACCTAGCGCCTGCTACCAACCACCATGCCACTCCCACACCAAGCTGCCCTGCTCCATCTACCTGTCTACACACTGCCTTTTGCTACACATATGCCTATGGTGAAAAGCTGACCGTAGGCATATGTGGACCTTTGTCCAAATTTCTCAGACCAGTGTTCTGGTCTCTCCCCGCATCTAGAAAGACCTAAATCCTGTTGGAGGTCAATCTGTCTAGTAGTTGAATTTCAAATACTACAACTGAGTCACAGCTCCCTCATAATGATTTCCCAATTTACCTAAATTTCAATCACATCATATTAGGCTTTCTTCTTTCTTTTCTGAAGACAAACTCTGAAAACTTTCAGATTTTTCACAACTGGTTTCACCAGTCCACCTAGGAAGCAGATCTGCAGCTATGTCCTATTCTTATCCAAACCAAGATTCATTACACTTCTTTCTCTATCTTTCAGCCCTCGACACAATACCATTGCTTCATAGACATTAAAAAATTAAACATTTATCATACGTAAAGTACATTTAATAGCGGAGGATATTCCATGACAAATGAGGGAAGAAAAAAAATCATAGCTTCAAATTATGTACAAAATAAAAATTTAGAGGTTATTTTGAACAGCAATATGGAATGAACCAACAGCATTTCATATTTATAACTTTTTTATCTTAAATGCCTTAAAATCTAGAGAATATTAAGTTAATATGATATAATTTTACTGTGTAAATCCCACATTTAGAGAGATACACGTCAAACTTCAGGCTAGTTTCTATAGAAAAACATAAAATAATATGATGTGAATTTTCACCCTTAATGTGATTTTATGGAATTATAACTATTAAAAGTTTGAAACACTTAGAAAAATCTGATCAGGAGTACTTACTAATTAAGGAATACAACTGATTATTAGATTTGCTAGTGATCCAAATTTGAAAGAAAATTTCCTAATATTCCTCTTTCACACTCTGGATTAGTTTAATTGAAGTAAATCCTGAGATTGAAAGGTGAGCCATTAGCAGACAATTTCTATTTGCCACTACTTATCTGTATGAACCAAGATTTTCTCCAAAGAGTGCAATAAAGAAAAACAAAGAAATAAATCACTCTATTACAAAAGTGCATATATCATCTATAAACCAACTGCATAACTCTGTCCATTAAAACTGCCTCATAATTTAAACATGTTGACTTGTTACATATGTGAGCTTATAAAAAAAATAAACTGGGGCCGGCCCCATGGCCTGGTGGCTGTGCTCAGTGCACTTCGCTTTGGCAGCCCGGGTTCACGGGTTCAGGTCCCAGATGCAGACCTACACCACTGTCAGTCATGCTGTGGCAGTGACCCACATATAAAAAAACAGAGGAAGACTGGCAACGATATTAGCTCAAGGCTAATCTTCCTCAAGCAAAAAAAGAGGAAGACTAGCAACAGATGTCAGTTCAGGGTTACTCTTTCTCAGCAAAAAATAAAAAGTTCACAACTTTATCTAAAATTAAGAGAAATTCAGTCCTTAAAATCCACTTACTTGTTCAAAAATGAAAATTCACATATCGTAACACTTTGTGCCATTCACTTTCTAATTCTGCTCCGAAATACAGATGTATTTTTAGAATAAGAAAAATAAGTATTGCCTTTCTATCTCTCTAAAGATCTCCCCAAAGTCTTTCACACAGAATGCTTCAAATGATAAGCATTCTTCCACGTTTAACAAATGCAGAAACTAAAAACAGTGCTTTAGTTTAACATAAAATTCAAGTCAGTCTATACTAGTACTCATTTCTCTTAGGTTTTCCTAAACTATTAAACTTACTACCAATAATGGACTTTCTTACAGTATATCCAATATTGAAAAAAAAAGTCCATTCCGACATAATTTTTGTAAGGATACACTACATAATAGTCAATTTCTGCACTAGTACCAAATCACCTCATCCCACTGGTCCTTTAACAGAAATTGCTGTTTCTAACAAAGGTCAAAAATTGAGAATTGTTTTTTCAAGTTGGTGGAAGAATTAGGGAAATCCTTTGAAAATGAAAATAACAGCAACTAGCATGGCACTGTTCTAAGCACTTTATAAGTATTAACTCAGTCAATCCTCCTAACATCCTATGAGGTTGATATTTTTATCCCATTTATAGACTAAGAAACTGAAGCAAAGAGAGGTTAAGCAACTTGCTCAGTCATAACAGTGAGCAGGTGCAGGAGCCAGAATTTGGCCTTAAGCTGTGCTAGTCCACAGTCCATGCTCTTCACTCTCTAGCCGTACCACCTAAAAGTAGGAACCATCACTTAATAGATAGCCAAGTTATTTCAAAGAAGTTAAAGATTTTTCATTTTATCACAAACCTGATGAAATATCATGTAAATATTTTAAGCTATCATCTTAAATCACAAGAAATAAAAACTGCTGATAACTGAACCAAGCAAATGAGGGCCCGGCCCGGTGGCGCAGCGGTTAAGTTCGCACGTTCCGCTTCTCAGCGGCCCGGGGTTCGCTGGTTCGGATCCCGGTTGCGGACATGGCACTGCTTGGCAGCCATGCTGTGGTAGGCGTCCCACGTATAAACTAGAGGAAGATGGGCACGGATGTTAGCTCAGAGCCAGGCTTCCTCAGCAAAAAGAGGAGGACTGGCAGTAGTTAGCTCAGGGCTAATCTTCCTCCAAAA